>NC_133390.1:607500-912500 GCF_047511655.1 Castor canadensis
ACTTTGGGAGCATGAAGTGCAGCATCACTCCCCTGGTCACTTCATATCATGGCCATGGATAGCCACTTGGATCCAGGCTTACTTACTATTGTACTTAGTACACCCAGGCGCTGGCCCTGGGCTTTGCAAAGGTCACTCCAGGCAGCTCTGTGGGCTCTCTCAGTGCCCCCACATCAGAGGCAAGCAAGTGGAGGCACTGAGGCCTGAGTTGGAGCAGGTTGGCTGCAGACCTGTGCTTTTAACTAACCACAGTGCCAAGCTGTGTCACACAATGGTTCAGGGACTAAGGCCAGGAAGGTTTCAAGTTCAAGTGCCTTCACTTGGAATTGGGGCCAGCCCCCCCCCCCCACCGGCAGGGATTTCTGTAATTCACCTGGGTCCAGGGCTTCTCCTGTCTTGGGACCCCTCAGAAGCATTTAGGGAGTGCCTAGACTGGAGCAGGTGGAGGAAACTGGGCTTCTCAAGTCCACTCTGGTCTCCCCAGACTCACACTACCCAGCGCCAGCATTTTTTCCCTTTCTGCCCAGTGACTTCACACTCCTCTCTCCCTGTGGGGTGTACCCACCGCATCATCTCCTTCCTTCAGAGCCCTGTGGCCTTGCAGGGCAGTGAGGGGAGAGGGATTGGACCCTTCAGACCCTGTCTCAGTGTTTGTCAAAGAGTTCATACTAAAAAGTGCACTCGTTCCCCTGGGCACCCCCACCTGAGCCAAGACTCCATTGTGCGGTTTCAGAGTGTCAGCTGGGCATTGGTTTGGTACTTCTGCACTGGTGAAATACAAGTTCAGGACTAGAAGCAGGAAGCTCCACGCCAGTGTCACTTCACCATTTGCGCTCAAGGGACCCAAGACATCTATCTGGGACCATGGTGGCTTCTCCACACCTACGTTGTCTACTCTTCTGGTTGGGTAGGTGGGCAGAGCCTGTACTGTTGACTTGGATGCTGTTGGAATTTTCCTTTCCAGCTAAGCCTGTGAAAATACAGACAAAGCTCCAAAATGCACTTTCTATTGGAGCTGGGTCAGTGAGTTTATGAACTGACATGTTTTTAAAAAATAAAATTTAAGCTGTTTTTTTCTTCTCAAATTCTGAATATGGATTATATCACTTTGGCTTTTTTTCAGCAAACATTTGGCCAAGAGAACCTGAGAAACACATCTCAGCTGGCCATGGATGAGCGGGTTCTGCACCCCCACCCCAGCTCTGTGACAGGACAGCTCCCATATGGAAACAAGACTCTTGCTAGCCGTCTACATGCAGGGTCTCCTTTTCACCAACACTGTGTTTCTTGGCTCTAAGAGCATCTGTGTGGGGAGCCCTGTGAAGAGGGAGGAAGTTGCCAGTGAAATTTGCACACCTGTGACTGATTTTGGAGCTCTTGCAGTCAGTGTCTGAGTTCCCTGGAGAAGGTCACAGATTTAATGAACAAGACCTGCCCTAAGCTTCAGGCAACTGCCACCTGGCTGGACTCAGGGCGAAGGCCATGGGTAGCAGCCTGCCTTGCCCTCTTCAGTGACCCCATGACCCTGCCTGGTCTCCCACAGCCCTTTCCCCTATGCTGCAGATCGAGGCCAAGGGCAGGTCAGGGAGGGTGGTGCTCCTCCTGGTCATGCAGGGCCAGTCATTCCCCTCTCCCTCTGGGGAGAGGAACAGCTGAGCTGTTTTGAGGCCTGGGTTCCAGAGAAGCTGCTGGCTGGAGGCAGATAGCATCTGGTTTATGTAAGAGGCACAGCTCAGACTTAGCCACAAAGAACTGATTTCTTGTGAAGATTGTTTCTCATAATAGTTTATTAGTTTTCTGAGGGAATGTTTTTTCAGGATCAGAAGATTCAACCAAAAGGGGAGTGGGGTTGGGATCTGGTGTCAGTTGTCAACTGCCCCATGCCTGTGCTCTGGACACAAACTTCCTTGTCCTCACAGATCAGCATCAGTGCCTCACTGCCTTGGCTGGCCCCTTGTCTAAATTAAATCCCTTTCTTTTTTTTTTTAACCATTTTCATTTTCATTCATGAAATTTGCAGCCTACAGAGAATATAGAAAATAGACTGAGTTACATCTCAGTTCCTTCTCCCAGGTTTATGGCCATTTGCCCTACATCTTTTTTCGTGACTTTATGGCTAAAAATATATTAGAGTGAATTACAGACATTGTGACACTTCACCAGCAGATACCTGGTGTTCTGCCCCAGTTTCACACCGCTGCTGTACCTAGCCCAACTAAAAGCAGTTCCCCAGCCTCATCTAGTTCCTGGGACACGTTTAAGGCTCCACGTTCTCCAAAACTGTCTTTTACAGTTGCTTTCTTTTCTTCTAAATTTTAAGTGCTGTTCAAGGCTTCTTTCCAGTTCTGTTGTCCCGGATCACACTCAGGATGGGAGGCAAGGGAAGTGAGTGCTCGATGGTAAAGCGCTTGAGAGTTTATGTTATCCTCGAGGCAGTTAGACTTCCTTGTTTTCAGCTTGCTTCCGTACCAGGAAATTTCTTCTTTTTAATTTAATTTCATTGTTCAAATACATAAAACATTGACCTGGCTCAAAAGACCAAAGGTCAAAGAGTACACTGGAGGGGTCGTCCCACTCCTTACAGGAACCCATTTAGTTTCTGCTGAGATCTTTCAGGCAGAGTTCAGTTTTCAGACGTGTATCTGCTTTTCTGCTGGAGCTTGCTGGATGCCTTTCTTCGCTCCTCACAGACCTGGGTTTTCCCTGTGAGGTCTGCTGTTTCAGGCAGCGCTTCACAGTGAGCGGTTCCCAATCCTTGAGGCTCTTGTGTGTGAGTGTGGTGGGCAGTTCAAGGAAGCAGGCTGTGACTTTGTCAGGGCCACCTGTCCCCTCCCCAGGCTGTGCTGCTTTGCTGACGGCAGAGTGAGCTGCTGGGGTTTCTGTCCCCCAGGAATGAAAAGTGACATCTCGGTACACAGTGTGCCTATCTCCTGCTGCAGGTGGTGTGCGTGGAGCCCTGAATTTGTCTTCCCGGGAGGCCCGTTCCCGGCTCTCGCCCTGGTTCTGTGTTCTGGGATTTTCTTTCTCCACTTCTGGAATCTTCATATGAAGATTAACCCATGGTGACAACTTACAGTTGTTTCTTCCTAATTTGAAATTGGCCTTTTACTTTGCTCTTTTTGGGGTGGGGTAGGGTGGGGGTCAGGGATGTTTTGTATTTTAATGTGGTTTAATTTCTCCACACTTCCTCTACTTATGTGGAATCTCAAACAATATTAGGGAGGAATTTCTGTGCCCAGGTTATGAAGCAGTCCACATGCCCCTGTCTCATACTCCCATGGTTTCGTGTTTTATTTTTGGTCTCTGATCCATTTGGAGTTTACCCTATGCACTTTGTTTCCCTAACCATAAGCTGAGTCATGCACCCCATTGCCAACTGCAGGCGCAGCCTTTTCCCTACTTAAACTCCATCATGGCTGTGGGTCTGTCTTTGGGTCTTCTGGTCTCTTCTGTCTGGTCTGCTTACACGCCAGTACTACACTTTTAGCTACGGAAACTTTAGAGTATTTTTAACATCTGCTGGGGAGAGCCCCACACCCCCGCTAATCGTTCCCTGGATTTCCTGACTCTTCCTGTTTATTTTTTCCTATGGGCTTTAGGATAAACTTGTATAAGCCTCTGGTATTTCTGGTTCTGAAGCTAACCTGGGGAGACCCCAGGTCTTCAGGACCTGATTTGCTTGCTACCATTGTTTGGTCACTGTCTCTGTGAAGACTGGTCTCTGTATCCAGCACCTTCATGAACTCCTACTGTTGTTTTCTCCCAGCAGGCAGTAGATAGCTCACCCTTCCTTTCTGGCCTAGTGGAACTGCCTTTAGTGTGCCTCCCATGGGATGATAAACAGGAGGTGATGAGGGTAGGCACCTGATCTCATTCCTAAGTTTGGTGGGAATGCCAAAACTGTGCCCCACAGAGACACCAGTGTTTCTATCGTTCATAAGAATAAGAGGGTGAATCTCTGGATATGTGGAGATGGCCCTAGGATTTCCCCTCGGAAACTTTCAACCTGGAGATGTGAGGCGGGGTCTCAGGAGCAGTGCTATCTTTCCTGCACGGATTGTCTGCTTATATCTCCTGTATCTACGCACTTGATTTTGGTCAGTCATGGAACGCTGTCTTTGCACGGGCTTTCACACATTTTGGCCTAGAGTCGTAGCAATGCCTTAGGATCTGCCTCTGTCTTTCCTCCTTTTAGGATTTGAGCTATGTGTGTGTATGGTTTTGCTTTTCTTGTCTGCATTAGGTTAGCTAGTGAGGTTCTATTGTGGGCTGACTTGTGGCCAGTCTTCACGTCCTCTCTGTGTTCTGGAGAAAGAAAGTCATCCTGGTTGTCCCAGAGCTGGACTTAGGGCACTTCCACCAGGCTCCTCCTCCGGTGCTGGTGCCTCTGCACCCCTGCTCGGCTTTCTCCCAGGTCTGCCTCCAACTGATAGGTGTGTGTGAATCCCGACCTCAGGATGCCCTCTGACCCCTCCAGTCTGCTTCAACAGCTGTAGCTGTGTTGTGCGGTGCATCCACAGTGTCACATTGACACTGTGGATGTGAAGAGAAGCTGTGGTTGTCTATCCTTCCTCCTCGTGCTTGGCCCTAAGCCTGTCCTGTAGGACCAACAATAGGACCGCGATTCCTATTGTTTTACATAAAGCAGCTTTATGGAGACAACTTACACCCAACAAGATGTACATAAGTTTCTCTGAACGTGTGTAACACCTGCCACAGCCAGGAAAATGTCTGTGGCATCCCAGGAAGACCCTGTGCCCCTGTGCCCCTTTCCAGGCATTCCCCTCGTCCCAGGCAGCTGTGATTTCTCTTGACAGGTGGGGTTAGTTTTCCCAGACCTGGGACTTAGCGGCCACACAGCCTACACTGTCATGTGCCTGGTTTCCGTCACTTGGCATGGCAGGGTTCCTGAGGTCCGCCCTCGATGACGCATGTGACAGGAGCCTGTTCCTGTCTGCTGATGAGTGGATGGTTCTGCCTGGTACGTTGTGCCCTGGTGACTGGTCTTCGCCACACAGCGGACACTTGGACTTGTTTCCAGCCCCGGGTTTCAGAAGTGAAGCTGCTGTAAACTCTTCTAAGCCGGTCTTGGTTTAGGCCCGTTTTCATTTTTCTTGCAAAAATACCCAAGAGAGGAATGGCTGGATCATGAGGCAAGCATCTGCTTTGTAGGTTAAGAAGCCACTTTCCAAAGTGCGTGAGCACTTAATAATTCCACCAGGGATGGCAGCAGTGACTGCCACTGGACCCTGTTGGCCCTTCACCCTGGCAAGCTCGCTGACAGCAACCACCCGTGCACGGGGGTGGCACCTTACGTCGGTTTTCCCTGGGAATGAGTGGCTGTCCTTACCGGTTGTCCTGCATTGGGCAGTGCCTACTAGAATCTCTCGTCCAACCTTGTGGGCAAGAGACAAGTATGAGCCCTCGTCAGAGGTACCTGGCATTTTCCTCCTCACCGGGCTCACTGCCGCTTTCCACAGCACAAGGTTTCAGTGTTGGTAATGTGGAGTGTGCAGATTCAAAATTTATGGGTATTGTTTTATGTCCAAGAAACCTCTGTCCACATCATGAAGGCGCGCTGTTCTAGGAGGGGACTAGAGGGCTCGGGAGGCCTGCTGGCCCTGCCGGGCAGCGGGGTGGGGGTGCCTGTTTCCATGGGGTCTGTTTCTGCACACTCAGGGTGAGACGCCAGGGTAGGGTGTGGATGGCAGACTCCTGTCCTTCTCTTCTGGAAAGGATCCTGGCTGTAAAGGGAGAACAAAAATCAGCTAGAAGATACCGAGCCACCGACTTGAGACTACACACACCGTGCCTTGGGCACACACCTGGCTGCTCCTACCTAAGGAGTTTAGGGTCCAGGGGCCTGGACGGAGGAAGGGAGGGTCAGGGTCTTACCGGGAGCCCTTCAAAAGGAGGACGGCCAGTGTGCAGGCTGAGGGGCAAGAAGCTGTCCTGTGTACCCACCTTGGGCTAATGGTCACTGTTTTTTGGCATGAGGGTTGGGGAGAGGAGGGAGAGCAAACAGAAAATATGAGAGTTTGTAGGACTGGGAAGTTAGACAAGGTGCACCTGTTTTCCAACTAACATGACAATTAGCACAGATATAGCTCCTGAAAAGACCAGTGTTATCCATGGTCTCTGGGGTCCTATGCCTGGGCTCAGCTTGGCTGGGGTCTTGCTCGGGGTCTCTTGACTAAGCAAGGTGTTGGGATTCCTTGAAGCCTGGGTCCTTGTGTAGACCCACTGGTTGTTGGTGAATTGTAGCCCCTTTGGGCACAAGGCTGAGTTGCCTTTTTGTGGCTGGCACCTCAGGTTCTTGCACTGGCCCTCCATAAACAGCTCCCAAGAGGGTTTGTTTCTTCAAGACCAGCAGGAGGAACCTCCAACCAATTCTACACGATCTTCTGATTAGGTCTGACCCACCCAGTATCATTTTCCCTTTGATTAACTTCAAGTCAACTGACTGGGAACCTTCATCACATCTAC
Organism: Castor canadensis; assembly: GCF_047511655.1. Taxonomy (NCBI): domain Eukaryota; kingdom Metazoa; phylum Chordata; class Mammalia; order Rodentia; family Castoridae; genus Castor; species Castor canadensis. Next base: position 613,987 of record NC_133390.1, read on the forward strand.
AGATTCTCCCGTGTGATGTAGCACAATGCAGGAGTGACATCCCTTCTCAATGCCACCTCTGGGGGAGGTGATTGTGTAGGGTGTGCACTCCAGGAGTGGAGTCTGGGGTCATACCAATATGAATAAGTAAACTATGTTCTTCCTGTGGAAAGCTGCTGGCTCTTGTGTTAACAGAACATTCATGGGAACATAAGGGAGGGGCGCTCACAGTGTCTGCCCCCCAGGAAGGCAGACCACAGGGAACAGTAAGGGAGAGTCCGGGAGCTGGCTGGAGGGAGGCGGAGGTCAGAGGAGGATGGTGGTAGAGAGGCTGCGTCTGTGCTTAAGGTCAAATTTTTACACACATGACCTGCAGGTTTTACATGTACAGCCCAGAGAAGTCCAGCAAATGCATACCTTTGTCACCCACTCCCAGATAGGCCTCACTCTGACTCCAGAAGTTTCCCCGGTCCTCTCCAGCCGTCCCCACTGGAGGCAATCGGAGGCGTCAAGGCTCCCCCACTGGGCACCTGGGGCTACTCTATTGGTGTCTGTGCCCTGCGTGGTGAGCGATGGCTGCTCACCCTCCCACGATGGGCAGGGGCTTTGGCTGGACTCCTTGCAGAACTGTAGGAGCTGTCGTCTGAGGCAATTCTTGGATATCCCTGTTCAATTCTCATTGCTCTTGGCGATGGGTGCTGGGGGACAGGAAGTGTGCGCTTGGTTTGGAGAGGCTCCCAAGAGGTTCTCAGGTGGTTTTCTCCAGCCAGCAGTGCTGAGGTCCCCGTGGTTCCCATGGCACCGGTGACTGGGTCTGGGTCTGTGGCAGTCAGCCTGGGTGCAGGGAAACCTCTCGCTGTGGGTTAGTGTGTCTCCTCTGAGAGACGCATCCCCCATCTCAGGGGGTCGAAGAACTACCTCCAGGAGCAGCAGGAAGGACAGAGTGGCAATCCTCAGGGACATTGCTTTCCAGAAACAAATGATATGTCTTGTGTTTCCATCGCTGTCCCTAGAAAGCAACTTCTGGTCAGCTGATGTGGCAGACTCTAGCTGGCCACACTTTCCTTTTTCCTCTGTGCCATCTGTCTGCTGTGCCCTGGTCAGCAGTCCTTCATGGAACTTCTTAGGGCATTTGCTCCATGTGCTTCCAGAACCACAATGGAAAGTGCTGCTTCCACACAGCCTCAGCCTGAGACTGCACTAAGAGACCAAATGCAGCACTGGAGAAAAGGGATCTGCTTCACCTCCCACGGGAGGAAAGCCGGTGGCATCACATATAGAAATGCAAACACGGTACAAGAAGATCATCTCAGAGAGGAAACCTGGACAAATGACAAGGACATATTCTCAAACTTGACAAAGATGGCAGGGAGCCACAGCCAAAAGAGGCTGATGGAGGGCCAGCGCTAACCACAGGCCAAGTGGACATAAGTTACCATGGACAGCAGCAGCTCGAACCTAGGAAAGCCAATGGAGAAGCTATGACCTCTGACCCCTCATGGTGATATCAGTTACGAGCCAGATAACCGGGACCCCAGGAGGGTGCTGCATAGATCCCGTGTCCCCAGCACTGGTTAATCCATCCTAGGGCAGCTCCTAGTGACCTGGGAGGAGCCAGGGACTGGCAGGGGCACCATTCCATCTGAGGACTACCCTCTCCGGGAGGGGTGAGATTGTAGCCAGGTACTTCTAAGGTGAAAGCAAGGCCAGGCCCTGCCCCTCAGTTCTGACAAATGGGGTGAGGTGTAGGAATTCCTGACAGGGTCAAATGCCAACACTTCCAGCATGGAAGAAAGGAGGGGGTGAGGACAGGAGCACTGCTCTGATCCTGGTATCAGGCAGTGGAGCTGGCCACCAACTCCGTGGGCTCCCCACCAGCCTATACAGGGAGAAGGACATTTGGAGTCAGAGACATCTTCCCCTCTTAGGGGGAAATTCATGCCTCTGGCTCCCACTGTCCTTCAGGAGGAGGCTGGGCTGGTTTGGGTGACTCTGGACAAAGTGGACAAAGAAACTGTTACCCTGTGAGCTGCTGGGTGAGGGGCAGCTAAGATTGGTAGGATGCAACTACAGTGGGACAGGTGGGAGCTGGTCATGGGCTTAGTCACATGCCCACCCAGCAGGCTTCATTGTGTGTACTCTTGGCCAGTCATGGGTGTGGGGAGGGTCAGGTTGGGGTCTCACTGCCTGGGAGGCAGAGAAGGTCCAGGCAGCTGGCCAGAGCCTTTCTGGCCCAGAAAATCTACTTATTGCTCCAGTTGGATCTTCTGTGATTATTCATGGCAGGGAAGTCCCTGGGGACAAGGCAGGTGTGCACATGGGATGGGGCTGGGGGACTTAGATCCAAGTGGGCCCAGGCTTGGGCAGGAGTGGGCAAGGGTCCTGGCTTGGGGACAGTCAGAGGCAGATCACCACTGACTTGCTGCAGCTTTGGGAAAGTCCTTCACTGTGTCTAAGGTTCTATGGATGAGGGTCCTTGGACATGAAGTTGACTCTAACCCTAACCTATGTGAGGGCTGGGGCCTCCCCTGGGCTCTGAGTAGAGTCTGTGATAGTCAGGCCTTGCTGTCCCCATAGTCCATCTTGCTAGGGTCCCTGGTGACCACCTGGGCATTTGAGGATGGTGGATATGGAGATTAGGCTGTAGCCTGCTCTAAGTTCCTCCACACTGCCATGCCTTTCTCAGAGTGACTTCATCTTACAAAACAGCAATGTGCTCCATTTTGAGAGCAAATGCTGAGTCAGAATGACTTTACATCTTATGTGTGCAAGTGAACAACCACAAACCATGAGGCAGACTTCTACACTTATGACACATGGGTGTATCAGATCAGGGGCACAGTAACAGGTGTGGGTATCAAACCCATATCAGAAAAACAAGGCCCATGAGCTTACGAAACACACTGGACCAAGGAATGATGAAACTCTCCAATCTGGATCATAGAAAGGAGGAGCAGTGGCACACACTCACCTGCCATCAGACCATCCAGGGTGTGTGTCTTGGATCAACAGGCAATGAACTCCCCACTCTGTCCCTGGGGCTTAGCTCTGCATTACTCCTGTTTTACGTGACCCACTCAGATTGCCCCTCTGTCTGGACCTTGTAAACCCTGAACCAGCTGTGTCTTGAGCCAGATCTGCACTTTGACCCCACTGTGATTGTCTTCTCCAGACACCTGCAGTGACTCTACATTTGCACTACCCCAGGCTCTTGCTTTTAGCAAGGCACCTTTGAACCTTGCTTTTCTTAGCCTTTCTCATTGAATCTGTATTTCATTGAGAAGTATAGTGTGTGATCTGACAGTTAACATTAGTAATTAAGATTAGAGCAAAACAACCTGTTTTGTCAATGGCTTGCAGCTATCAAGTGAAATCAGTAGTACTTGGTGAATTAAAGGCAATGGAAATTGACAAAACTTATGAATCATTGTTCAATAAGTTCTGCCATTGTGGAAAGACATAAGTGAGTCCATCGATGTTTACTACATAGCTCACTCATGATAGTGGACCTGCAGGTAGAGAGACCACAGGGGTGTGTTGAGGATCCACCTCCATCAGGACCATGCCTCATGGTCAACCTGAATCCAGTGTGCAGACCTGGGGTGATTGAGAGGGGCCTGGACAGTGGGGAAGGAGGATCGCTGCAGAAGGCAACAGCTCCACCCTCCTCCAGGCCCAGGCTCTGTTCTTACTTCCCACCCTATAGCCTCCCCTTTAGTCCTGCTGGATGTGGTCTGCTGGCTGCAGTGGGCTCACTGGGCTCATAAACATGGCCAAGTGCCTTGGCCCAGCATGTTTACCTGGTGAGAAACCTCAAGCCACCCCTGGCCCTCTGAGGAAGGGACAAAGGTGTTGGGGTGGGGGTGGGGTGACAAGACTCAGGCAGCCCCTCAGGTTCCTCAGCTGTCTGCCCCTCACTCAGCTGTTGGTGTTTCTCTCTCTGACTCTCTCCCCGCTCCTTCCTTCCCTCCATTTCTACTTGGAAGCTTGCTCACCATCAAGCAGAGGGGCCTGGCGTTTTCTTGTAGAAGGCTCTCACGGCTGCCTTGTGTGAGGCACTCCAGTGAGGGTGGCCCTGCACCCCACTCTACATCCCCCTGCCTTCCTCTCTCCCTGTCATTCTCACCTTTTTTCCTCCCCCCCATAAGAGGGGAGGAATAAGCAGTGGGAATCCAGGTCTGTAACAATTGCAAACGTCTTTTGACACGGGACCAGACCTGCTTCTGTCAGTCTCACCCTCCTGTGAACCCCTTCTGAGGCCAGAGGCCCCCTCCTGACCATAGCCCCAAGCCTGGCCTTGCTGGCTGGCTGCTGTCTTACTCTGAGTGACGGTCGATACTTCCAGACATTTTCCAGGTCCTATGGGCTCTCTGCCCTTCTGGATCTCTGGGAATGTTTTAGTATCAAAACTAAAATCCAGATGCTGGTCTTTGGGGTTTAATCTGGTTGAATCCAGCCCATGGAACCCTATTCTGCTCCTAATTTTTAGTCCATGGTATAGGGCCCTCTGGTACATTGCCCACAGATATATCAAGGACTCTGTGTCCCAGTATATTCCTCCCAGACACAGGTAAGCAGTGCCCAAGGGCAGCATCCAGCCAAGGACAGCACCTCTGCCTTCCTGGAGTGGGGTAGAGGGAGGGTGAGGGTATTGGGGTTGGGCATCCACCACTGCTTTCCTCCCTGGGGTGTGGGAAGCGTGGACAGGCAGCAGGGAACAGCCATGGAGAGGAGTGGAAACCTTTATTAGCAGAGATGGCTGGCTTGGACGGGGCTGAGACTGAAACTAACATAGAGGGTCTTCAGTAAGATGTAGCACAGTCACTATTTTTAGGATAAAGCTTCTGGCTGCTTTTGACAGACACATCCATCCAGGCCAGGCCCTGTGTGAATGTGGGGCCCAGAGGGCAGCACCTTTACATGGAGAGCGTGAGGTCAGGAGGCCAAGCTAGCGTCTTCCTGCTGCTCACCTGGAGGCCCCAAGGGCCTGGACCACTTCCAAGCACCTGATGAGGAAGAGCCACCTCCTCAAGGTGTGTGTTTGAGAATACTCTTGCCTTCCATTTTCTGGAAACCAAGCAGTCCGGCACCAGCAGCTCACCTGAACTCATGAGCAGGGTTTGCTTTGACTTAAATCATGGATGAAACGATAAAGAAGATCCTGAAGGATTGGTGTCTAGACGTCAGGAACAGAAAAGGGCGCAGCATGGAACTGATGTCAGCAGCAAGGGAGATGAGATGGACTGGACGTGCGCAGCCCAGGTGCAGAGGGAGGCGAGCAAGGTGGCTGCCATGCTGCATGAATTGAGGGAGGGAGTGGACACAGATGGCAGCTCGGGTGAGTGGCAGAGGACAGCACACAGCTCGGGTGACATCCCAGCCTGTCACACTCTCCCTTAATGCAGTCTAGCTGTTGGGGTTGGCCAGGAAACTCTGGTCACATTTCCTCTTTCTGTTTGGTCATGGGTAGGAGAAGGGAGGCTTGACGAGGTATGCACTGCCCACTAGCCCAACGCCACCTTCCTGGAAACTGTCTGATAGAAGACGCCACGGAGCAGGGCCTGGTAGCTGGGCACACGGAATAGGTGACGCTCGCCAAAGGCCACATCGTACTCTGCCGTCTTGCCTGTGACCAGCACGCGGATGTGGGGCTCGTTCACCTGATGGCCTACCACCACAACAAAGATCTCGATGCCCGCACGCTGGGCCTCCTGCACTGCCTTCTCGATGGCCGCTGCTGTGGCCCCCTGCGAGTTGCCGTCTGAGAACAGGAGCAACCTCTTCTTGGCGGCGCCCGACGAGGTCTCGCGGTAGAAGCGAGTCACGTAGCTCAGTGCGTCGTTGACATCGGTGGCATCGTTGAAGAAGTCCATGCTGTCCACGGTGCTGGCCAGCACCGTGTAGTTCTGCAGGAACTGCAGGGCTGCCCGCCCTGGCTGCTGCTGGCCCTGGCCGCTGTACTCCACCACTGCCACCCGCACCTCCTGGGAGGGGTCTTCCCGCTCCGCCGACAGGAAGCGCTCGGCCAGGCGCTTGGCGAAGAGCTTGGTGGTGTGAAAGTTATGGCTGCCCACGCTGGCGGAGCCATCCAGCAAGATGGTGATGTCAGCCGGAGAGGAGAACGTGACTGTGGGCAGGGGTGGGCAGGTGTGAGCACGAGGCCCGCCAGGTGCAGCTGTGAAGGGCGGGCTAGGGGGCCCCCGAGCTGCACAGAGATGCCAGGGTCGGGGAGGGGAGGGGAGGGGAGGAGAGGAGCTGCCCAGAGCCCTGCAGGGGCCCCTTGTCAGGTACCTGCCCACCCTTTCCAGCCTCAGGTACTCACTTGGACAGGTGTAGTCTGGGCACTTCTTGTCTGTAAAGACAGGACCGTGTGCATGAACCACCATGCCCCTCCCCGGCCCCCAAGGGAATCAACGCTCACCCTGAGCTCTGCTGTCCCACTAGGAGGGATGGGTCCCTTAACTCAGGAATGACAGATGGTCCCCAGGCACCACTTCCTGGTCCTCACTCCAACCCAAGGGGCGGGGTAGGACCTTGGCCTTTTCTGAGAATGAGGAAACCCAGGCTCAGAGGAGAAGTGGTCTGCAGGTCAGGCATGCACAGCCCCACAGCTGGCCATGTGCCCACTGTGAGTGTGGTGATGGTGACTGCCTGCTGACCAGCTGCCTGCACCATGCAGTCGGGTCTGACTGCTGGGCCAAGCCCAATGGACATGCTGTGTGTGTGCCCATGGGAGTCAGTTGGGGTCTTGGCCCCATGTGAGTGTGAGTGAACACCCCTACACTGCCCTGCTAAGCTCAGGGCTGGGACAGAAGCCACCCTGGTCAGTGCCACATGGCCTGGCTATAACATCTCTCTAGGTGAGAGATACAGGCAGCTTCTGGGGGCCGTTTTCCTTGGACCAAGGGTCCCAGGGAGCTGAGGGCACGTGTCCATGATGGCCTGGACATGTGCCCTCCACCCAGCCCACACACACCTATACAGATCTGGGCCGTGATATTCTTCAGGAAGGCATCATCCAGCAACTCTGCATAGTTCTCCTTCACCAGTGAGATGCCCAGCCGGCCTTGGGGCAACAGGCCTTGGCAGGAGATGACGTTGAGCTGATCTGAGCCCGCGACAAAGCCAAACACGTCTTTGATGCCCACGGAGACCACCTGGGGATGACAGGTCTCATAGGTAGGCCTCAAGCCTGTGCCCTGCGCCTCCCCAGGGGGAGGCGCCTGTGTCTGCAGGTGTGATGCGGATAGCTTCCCACCTGGATGTCAGGGCCGCAGAGCACGCTGAGGGGCGTGGTGTCTCTCTGCGTGTCTGAGCGTCCGTCCGTGATGACCAGGGCAACGCGGTTGTTCTGGGTGGGTGGCAGCAGCCGGTCCCGGGTGTATTGGAGCGCCTCCCCCGTGAACGTGCCACCTGCCATCCACTGCAGCTTCTTGACGGCTCTGTGTAGCGAGGGGACAGCCACGCCAGGGTCAGGGTCTGGACCAGGGGTAGGACCAGGCCTGCTTGGGGTCTGGGGGTGAGGGTGGGGAGCCCACTCACTCCTTGAACTCCTGGGCATTGCGGATGTTGGGGCTCCTCATGTCCACATGCTCCTGCATCTGGTTGTGGCTGTACTGCACCATGCCCGCATGGGACTGCCCTGGCTCAAACTGGAGAGCGATGTGGTCAGCCCACCACCCAGAGGCCCGGCTCTCATGCCTCCCCAAGGGCCCCTCCACAGCAGCCCTGGACCTTGGCCTGCCTGTTATGTGGGGCCCCTGGAAAGGGCTCCCCTGGGTCCACACAGACCCCACATGAAGCCTCCCTCATTTTATCTTCTAGGGATGAGTTCTGGAACCACTGGCAGGACTTAGGCCCATGCCCTGGGGCCCAGGATGGGCACTGCTCCATGTCCATGCCACCTGCTAGGGGCCAGTGGCCTCACCAGGTGGGCTGGGGGCCAGGACCAGCCGGTATTTGTGTGATGAGTGGGGACTCCAGGGAGGCTCAGCTCTCTGCCCACCATGTCTTCACCAGGCACAGGTGCTCACCTTGACCAGCTCGTCCTTGCTCAGACGGTCAATGACCCTGATAATAAAGTCCTTGGCGATCTCAAAGTTCTGCAAGCCAATACTCTCAGAGCTGTCCAGTACAAAGAGGATGTCGATGGGGCCACACTTGCACTCTGTGGGATGGGAAGGATCAGCGTTCAGGGCCTCCTCTGGGATGACCTCCATGATTCATGGTTCAGCCCCACCCCACGCTAAGGATCTGATCACCCCTCCTCTGGCTCCTCAGGCGGAGGACTTGTTAGGTTGATGGCCTTCGGCCAGGTCCAGTGACAGCTGCTCCCTGCTGCCCCTTGATCCCAACCTGGGTCCCATAGGGAGAATGGACAGGCCAGGCCCAGGGGTCTGGTTGTTACTTGAGGTCCTAGAGAAAGAAGACTGGGACACAGCTCCCTGGGCCTATGTGGCCCCAGGGGCGCTCTGTGGACAAATGGGGCAGATGGCCAAGGAGCTAGCGAGACACACGTGACTGCTGCTGTGCAAATGCAGAGACAAGGACGTAGTTCCATCCACCATGGGAGCCATTCCCACCACATGGAAATTGCTGAGAGTGAAGAGACAGCACTCACCGCAGCAGGCTGGGGACAAAGGGGAGAGAAGAGCGAATCAGACAATAATGAGAGACAGACAGGCAGACGACAGCTCCGACTGCAAGCTGCCCCCTTGCCACCAGGCTCCCCAGTAGTTGCCCTGCTGCCCAGTGCTGCCCAGGCTCTCAGCCTGCCAGGGCACCAGCTATCTCAGGGGATGAGTAGCCCAGCCCCAGCCCACCCCTGTGTGAGGCCATGCCACCTGTCGGGTCAAGCCTGGGCACTGTCTGACCATCTTCCCCTTTGCCCCACTTGGAGTTCACAGAGAGCCTTCTGGAGCAGAAAGGTGGGCACTGGGGCTGGTGTGGACTTTCTTGTCACTCGAAGGTCAGGGTACTCACAGCACATTTTCATGATGATGTCCAAAATCTCACATTCCTGGGGAGGGAGAGGCAGAGGCTGAGTCTGGATCTGGGCTGGGGACCTCCTGGGCACCCCTGGAGCCACTGAAGGGCTGGGTTTGGGCAGGGGGTTCTCACATCCTAGGGTGTGCCTGGCTCTACCCACTACACCCTTGCCACCAGGGCACAGCTCCTGATGTGGTCACCAGTGTATGGCTATCATGTATCCTCTATGGTCATGTGTCCTCTCACCTAATCCCTGTGGTCTTCATGTGTTCCCCATTGTCATCGAGTATCCCCCACCTCTGGAATGTCACCTCTGGTCATTCCGGAGGCCATGTACTCTATGGTCATCATGTGCCCCCCCATAGTCACCACGTGTCCCCTGTGGTCATCACATGGCCCTAGAGGCCCGAGTGCGAGGCACCTCCTCCCTCAGTCACCCCAATGTTATGGAGCTTCCACCAACAGCCTTCCATGGGGTCCTGGCCCCCAGAGGACGTTTGCAGATAACTACTTACATCAGGCCCGGGTGGTCCCACGTGTCCTGGGGGTCCCTGTTAGAGCAACAACAGACAAGGGCTCTGAGCAGAAGGCACCCACCTGATGATTCCTGAGCCATAGGTCCTCTGGGAGCCCAGCAGGGGCCTCAGGCAACCGCACTCCAGTGGACCCCTTAGCCCCAGTCTCATCTGACCACCCCACCCTGGTCATCCCCACCTTCCCACAGGGCAAAGAATATTCTCTGCAGGTTTGATGGCCTGATGAACAGATCTGGGTCCTCACCAGGCACTGGCCCCAGGACCCTCTGGCTACCCTGGATGTGGCTTTTACCATCCTTGGACAGTCAGCCCGCACCCTGGTGACCGGCCTCTCCCCAGTGACCCACACTGTTTCGGTGATTCCACCTGCTCTCCTGCAGAGCCCCATCCTCTCTCTCCCTGTCCCTCGTCTCCCCCGGCCCTCTGTACCCTCCACCCACCCAGCTGCCATATCACCCACCTGGGGGCCTTCTGGGCCTCGGTACCCCTTCGCCCCTTTAACCCCACGGGGTGAAACATCAGTGTTCTGGAAGGAAACAGCAAGGTGTCAACAGGCACAGCCAAGTGCACCACACCACCCTGAGCTCTCGGGGTACAAAGAGTGCATCCTCCCAGTGTGTGACGTGGGGTTCACACCCGGGTGGCTCTGTCCCACTGCCCCATATCACTTACATCCTCTCCAGGGTCCCCAGCTTCACCCTCGTCTCCCTTGAGGCCAGGGTAGCCTTTGGTGCCCTGTGGGTGACAGAACACGAAGGTTGGTGAAATCGTGGGGTGAGGGAGAAGCAGAGAAGGTGGGTGTGAGTGTGGCTGGCCTGTGTCTGAGGCCAGTAGGGTGACCCTGGGACCCTGTGTGTGTTGTATGTGTGTTCATTCAGTGCCTGAGCTCATGTGCAATGTGTGTGCTGTGGGCACTGAGCTTGCACGTGCGTGGGACATGCACGTGAATGTGTGGACATGTGTGCATGCATGCTCCGAGTGTGAGCACACAAACCTGCAGACAGGCAGATGCAGGGTAGGGGTGTACTCACGTTTAGCCCTGGGGGGCCCCTGTTGCCTGGATATCCCTGTGGGTGAAAAGCAGGACACTTACACCATGGTCAGACATGGGAAGGCATCCAGGTGGTGACTGCAGATGGGGGTGGACCACAAGACTGGCAGAGGTCAGATGGCTCTGGCCCTCCCTGTCCTCTCCAGTGTCCAGGTGACCAGAGAGATGCAGGGGAAGTTTTGTGGGTACACAGGGAGGCTTGAGACACTCACGGGGAAGCCTGGGAAGCCCTCAGTGCCGTTTCCGGGGGGACCGTCTTCACCCTGGGGAAGCGGAGTAGAGCTCCTGTCACCATATGAGACACTACCATGATACACAGGGGACAGTGCAGGCACAGGACGGCAGCACCTCAAGGGCCCTTCCTGTCAGCCTGGAAGAGAGGCTGTCCTAGGGGTTCACTCCTTCTGGACTGGACCTCAGAGCAGGAGGTATCAGCTGAGGTGTCTGCTGCTTAGGAGTTTACTTCGGGCACTGGCTGTTCGGTCACTAGGCTGGCTCAGGGCAGGGCCAGGGCCTCCTAGGGCCTCTGACCACCCAGCACTGGCCAGGCAGGGGTCTCCTAGGGAATACTCACCCGTTCACCCATCAGCCCTGGGTCTCCAGGGGGCCCGGCAGGTCCTGGGGCACCTCTGAGACCCTAAAGAGAGGAAGGGGTGACAACTAGGTCACAGACAGTGCAGGTGTGGGGGCTCCCATAGGGAGTCAGGCCCTGTCAGGGCAGGGAGAGGGCAGAATGGGAGCTGGGACCCTGTGGGGCCAGGGAGGGGCCTTCTGAATGGGCAGGGGCAGGGAGAGGTTTTCTGGGTGAGCAGGGGCAGGAAGGGGCCTCCTGGATGAGCAAGCGGATAGGGCAGGGTCTTCTGGATTGGCAGGGCAGGATCTTCCAGGTGGGCAGGAGAGAGAGGGGCCTCCTGGGTGTGGGGACAGGGCAGTACAGGGCAGGCACTCACCTCAGGTCCTGGAGGACCCTCATCACCGCGGTATCCTTTAGGTCCAATTGGGCCAGCCTCACCCTGAGAAATGGAGAAACCTGTGGGACCCCAGTTCACTGACCCCTGGTCTTGCTCTGTGAGTTGAGGGTCCCAGATCATAAGGCACCACTGCATACAGGGAGACCTCATCCAGGGGCCTGGGCCAGGCTTGACCACTTTCAGGCTCCAGAGGGCAGTAGCTGGACCCTCAGGGCCCCTCTGCAGGTGGGCTGGGGCTGCTGGCACTGGGTGAGATTATGTCGGTTCCCCACTGTGTCCCTGCAGTCTCCTTATTATAGCCTTCTCTTGGGGTCCTTAGAGGACAGGGTGAGTAGACCGCTCTCTCCTGCTCAAAGCTGGCTGCAGTGGCCACATGGACCTTGATCTCCCAGTAAAGCCCATGTGGGCTGTGCTGGACTCCATCTGCAGTGGACACCTCTTGCCCAAGTCTTCAGCCTCTTTCTCACCAGACACCCAACCATACAGCTGAGGGGACAAACCCAGCTGGTTTGTTTCTGATGCAGGACCACCTGGTCAGCTCCCCCAAAGTGCTCTCTGGTCTACACCTGGCCTGCTGCCCCCAGGCTCCCAGTGCTGCATTTGGCCTAAGCCTGGTTCATGGGCCTGACCCTTGGGCCCCCAAGTTGTGTGCTAGGCCACCTCAGTCTCCACCACATCTCACAAGCCTTTCTCACAGTATGGGGCCAGAGTTTCAAGGGCTGTCCCCTAAGCTTCACTTTCCCAGAGCCATCCCCAGGCATGACCCACTGTCCTCTGGGCTGGCTGGGTCCCCTAGCACCTTAACAACACAGCCAGCAGAGAAAGGAAGCACGCACCAGTCACCACGGAGCTGCTGGGTCAGAGGACTGTCCACTGGCCCCAGCATTAGGTCAATGCACCCCAACAAGGCCTTGCTTGGTTGGCCTCCTCTTGCAGCATTTACAGCCTCCCCCTAAAAGCTCACTCCATGAGCCAGATCCATCTCCATGGCCTCTGCCAGTCACAGAAGCATCAGCAGTGTCCGTCCCTGCCTGGACCACATACACATCTGGCTCCGGCCACCAGGCCTGTGGGCCAGGTAACTTCTCCCTTTGCACACATCACCAGACTTTGAACATGTCACCAGGCTTTGCACACAGCCTCGAGGAAGACCAGCAGCTCTCCCAACTTGTGGCTCACAGGGGACAAGTATGCCCTTGAGACCCTGCGTTGGGGTATGGAAGAGGGGGATCATCCAAAAGGCCCTGTGTGCCCTGGGCAGGCAAGTGAGTGGTAGGAGGTTTCATCTAGGGGAGGTGTGTCAGGTCCCCTCCAGCAAACTGAGAGAAAAGGGACTGAGGCTGGGCATTGTCCTCAAAGCAGGCAGCCCGTTGATGGACGTTTCCAGGCAGCCCTGAGGGCCCTGGTAGGTGACTCTGGGGTCTTACCAGAAGTAGAGGCCACATAAAATGTGGGTGGAGGAAGGGTGAAGCTGGGAAGGGTCAACAAAAGGAAGTTATAATTTTTGCCCCATTTTCTGGATTTCTCAGCTTTTTCTTGGGATTTGTTTGGGAAAGTGGACATTTCTCAAGAAACTTCTCTCCTTCTGTAGCAGTGCAGCCATCTGCTCTATGTCTCTGGTGTGTCAAAACACAAATGTGTTCTGTACTGTGATGGCCTCTCATGACTCCTGGGTGTGGGTCTATCCTCGAGGGATCAGGATTGAAATGGCTACCCTCTTCTGCATCTGATCTCATGCCCAGAGAATCACCAGCCCCTACCCGCCCCCGCAAGGCTGGGCGCAGGTCCACCTGTCCACAAAATACACCACGGTGGGGGTGTGGGTGACAATCTGAAACTCCACTACCCACGTGGCACGGGAAAGCTCCCAAACATCCCAGGGGATGGGATGGCCCAGCCTGGTGCTAACCACTACTGGGGAAGATAAGGATGTAGGGCATACACAGAAAGTCCAGAGAGTTAGAGAGAGATTTAAATATGACGAAGGTGCCTTTCGTCACAGGAAAGGCGGCAGCTGACTTGCTGTTCACAGAAAGTGCAGTCGACACTCCTCACCTCTTGCCGTGACAAATGAGAGCCAAAGCATGAAAATACGAGGATGACCAAATAGAGTAGCAAAACAGCAAAACATCACAGGCAGTGAAAACACAGAGGGCAAAATTAGAAAGATGTCTGTGTTGTGGGTAAAATGTCATATACATCAAACTGAGAAACAGAATCCAATGGAAAACCAAGCACTCCAACAACCAGAAAGAACATTCCTGCAGGCCCAGAACCCCAAAAAGGACACCTGGCCTGTCCACAAGTGCCACCCTAACTGAGACAGGCGAGACTGTTACCAAGGAGCAGAAACACACTTTTGAAGTTTACAGTATCTCAAGTTAGCAAAAGTGTGGATACAGTCTATTTTATGCTCTTGAGGGAGGAAGAAGGTTGGGACTACTTTGAAGAATTTTTTATCAAATATTAAAATACACATGCACTGTTTATCCAAGAAATCCTGTGCTAAGAATTTACCTTCCGGATTTGGCGTTGGCGATATCTCAAGATGGATGGATGATAAATGATGGGTTATGGGTGAGTGGACAGGTGGGTGGATGAACGGATGTTAGAGACATGATGAATGAGTGAAGGGATGGATGGATTTATGGAGGATGGGTAGATGATAGATGGACAGACCACTGACAGATGATGAATGGATGAATGAATGAATGTCACTTGACAGATAAGTGGGTGACTGGACAGACATATGGATGGCAGAGACAGACAAGCTGCCAAGCCAACAGATATTGGTATTTATTAAAGTATTTTCTTCTGGGAAGCAAAATACGGGGGACAATCTGCATATGTGTTAATGGACACTGGAGAGGTAACTCAGTGAGTCTACACAGCAGTGTCATGGCTGAACCGGACACCCACAAGGACAATCAGTCTTACACTGACCAGTGTGATGCATTTTGGGAGAACCTCAGGTCTACACTCACTCACACTCACACTTGTCATGAGACACTTTTTTGAAGGATTCTAGAGCAAACTAAATATCAGAAGAAACTGAAAGCCAGTGACTGCGGTGGGAGAGGAAGGCCTCTGCCGTGCTGGGAGCCTCTCTCCTGCAGCAGCTGCCTTGGCTGGGGAGCAGTGTGACTTCTCTTATTTAAAGCAAAACAAGTGAGGCAGCCTCTGGGTTTTGTTTTGTTTGGGGGGGGGGTAGTCTTGGCACAGCCTTATTTCATTTAGGAGACTTACTTCATTCATCTTCCTTTATCGCCAAGAAACAGAACTGAAAAAACACCTTTGCCTCTTGTGGCTGCTGCTTCCTTCTTACTTTTTAAATTCTTTGTTGCAAACTACAATTCCAAATTTCTATCTATAAGAAAAGCCTCCTCAAACAGGAAGCCATGTGTCAAACCCGGGGCCTTACCTGCCCATGCCCTCAGGCCTCCACAGGAGGCCTGTCTCCCAGAACCCTGCCTGTATGACTCACTGACACATATGCTCCTGACAGACATGGCCAGCAGCCAGCCTCCTGGCTGACTAAGCACATCTGGGCACCATGCTGAGGCCATAGCTTCTTCCACAGCCCTCCTATATGGGGCACCTTCTTCTTCCCACCCACCCATCCACACACCTGCTCTTGGACCCCCACATTGGGAGCCTGGGCCAGGGCCTAGAGGACATGGTGGGTGACCCTGTAACGAAATGGGTCCGTCCCAGCTACCTCCTGTCTGAGCCAGGGGTGACCCCACTCCTCTAAGCTCTGTCAGACCTTCCTCTTCATCAGGCCCAGGCTCCCCTTCTGGAGTGCAGGCTCTGGACAGCCTCACCCCCAGCAGAATTCTTAAACCTTCTGTATACTAACACTTCCAAATCCACTTCCAGCCACAATTTCACACAGGTGTCTTCCAGGGGCTCAAAGGCCTCCTCCCCAATATGGGACTCCATCCACCCAGGAACCTAGGGGCTCTCAGAGTCTGCTCCTGTCCTCCCCACTGCTGCCATGTCTGGTGTGGGGTTCTTCATCCGTGCCTCCAATACAGTCCTTGGCCTCATGCAGAAGATCAGGGCCTTGGGAATTGGGTCCACTGTCACCCGGTCCCACCCAGACCAGCCCAGGATGACAAGCTGGTCTCTTGCAGCTGGCTCCAAGATGGGACACCCTTGTCTAGGGAACACACATTGCAGGAGGAACCCAGTTGGAAACAGATCTCCCACTGGCTGAGCCACGGCAAGCCTTTCTGTCTCAGCACCCAAATTGGCCAGCTTGGCCGAGCCGTGAGCCGAGTGTGAGCGGTCAGGCTGTGGGTGTCCTGCACCCCATCTCCCGAAGTCGGCAGGATTCGTACCGGGTCTCCAGGAATGCCGACGGGGCCTTCTCTTCCCTGGTCACCTTGGGGTCCAGGTTCACCCTGGGGAGAAAGGAGTCCACGAGTGTGGAGGTCAGGCCACAGGGCCACTGGCTCCACGCTTTTCTGGGGGTGAAAGCTGCCCTGATGGCCAGTGGGCAAGGTGGACAGCAGATGAAGAGTTCATCGGGCAAGGATTACAGGGGTCTGGTGGGCTTGGAGCTGGGCAGAGCCACTGCCCTCTATGGGCACTGGCTGCTCTTTTTCTCTGTCTCCTGACACCTTCCCCTCCTGATCTTGCCATGGCTTTGTCAGGAAAGAGGCCCCAACCATGACCATTGGGGTGACCACCTATCTTAGGGGCCACAATCATGAGGCCAGCATCTCATCCAGAGGTCCTGGAGGCTGTTCCATGCATGCTATTCCTCCTGTAGGGGAACCACTGGCAGAAAAATCTTGGAGAGCCTCAGAGGTCCAAAGCCAAGGTGGCCCTCCCTGGAACTCTGTTCCAGAGCATCTCTGGTCACAGTGAAAGGGACGTGAGTGTCCCGTTCCAGGGACAGGTGGGGACATTCCTGTGTCTGCTGTAGGCAGATGGGGTACTACCTCTGAGGCACTTTCCCTACTGGGATCATAGGCTCTAAGTCTACTCTCTGGGTCTAGGAAGTCCCCAGTGAATCAGGGGACAGACAAAGTCCAGTGTCACATCTGGCTATGAGGCAAATGATATCAAAATGGCTCAGGAGGCCTGACTGGGAGGAGGGGACAATTGGAGCCTCAGCTGCAGTGCCACCATCTGCTGAGAGGCTCTGTGCGGAGACTTCCCAACTAAACCATCCTCAGACTCATCCCCTACTTGGGGTTTTGATCTGACATCCTCACTCTTAAAAATTTTACCTTCCAAAGAAGAGCCTGAGGTCTGTGTGGAAAGGTTTGCACAGTGGCTGGGAGCCACAGATATTTAGAAAGGCCCAAAGTGTGATGGCGAGGGGCCCGACCAGGTAAACTGTGTCACATGGCTCCCACTACCCTTAGTGGCTGCCAGGTGTGGCCCAGGAACAGAACTGCCTGGTAAAGGTTGCCTGGACACTTCCACCACAGCCATATCCACATAAAGAGAGCTGACAGGGCTTCCCACTCCCCTGGGGTTGTGGGAGACCAACTGTCTGGTCAATATGACATCTTGGGATTGTTTTCCCTGCAGAGGAAACTCTCCATGAGGACAGGGAGGTGGACAGTCCTGTCCTGCCCTCTGCAGTGACCTTTGCTCTCCTTCCCAGGACCCTGGGCTGCCTCCCTGGGGGGCTCTCAGGCCCTGAAGGTGGCCAGCCAGGCCCATGAGGTAGGCAAGGATGCAGCATGGAAAGCAGAGGGCAAACTCTGGACACTCAGGCCTGTGTGGTGGGCCCTGTAGCTCTGATGCCTGACCCTGGCCTCAGCATGGCCCCCACCTCCAGGCAGGGCCCCAGCTTCACGATGTAACTCACCAGATCTCCTCTTGGTCCCCGTACACCTGGGGTCCCCCGAGGTCCTCTTTCTCCAGGGCCACCCTGCGTGGAGAGGAACAGGTATGAAGCTGAAGCCATGGGGTTCACCGGCAGAGGGTGGGGGCTTAAGGCCTGGGCTGGAGCACGTCCACAGTCATCTCTGTTCCCTCTCCAGGTCATTCCAGAGGTTGGGCCTCCCTGCTCCTCAGGTCCACCTGCCTCCAGAGACCCCAAGGATCTAAGGCCCCAGGATGGTCAGCACCTAGCTTTCTGCCAGTGCCAAAGAATCCTGGAGGGCAGGTGAGACCCACAGGGTACAGATGGGAGTGCCATGGACCTGTGGGAGCTGGGACCAGGCTGGGCCATGCTGGCCTTGCCTACGCTGTGTGGTGAGGATGGAGGCCTTGCCACCTGCTGACTCACCTTCTCTCCTGGGGCACCATCTGGTCCTGCATTGCCCTGAGACGAAGAGGAACAAACCCAGCATTAGTTTGTGCACAGCCTGTGCCCGGCCACCCTGTGCTCAGGTGAAGGGTGAAGGGCAGGGGTAGGGGGTCTCACCTCGTCACCAGCCTCTCCTTTCTCTCCAGGGGGCCCAGGCTCTCCTGGCTCGCCCTGTGGGAGGACAAGAGTAGAATCCTCTGTCTAGCTATGTGGCCCCAAGCCCCAGTGTACATACATGAGGCTCATCTTGTCTCACCTTGGTCACCTTGTCTTACCTCATCTCCAGGTGGTCCCGAGCTCCCAGGTCTCCCAGCCTCCCCATCTGCTCCAGCTTCGCCCTGGGGAAGGTGAGGGGTCACAGATGCTGCTCAGGGTACAGCCTTCAGAAGCCAAATCAGGGCCCATCCTGGGAGTTCAGTGACGGTGCCTGCCCTACCACTCCAGTATGAGGCTGCTCTGACCAATGCTATATAAGCCTCTGACCCTACCCATGCTGCAGAACACTGCTTCTGGCCCTGCCCAGCCACCTGACCTAATCGGGAAGCTCCAACCTGCCAGGCTGCAAATGGAAAACTCAAAGTCTGAGCCTGGAGGGTGACCTTCACTCTCTACCATGAGACCCCAAAACCTTTGCTCAATCCAGGAGGGCCTCCTTGGGACTCCTGGGGCAGGGGCAGACTCCTCCCCATCTCTCCTACACATTCTGTCCCCATGAGAATCCCCAGGGAGACGCAATGGAAGACACAGCCTCAAGTCGGATGTAAAAACCTTTGCATGCTTCACTTTTCTGCCATCATTGTCTCCCTTTGCTCTTAAATTCAGGTTTTGCTAAGGACAGAGATTCAGATAAATTGACTGAGCTGCAGGGCTATTCAGCTTAAGATTACCAGGCTTTGGGAGCCCCTGGGTAGCTCTTCTACAGGTGGTTGCCCACAGCCTGGCCACTGCTCTGGCCACTGCTCTGCCTGCCCACTTGGCTTCTGACTTCTCCACTGAACCACGACCCATCCTCCCAGGAGGAATGAATGTCTGACTCAGAACCTAGAGGCCAACGAAGCCTCCAGCCCTTGAGAGGCCACGGGTCACTCACCTTTTCTCCTTTTAGTCCAAAGGCGCCAGCATCACCTTTGGGGCCAGGGGGTCCTTGAATGCCCTGGTAAGAAGACAAACACGGCAGGTCACAGCTAGCAGAGGCCTTCATGGGCCCCAGGCAGGCAACTGTCCAGCTGTGCCATCAGGACTCAAGCAAGCCTGTACGCGGCACAGACATTGGCAACTCTTAGAAGTACAGAAGGGTTTGGAGCAAGGTTCTAAAAATCCCACAGTCCCAAAATATGGGAAGAAGAGGTGACTTACATCGAATCCTGGTGAGCCCTTGCAGCCTGGCAGGCCTGGGTACCCTGTCTCCCCCTGGAAGAGGAAGAAAAGGTCAGGTTGAGATGGTCAAGTGGGCAGTTGAGGTGAACCAGCCTCCAATCTTCTTGGCTTTGCCCATCCCTGCCCCTCCCAGGAAAGCCGCAGCCCTCTTAAGCTTAACGGGTGGCTTGGGGCCCACTGGAACCTGAGGAAACATCTGACTTTACACCACCAAGTCACCTGGGGAGGTCCAAACCATGAGAACCTGACCCTCCACCCAGGGATGGTGCCTGTTTGCCCACCTCCTGTCCCCAGACTGCATGCCCTGGCACCCAGCCCTCCGCCCCTGGAGTCACCTTCATGCCATCCACTCCATCGATGCCTCTCTTGCCCTTCTCGCCCTGTGCATGGAGACAAAAGAAAGATCAGATGAAGGTCAGACAGCACCGGGTTATGGTGGGGACACTCATGTTCTCAGTCACCCCCACTCACCTTGTAGCCTTTGGGTCCCCTGGAGCCCTGTAAAGACAGGAAGAGAAGGTGAGGGGTGGTCCCCACCTGGACTGGAGGGAGGCTTACCACCCCACTTCAGCTATGTATGCCCAGCAGATGAGGACAAGTCAGGAGAAGCTGGGCAGGGACCCCCTGTGAATGCAAAGTTGTCCCAAATCCTAGGGAGTGCCTACCACCATGAGAATCATAGGGCCGGGGCACAAGGAGGGAAGGGTGGGGAGGAGGGCCAGGCTTCGTGTTCAGAGGGTCTCCAGGAACTGTCAGTGCCCCTTGAGGTGGATGAGAGTGACGGGTGCTGTCTGTCCCCAGGCCTGGCTGATCCAAGCCTCAAAGCTCAGGGGACATGGGGGAGAGCAGGGAGTCAGGGCAGGTGTTTGCTGGCCATGTCCCCCACAGGGACACCGCCACCTCCCAGCAATGGCTCCTCATCCAGGCAAGATGAAGCTCTGTGTGCACAGGGACACGACCTGAAGTCGAGCTTCACTCACCTTCTCCCCACGGCTCCCCTTTTCTCCCTGCAAGCAAACACAAGTGGAAAATGGATGTCATTCACACACCATGTGGACCAACGTGGACCGGCCCAGTTCAACCCGCTCAGCCTGAGGGAGCCTGGACACGCACCTTCATTCCCTGGTACCCGACTGGTCCCAGGTCCCCAGGCCTTCCCTGGAACAGAAAAGAGGACGGTCAGACACACCTGGACATACCAGCAGCCACCCAGCCCACCTCACTCCTTGCTGCAGCCCAAGCCTGGTCAGCTGGAGAGACCAGACAGCATCCAAGAGTGGCCTGCTGTGAGGGCCACCTGTGCGTCTCCAGGATCTCACAGTGAGCTGCCAGAGTAGGGGAGCCAGGTAGCCTGGAAGGAAGGGAGAAGGGAGCAAGGGGAGGGGGAAGTGAAGAAGCCCGAGAAGGGGGAGGGGAGGGGAAGTCAAGGCTCCCAGGAGGAGGGGGAGAGGAAGGGGACTCCTGTGGGCAACTGGCCAAGGCCCACAGCAGAGGCCCTGGGACTCTGATGATCCCTGGGGCAGGCCCCACCCCCAAAGAGGGATAAACTGTGTGATCTCCGTGCTCAGAAACCATCCTTCTGGAGGTTCCTGCAGCCCAGTTCACAGTCTCAGCCTTCTCAGTGTCTGCTGCCCCCCTACAGCCAGGCACTCGATACTCACGGGGTCTCCAGCTTCTCCTTTCTCTCCGGGGAGACCAGGCTTTCCTCGCTCGCCCTAGGGGACAGAGCAGACCAGGTTAGGGGTCATCCAGCATAGTTCTAGAAGGCTGGGGACGGGACTCTGGGTACATATAAGCAGGTCTTTAGGAGATTCCATTTGCCTCCAGAGTCCTCCTGGCTCCCACTCCCTTCCCTGAGGCTTTGGGATCCCATCCTAGAGTCCTCACACCCAGTCACCATGCTGGATTGAGGACGAGAACGTCTGCCACCAGTTTTCAGGAGAGCACCAGTTAAACAGGTGGATCTAGCTCTGTGGATGGAGACCACGTGGCTGGAGGGCCAGACCAGGATCTGACCTTTCTTAGGAGTCAGAAAGCCCATGTTTCTTGACCAGTCCTCCAGGGTGTACAGTAATTTTTCTTTTTGGGGTTGTACTGGGATTTGAACTCAGGGCTTCCCACTTGCTAGGTACCACGTGAGCCAGGCCCCCAGACCTTTTTGCCTTGGCTACTTTGAGATAGGGTCTCACTTCATGCCTGGGTCGGCCTGAACCACCATCCTACTATTTGTGATTCCCCACACAGCTGGGGATGACAGGGGTGAACGACTGCACCTGGGGATTGGCCTCAAACTGAAATCCTCTTGAGCTCCACCTCTAAGTAACTAGGATTATAGGTATGAAGCACTGTGCCCAGCTTTTTTTTCCCCCCTCAATTCTGGGGTTTGAGCTCAGAGCCTTGCACTTGCTAGACAGGCACTTTACCACTTGAGCCTCACCCCTGTACCTTTTTTTGCTTTAGTTATTTTTCAGATAGGGTCTTGAGATTTTGTCAGGGACTGACCTCAGATTCTCCTACCTATAGCCTCCCACATGGCTAGGATTCGTGAACCACCACACCTGGCTTATTGATTGAGATGGGGTCTCAGTAACTTTTTGCCCTTGGCTGGCCTTGAGCCAATCTCCATCTTCCAAATAGGTGGCATTACAAGTATGAGCCATGGCACTTGGCCCTTGATGACTACTTTTAATGTTCATATCATGCTGTACAAGCCAGGCCAGGTCTCAGGCCCCTGCTTCATGCCTGGATCCCACAAGAAGGCTTTTCCAGGAGCCAAGTGGGTGCCAGGGAGGGCTGTGGTTTGGGGCAGCTTCCTGGATGACAGGGAGGAGGCCTTGTGGCCCCAGTACTCATGGCCGGTCTACTCCACACCCACCATCTCACCGGGGCCCTGCTGCCTGGACTTTCTCCCTGGACTTGAGGCACCTTCCCAGCCAGTGCTGGGCACATGAGGTAGCCTGGGAGGCTGATGCAGGCTGTAGTCCCATGGGTCTCCCCCCACAGGAGCAGGAGCAGGTTCATCCACTCACCTCATACCCAGGGTCCCCTCGAGGTCCTGGAGGTCCTCTGGCAGGCTGCAAGACATGAGGGACAGGTCAGCTCCAGACTCCAGACAGGGGTCATGGGGTGGGTTGCTGGGGGGCGGTTAAACTCACCTGGCACTCGAAGGAGCAGCACTGTTGGGGGGAAGACACAGGAGACACAGGTCAGAAAGTCCAAAAGCAGGGAACCAGTGCCCGGACACAGGCAGGAAAGCATGTTGACACACACGTGCGCTTTGGTGCACAGACATGTGGGGGACACGCGTGCACTCTGACTGCACAGGCTGAAGGGGAAGGGGCTCTTACCACTTGCTCCACATTGTTTTTCTGGAATGGAAACAGAAAAGCGGGTTACTTTCTCTCCCTGCAGGGCACAGCGCTCCCCGACCCCACGCGGTGGACAGCAGCGCTCACAATCATGTCCACAATGGTGTCAATGGTCTGGCTGATGACCTCCTCTGCACCGATGCTCTGTCCCCAGTCTGCGGCTGTGAAGTTACGCCTGTACGTGTGGTCTGTGGCAATTATGCTCAGACGTGGCTCCTGGGGTGGGATGGGGGAGAATGAGCCTGGCCTCTGTCACTGTGCCAGCTCCAGCGCCCACCCAGTGGGACTCATGATAAGGGATGGCTGGGGTGGGCATTGCAGAGCCAACACAGACACACCCAGGTCCTCAGTGGGGCAGGGTCAGCTCATGGAAGGCTAGGGCCACCTGATAGTGAGTCCCTTCCATAGGAGCCACATCAGGGTCCCAGAAGGTGGGAAATAGACTCTGTGTGCACCAGGCAAGGGCCAAGGGACACCTATAGCCTGTGGGGGCCACAGGTGGTGGTTGCAGCAGCCTTAGGTGCTGTGCACTGGGGGCATAGGGAGGGTGGGGTCTCACCAAGTGGTCAGGCGTGATGGCCACAGAGAAGACCTTGATGCCTAGGTGCTTGGCCTCATTCACTGCATCCTCCAGACCCCCACACGGCTCCTTGTAGCCTTCCAAGGGGTGCCCATCAGTCACCACAATCAGGTACTTGTTCTCCTTCAGGTGGGAGCCCCTGGAGGAGCAGGCCATGTGAGACCCTCTCCAGGGCTCCTCCAGCTCAGGGTCCCAGGAACCACAGAGCTGAGACCCCCCTAAACTGGAGGTGCCCAGCTCTGGGAACTCTGCTACCCTAGGTTGATAGTGATTATAAAAAGTATCAAAATAGAAAATAAGGTCTTGTCCAGCCACATTTCTCTAAGAAACCTACTTTGAGAGATGCATACCGTCCCAAGTTGAGGCTCAGAGTCCTCAGCATGCAATCAGCTCCAGGAACCTGAGACTCCCAAGAGCAGAGTGTGACCGAGGCTGCACCTCGACCTGTGGGAGGTGTGGTGGCTGAGGGTGGCCAGCGACCCACACACAGCCTGGCATTGCTCTGCCCTGGGGAAAGGACCTGAGATGGGCATGCTGACCGTGCAGGGAGGGCGTTGTACAGAACCAGGCCGAGCGTTTCTAGAAAACACAGCTTTGCATTTATTCTGTGGATTCCATGTGGGGTCTGCACTTGAAGCCACGTCCCGATGCAGTGCCTTCCCACCTCACATGGCTGCCCAGCGCCCTCCATGGACAATGGAACACAGGGCCTGGCCCACCTCCTGCAACTCCGACCTCACCTGGCCACCATCCTAGACAGCTGTGGAGTGTGTGGACTCCACAGGACTCAGAGGGGAGCATGGCCTCAGTCCGACACTGGTCACTTTGGTGCCTCTCAAAGACCAGCACAGAGGGAAGGTGGGGGGTTTGATGACCCTCCCCAGCACCAGCCACCCAGGGCAGCCTCTGCTGTGGGGGGCTGGGCATGGACACAAAGCCTTAGGGCTCCCTGAGGGGGAGTAGGGTCATGGCTGCCCTCATCCATCAGCTCCACACCTGGGCCCTTATGGGACAAACACAGAACCATTCTGAGAAGAAAACCCAGACCAGTGGGCAGACTTTTGCAGAGACAGAGACAGAGAGATTAGAGATCCAGTCGATCAGGTCCAGCAACGCTCTGCACCATGTTCCATAAGAACCAAATTCCCTCTCCCTGTCTCTCTTTCTGTCTCTCTCTGTGTTTCTTTGTCTGTCTTTTGTCACTGTCTTTCCGTCACTGTCTTTCCATCTCTTTCTCTCTATCTCCGTCTCTGTGCTTCTGTGCACCTCTATCTCTATTTCTGTTTTCTGTTGCTTTGTTTCTATGTCTGTTTCTATCTCTGCCTCTGTCTCTGCAGAAGTCAGCTTTGTTTGCCACAGAGGGGCAGTGACTGGGGACGTTCAGGTCATTGATCAGGGAGACATTGGCTCGGTATGTAGGTGGGCGTGGTCCATAGATACTGGGCAGGCTGATGGTCTGTCCCTCACTGGGACGGGTCTCTGGATCTCAGGCCCAGGATTTGTTGGTCACTTGGCAGCCCAGGGCCTGGCAGGATCCCCAAGGGGGCAGAAGCCACCTGAGGCTCCAAGGCCAGCCCCACCCAGGCTGGATACGTGGACGGCGGCGGCCACTCACCCAATGAGCAGCTCCTCCAGCCCCTTCTTGATGGCGCAGTCGGTGTAGGTGCCCTTGCCAAAGTACTTGATGGCGTCCACGCTGGCCTTGAGCTCATCACGGCCGCTGGGCATGCGCGTGAGTCCACGGATGATTTCCACCTCATCGCTGTAGTGCAGGGCACCTGCATTCCACACCAGGTTGCGGTCACAGCGGTAGTACCTGTAAGCCACGCAGGGTGGGGTGAGGAGCGAGGCCTTCCCGGAGTACATGCCCCAGGACTACTGACCTGGTATTGTGGGTGAGGAGCTGTGTGCACTGTGATCCCATCTGGGGCCACAGACCCAGTCGTGGACAGAAGAGGGGCTCATGACAGTGGGGGCTTGGCATGTCAGTTTTAATGGGACATTGGGACCCCAGAGCAGGTCTGAGTGATCTCTGCCTTGCTCTGCAGTGCCTAGTCCTAGGGTCCTCCTGTGTCTGCTCTGCTGGACCCTGGGTAACCTGCCCACCTTTCAGGAGACAGAGTGACTGAGGCCCTAAAAGCAGGGCAGCTCTAACCCACTTCATAGGTGGGAAACTGAGGCACAGGAACATGGGTCAGGAAACGCTGGGTTGCATGCTGACGTCCACAGCTGGGCCCTCTTCCTCTCTCCCCCTGACCCAGGCATTTTTACTATGTTTCTGGTTCTGGTCTAAGAAACCCTTCTGGGTTGGATAACCCCCCTGCTTGCAGGTGCCACTGTCTCTGTGACACCTTCCAAGGACAGGAGGCCCTGGCCCTTGGCCAGTGCCCAGTAGGGTCAGGGTAAGACCAGGGGAGGGGCTAAGCTGTCTGACTGAGCCCCAGTCCTCATACCACTGCAGCCCTGTCACAGGTGGGGGGGACTCATTCTCTATACCTTCCAGGCCACACCTCCCAGGGCTACATCCCCAGAGGGAAGGAGAGGGAGGGAGCCAGTGAATGAAGTGCTGTGCCCCATACCCAGGGCCTGGGGGCCCCAGAGGCTGTGGAGGTGGATGGGCTGCAAGTCACTCATGCCCCTGTGCTCGGGACATCAGGCCCAGGACCAGAGCAGAGGCTCTGCTGGCCCACGTGGGTGGTGAGTGGGGTCAGTGAAATCCAGGCCCCCAGGCACCAGGCAGAACTGCATGCTTGTGGCCAGCTCCCCATACTCACTCAGTTTGCTTGGGGAGCTGCAATTCCTCATCTGTTTGGGGACCTACAGCTCAGCACTCAGCATGGTCCCCTTAGGCCTTCCTGCTGGCTAGGTGCCACATGTAAGCTGTGTTGTCTCTCTCTGGTCCCCTGAGTTGGGTGTCCTTCTCAAGTGGGCAGATGAGCCCCTGCCTTGTCTGCCAAGCCCCTTGGCCCACAAAAATGCAAGACCAGCCACCATGCACCAACCCTACCTGTCTCTCAGGTTGTCGATGAAGCGCTTGGTGAAGGACTTGACCTTGTCCACCAGGGCCCCATACGGCTTCAGCCTCAAGGCCACGCTCTCAGAGGTGTCCAGCACAAAGAACAAGTCCACAGGGCAGTCTGGGCCAAGGAGGGAGTCTTCTGAGCCATGACCTATACCCTTCTTGCACAAGAGGTCCCTTTGCCCACCGAGGTTTACTCATCCCCCACCAGCAGAGCCCCAGGTAGGTGAGCTTGGCCCAGCCTCCAGTTGCCCAGCGGGGACACCCAGCAGTGGATGGGGTAAAACCAGACCCCAGGGCGTTTCTGTGAGTGATACTTCCTCAGAGTTAGAAAGGCCTCAGCAAGGCCTCCAAATGACAGGGGTTCCCTGGGACAGGACTGGACAAAGAATTCTGTTCCTCTTTAAATTTTCAAGGTGGATTTAAAGACACCAGGGGCACAATCGCATGCTGAGGTATGCGGGAACAGTCACATAGGTTGGCTGGCTGGCGAGGAGCCAAAGGGACAGCATTTGGTCCTTCAGGTCAGTTGTTCACAGAGAAGAGAAAAGTGACCTGAAAAGATGGCTTCTGGCTGCCCCTCACCAGCGGGTCTCTCCCAGGTTTCCCAGCCTGACACCCCCTGAGAATGGGGAGGCTCGAAGTGACAGAAGCCAAGGGCCTTGCTGGGGTGGGAAGCCCGAGGCCCCAGCTGTCCTGGGACAGGGAACTAAGTAGGGGAATCTCAGGCCCCAACAAAGCCCCTTGTCCTTGGCTCTCACAGTGGGAGGGGACAGGTCCCCTCTACTTCCAGGCATCCCTCCCAGCAGCAGAAAAACTGGAGTCCACTCACCTTGGAAGGCGATGGCCTTTGAGGTCCCTGGGACTTCCTGTGTGGCCACCCAACAGGCCTGCATCAGCAGGGGCAGCAGTGCACCGGCCACCCTCATGTCGCCTGCCAGCCTGTGGGTCACCACTGAAAGAGGGCCGGGGTCGGGGTGGGCGGTGGTGCGGGTGCTGCAGAGTGAGAACCTCTGCCGCTGCCGCCTGCTGCAGTTACAGCCCAGGGCGCGGGAGCCGGGGGGAGGGAGGAGAGGAGGGGCGGGACAGGGACGAGGGAGGGGCCGGCCACAGGGTGAGTCACAGAGTGAGCCGGCTCCAGAACCTTCTGAAAGAAAAGCCCCCTCCGAGCCAGGGTGCTCCTGGGTTGTAGGATTGTTTCCCACCAGTCGTGGGACTTTGCTTGCTTGCAGGGGACGGAAGGACCAAAGCAAATTTTTGTGAAACAGTTCTGGTTGTTTCAATGCAAACCCTGTCCAGTCCCTGGAACTGTAGGGCCCAGTTCATCGCCACTGTCTGGTCCACCAAGCCCCCGGGCTTCTGAGCTGTTCTTGTGTGAGTTTTCTTCACAGTTTAGTACAACACTATTTGCAGAGATATTTCCATTTTTACTATGGGGAAAAAGTTGTCAACAAGTATACAGAGGTGTGAGAGCACACTGTGTGAGGATGTGAGTGACTGTGTGAGCGTGTGGCTGAGTGCACCTGTGAGTGAGAGACTGAGTGTGTGTGTGAACGTGAGGAGTGACCACATCTAAGTGTGTTGTGTGCGACACTGTGGTGCACCCCGGGCGGTTAGGGCTCCAGGTGAAGCCAGATGTATCCCTGCCCCAGAGAAGGTTCTGGAACAGTCCTGGAGCTAATGATGCTTGCTTATTACGAGACTAAACGTTTTATAATGGTGTACCAAAATATGATTAAAATATTGATGTGATTAATAGTAGAGGAACTTTCGAGAAAACCTTCGAAAGCCACACTTAGTTCTGGGCCCCCACCTGGCTGTCCTGGGATTGCTCCCAGTGCTCCCCCCCACTCTGCCACCTCACAGACCACGCCACGGGGTGGGCACCTGCTCCTCATGCCCCTCATCTCACCCCAGCCACGGCCCCCCGCTGTGGCTTAGGGCGGTGGGCTCTGGGCCACGTGTGCGGACTGCTTCCCATACAACTCGGGGATTCTGAGCCCCCGCTGCAGGGAGGTTGCAATAGTGGGCCTCTCCAGGTCCAGCTGCGTCCTCTCCAGGGTGGCGGCTGTCACGTGCTGAGGTTTGGGGACAGGGACAGATGCTGTTCACATGTTATGAGCAATAAGGACGGTGTGAGTCCTGATTCCCACATGCAAGGCTGAGGGGCCGAGGGCCCGAGTCACCCTGCTGAGTGGGGAGGTGAAAGTGGCTCTCATGCGGTGGAAGGAAGGACAGCCTGGCACAGGGCGGGCCCAGCACCTCCTGGTCTGGCCATCCCGCAGGCCCTGCAGGCATCAGTGCTGTTCAGGCTGGAGGTCCCTCAGCACGCAGGCTGATGCCCAGTGCCACCCCTGCCTCACCCTGGCCTGCACCTCCATGGTGGCTATGGAGGTGGGTCTCACCTCGGGGAGATGTGGCTCAGCCATGCTTGGCCCAAGATGCTCAGAGCAGCGCTTTAGCTGTTTAGTTTCCTTTTGTAGAAAAGCGGCCGGCTCACCTGGGGAGACTACCACTCCGTGTGGCATCGCCCCAGGGCACCATTTCTTCCTGGGGTCCTGGCCCAGTGGGCCCTGCTCTGTCCTCTCCATGTGGCCTCTGTGATGGAAACAGGGATGAGTTGGAGGGGACATAGCACACAGCAAGTGTGAGAGAACACCTTCCCAGTCCTGGCTACCTGGTTGGTTGCTGTCCCCACTGTCTGATCACCACACCCTACCCGGAGGTGGCCCCACTCACGGCACCATTGCTCCCTCTTGTCTCTGCTTCTTTATATCTCTGCCTCTCTCGCTGTCTCTCTCTCTCTCTCTCTCTCTCTCTGTCTCTGCATCTCTAGCTCTATGTCGCCCTCCCCCCAGGAACACATCAGAGCCTTTCTATGGATGCCCAGGTCATCTCTTGTCCCTATCCACCCCTCTCCCCCGCCCCAGATCCATGTGTGATGATCACACACCAAGACTTGCTGGGTTGCTTGCTTCTGGGCCGGCCTGGACCTCAGTGCTGGGCACCAGAGTTGCCACCAGAGATTGGGACTGAGGAATTGGTGTGACAAGGGCCCTGTGACCCCAGCCAGGGTGCTGTGTGTGTTCACCCCTCATGTGTGTTCAAAGCTCTCCAGAGAAGGGTTGGACAACCAGCCCATAGCTCCCCCTGTGACCTGCAGGGTCTCTGTCCTTGAGTCCCTCATCTGAGATTGCAGACCGGACTCTAGGAGCAGGTCTTCACCCCCACTTTTCCCTACACCCTGCCTGGCCTTGAGCGCCTGCAGGGGGCGGTCTGGGACGGGCTTCCCTCCTCCCCGTTCCCTGGCTCTTGGTGCCTCTGTCAGCACAGGAAAGGGGACATGCGTTCACAAACCCATAAAAACGGGTGGCAGTGGGAAGGAAGGAATACCCAGGGCACAGCACTGAGTGAGGCTTTGGATCCCAGCCTGGGTGCGGTCGGGACCAGCGGGAGGGCTAGGCGACCTCTGTCCATGGAGCAACAGCGCCCCCAGAGACCGCCAGCCCAGCGCAGGTCACTTCCTGCTCTCTAAAAAAGTCCTTCCAGCTTTCTGAGAACGGATTTCTTTTTTAAAGGAGGAAGAGTTGCTGGTTTAACATGACTTAAACCCTGTGGGGCACATAGCACTGGACGTCACACATCACCTTGAGCACGTACGATCTTCCTGTTTTTGTGTGTATCAGTTAAAAACAAGTTTTAAAAGAAAAAAAAAATCCCCACTCACTTTTGCTGTAAACACCGTGATGGCTCTGAGTGAGGTGTGGTGGGTGGCCAGCCCCTGCCTCGGTGGTGCCCACCTCCGTGGGCACAGGGAGGGAATGCCTGGCAGGGAGGAGTCGTCCCTAGTGTGGGGTCTCCTCCTGGGAGGATGGGGTGGTGGGGCCAGGAGGGAGAAGAAAGTGTGGGCCATAGGACAGGAGGGGCCTGACCAGACCCTTTGCTTGGTGTGTGGTGTGCTTGCCGGTCCTTACCATCCTTGGGTCCCTCGGTCTCGGAGCAGGTCTACCCTGCAAAGAAGCCAGACCCCCCCAGAGTCTCCCAGTGTCAGGAGGTAGCCCCAAGCCTGGCTCTGGGCCTCCTATCTGTCCACACTACACTCTGCTGTGCTAAGGCCTTGTGAGCCAGGCTGTCACCTAGGCCACCCGGCAGTCACACTACCGGGCAGAGTGTTGGTGCAGTTTCTGGAATGTGTGGCTTGCCTGGCCTGCCTGGCCCTCCCCAGCCAGCTCTGGGTGTCTCAGGAGCCCCTCAGCCCTGTTGTGTGTTCTGAGACTCAGACAGCTGACAGCACAGGACCAAGGACTCTGGTCCCTCACTGCGGGTCCCCAGCGCCATGTGGACGGATGGCTCTCTGGCCACAGGAGCAGAGTCCACTTTAGCTTAGCACTGGGTTGTGGTTCCAATTGCAGTCTCTGTCCGACCTGTACGTTAACAGCTGCAGATGCCTTGCACCTCAGTCATTCTAATGGCAGGGGAAGAGCTGGACCCCCATCCAGCTGAGTCAACTGAGGGAGGTTAAGGTGCCAAAGGTACATGGTTGACCCAGGCTGGTGACCCAGCTCAGCCAGGCTGCCTGGTCACCTCCCCAGGCACCACGGGCATGAAGCAGCTGCCCTTCAGGCTCTGCCTGATGGAATTTGCTAAACAGGAGGCTGCAAAGGCCACACCCAGTGGGACAGACGACAGACAAGGGAGGATGGCTCTCCCCAGCCTGGGGCGTCTGTGCCTAGCCGACAGGATGGAGGGCACACACTGCACAAGCTGCTGGCCCCACACACTGCCTCTGACCACGTGGGGCCCTAATATTCAGGGTTCCTCCCTCCTGCCACCTGTGGGACACTAAGGTCAGTGTCCCTCACAGAGACCCTAACACCTCCAGGTGCTTCTTCCTGCTCTAATGTCGTGTGAGCCAAAGTCACTCTGGGCAGGGACTCCATCTGTCAGGAGGAGTGGCTGAGGGTTTTTCCACCCCCTGAGAAAGGCCACATGCCTTCGAGGAGAGTGTGGTGACTGAGCCTGTGGGGGCAGTGTCTGAGGGCACACCCCGACTGCGGTGTTTCCGAATGTCCTCGCCCTTCCCGGGGCGTGGGCACTGGAAAGCCGCCTTCGTTACAAATGCCAAAGCCCTGGACCCCCAGGCGTCCGCTGAACACAGGCAGTTTTGTTCTTTCACTGCCTCAACTACCCTCGGATTTCCCCCGACTTGGAACATGACCCATCTAGGAAGCCAGTGTTTGCCGTGACTACACGTGGTTTCCATGGCACCTCACTGCTGGGACTGAGCTGGCATAGATGCCCCACCCTCGGGCCCCATACCGTGGACACCACCCTGACCTCCTGTCCCTCCCCTCAGCGTGGACGGCACTTCTCCTCCAGTCCTTGGAGCCTGGCTCCTAGTGCCCCTGCCACCAGGGACCCTGTGACCTGGCTGTGGCCAGCCTGTCGCCCAGCCCCAGTTTGCCTGATGAGTCTCCTGGGTAGGAAGGAGCCCATGTTGGACTCATCCTGGGGCCAGGCAGGTCTGGCAGTCCAGGGCCACCAGGGTCACTGGTCTGAGAGGTGCGGAGGGTCCTGGGTCCACTCACTAGGCGGAGTGTGTGAGTGAGCAGCTCTAACACAGGTCAACAGGGTCCGTCTGAGCTGTTCGTCCTGCAGTGTGTCCCTCAGGTGACCATTCATCCTGGTTGACAAGGACCCCCGGTCAGTGGCACAAAATTTACACCAGAATACATGTTTTTCCACAGCACTTACTATAACCAAAAAACTCAAGTAACACCTTGAAGGCTCAACAGTCGGGGACTGTCATAAATCAAGGGCTGTGTGACAGTCCTGAGGCCACAGAGTGCCGTGGAGACTGAGATGGATATGTGCAGGGTGCAGGCCCCAAGGTACTGCACCGGACACAGAGGCATGGGGACCCTCCCAGAGCAAGCAGGGCCCGGTTTGTTCTGGAAGTCTCCGGTAATGGGGGCAGGCAGGCGGCTCACCCTCACAGGACTGTGTCCATGGCCCCATGGCTCCTGGAGTGTGTGCCACTCTAGTGAGGAGCCGTCAGCACCGCCAGCTCCCCACCAGACGGGCACACTCAGTAAGTCCTGGCCTGCCTCCCAGGCTGTGCATTGGCCTAATTTATTTTTGTTCTGTTGCCTGAAAACTGAGAGTTTTATTTTCTGGAGAGAAGCATAGAGGTTCTGGTTGTGTGAATGTTATTTGAAAGACACTACAAAAACAAAAGCCAGTGTGTATGGGATGCCCAGAGGCCCTCAAGGGCCGGGCGGGGCTGCATGGCTGAGGGCAGGTGGGAAGCCCCAGGCCTCCGAAGCCCAGAGGTCAGCTTGGACCCGAGGACACAACAGGGAGCCCCTGCTGCTGGCGGCCGGCTGCACAGCATCTGGGGCTGGCCCATCGCCCACTGGCTGATGGGTGGGTATTCTGAGAGCCATAACTGACATTGAAACCAGACAAACCCACACAAGTGCTTCCCAACACCCAAGAGAGGAAGGGGTAAGTCCCCAGATATCACCTCACCCGCCCACATGGCCACAGGACTTGGGCAACCCCCTGGGTCCCCATGGAAATCTTGGCTCTGGGCTCAGCGCCCCACTGCCCACACCCAGAAGTGGGAGCGTGACCCTGATTCCTGAGAACTCCCTGCCCCCCCAGGACATGTGGACTGCCCCAGGTGTCTGGCCATACTCCCAGGCGGCCAGACTCCCAGGCAGAGGCAGGAGACAGCCACCTAATTGGGACACTCTAAGGCAGGAGCCAGTGCTTGTAAACACAGTGAAGCATCGGGATGAAACCTTGAGAGCTGAAGATACAGCCTCTGCTCCAAGGACTCCTGGACCACGTGGCTGGTGCTGGCCCTTCCTCACTGCCTGGTCAGCCTGTGGTCCCTGGTCCTCTCTGCAGGGGTGGCTGGAGCCTGGGAGACATGCAGCTGGCCAGGCCAGCAGCGTAGAGAGCAGGAGGTCATCACTCTGAGCTGGAAGCCAGTGTGTGACTGGTGGAGCTGGTCACATCTCACTCTCCACCTGAAAGCCCCTTGTTAACTTTTGTTTTCACTGAAGTTCCCAGGGAGGACGCTACTCCCTCCTTCACCCAAGTGAGCTAGGTGGGGTGGCTGTGGCCTGAGGACAGCCTTGGTTGTATCCAGCGTTGGGAGTTCCAGTGTAGATGAAGAGCCTGACTTAGGGGAGCTGGGCTCTGGGATCTGGGACTGCTGGCACAGAGATGCTACAGGGAGGCTATGTGCCATGTGGAGGCTTGGCTCCATGGGCACAGAGGCCTACTGAGCACAGGGCTGTCCACTAAGGCCATGGCCCTTGGCCAGCAGGCTGCAGCACCCCAGGGACACTTAGGGACATCAAGAGGCACTGAGAGCATGGGATACCTTTACTCCCCACATCTCCTCGAGGACCCTGCCCCGCACACCTGGCCTGTGGAGCTGGCCAGGGACTGGAGACTGGAGGGCTGTGTGCAGGACGGGTTAATTTTTTCCCGTTACCTCATGCTGGCCTCTGGTCCTGTGGAGAAAAAGCACATCTGGCAGTGATATTTCTCCAGCAGCATCTGAGCCTGTGGGAGAAGCCTGGCTCCTCTCCCCAGAGCCAGGCGCAGACAGGCAGGACCAGAGCCAGCGGGAGGTCTGGCTGGACCCCAGGGGAGGGGGCTTCCTGGGAAGTGACAGCCTCAGCCGGCGCCTTGCCACCTGGGCCCCAGAGCCCACCCACAGGGTCCAGGGAGGAGAGACAAGCATTCCTGCGAACCGGAGTCACTTCCTGTCCTGTGGACCCTGAGAGCAGCTGGGGCTGTGAGTGGGGGCTGGGCTGCACAGTGCTTGGGGGAGCAGCGAAGTATAGCTGGGTCAGAACCGGGGCACAAAATAAATGGAGGGTCATGCTGAGGGCCACACCTCCACGTCCCTGTGGCCTGGCTTGGCTCCTGTACCCACCTTTCCTGCCCTCCTGAGCTCCACCAGCCGGGAGCAGGACTCTGACCTGCAGGTGCTGCCCTGAGACCCACCACGCTCCAGGATGACCTTTCTCGGCCAGCTGGAAACATGGGTGTGGAGGGCTGGGGGACAGCTCTACGCCTCCACGAGGGCCCCATGCTCAGGCTGCAGGTTCCTCTGTTTAACCCCACAGGGGTCCTCACAGGAGGGACATCCTCCTGACCAGTGACACGGCACTCACCTGCAAGGCTACCATGACCTGTCCACCCTAGTCCACCTCATTTTTAATGAGGCCAAGTCCATAGGGAATAGAAGGTCAATGCCACAGCCTCCCCACCCCCACTGGACACCAGAGAGAATGGGTTACAGGGAACCAAGCACAGGGGACCCCAGTACCTGGTCGCCATGGTCCAGTACCCCAGGCAGCCAGATGATCTCTATACAAGACCACACTGCAAGGGGCCACTCAGATCCTCAGCTTCTGCCTGACCACACCATACCTTGGAGAAGCTGCAGCTGGGCATCCTACAGCTCTGTCCCAGGGAGGGGACAGCGGGGAAGCAGGGATGGTCAGATCTGGCTTGGTTCCAGCTCTGGCCCACCAGCTGTGTGACCCCATGCCAGGGACACAAAGAGAAATAATCTCCCCTGGCCGGTGGGAGCTGGTGATAGGGTCACAATGGCCGTGTCAGGCCAGGGCAGCCCCCAGGCACAGACACTGTCCAGACAGACACAGGGAAGACAGCTGATGACCACCCTCACAAGATCTGCTTCCCGGCTTCTGGTTCTGCTCCCACCAGCAACCTGGGAGACTGTGTGCTGGGCAAATGGGCACATTGGCCACAATCAGTGTTCCCAGAAGGATCCCTGGGCCTATTGGGACTCCCAGGAGCACCTCTGGACCTATCAGAGTTCTCGGGGCACCCCTGGGCTTGCCTATTAGGGTTTTTGGGAGCACTCCTGGGCCTACTGGGGTTCCTGGAAGCACCACTGGTCCTATCGGGGTTCCCAGGAGCACCTGTGGGCCTATCAGAGTTCTTGGGGGCACCCTTGGGCCTACTGGGGTTCCCAGGAGCACTCCTGGACTGCTGCAGCCTCTGTGTCCTATCAAGTCCCAGAGCACATGTCATGCTCTATGGAAAAGGGGCCTCCTTCCATCTCCACAGTCTCCAGGGAGTGAAGAGCCATGTGGAGATCCTCAGAGCAGAATTCTTTTAAAACAGCACCTTTGAAGCTCCTGTGAGTCCCCAGGGCTGGGACTTACAGGGTCATCCCGAGATGCAGTCATCCCTGGGGATGATTGGGGTTCACAGGGTGCTGGTCCCAGCCAGGTGGGAGGCCTCTCCCCAGTTTCCTGGGCTTGGAAGACCGCTACCCTGGGGTCAAGTTCAGCACAATAACCTGGGGGGAGAGGCTGTGGATCCCAGCTATGCCAGCTTCCTCCCAACATCCACAGATGCCCAGCCGCCTGTTCTTATGGATGGTTAGACAAGGGCTGGGCGCCCTGTGGACGAGGCTGGGTCCCCAGAGCCCTCACTATGGCAGCCAGGATGGGTGCTGGGCTTGCAGTGCTTGCTGGGTTCTGAGGCCAGAGCCTCTCCAAAAAGAGCCCAGAGCATCAGGACCAGGACCAGGGAACCAGTCAGGGCAGTGGCCTCAAAGCCCCAGGGTCCCAGCCTGTAGTTCAAGTGTGCAGGGTCTGAGCTCCAGCAGGTATGTGGAGGTCCCATGATGTCAGGAGGATATGAGGTGTGCACAGCCTGGCAGCAACAACCTTGACAATGCCTGGGAGATGAGCAGTGGGCTTTGGAACACCAGGACACCCCCACTAGGTGAACGTATCTCTTGTCCACTTTGGGGACCTGCTGGGTGCCTAGTCTAGCAACCCCATGCCCTAGCCCACATGAAGGGGTGCTCAGGGAGTAGTGTCGGGGAAGCAGCATTTCTGTATTTGCCTTGAAGATGGTGGTTCTGCCTCCCCAGGCCGCCCTGCTCTGGAGGTGGGAGGCTGGGTGAGTTAGGCCAAGGTGTCTTGGGGCCTGGGCGCCCTCTGCTGTCTGTCTGGGCACTTGTGCTGGAGGGTCAGGGTGGAGTCAGGACAACCCCAGAACAGTCACCAATGGCCACTTCCCTCAGGCCTCCCCACCCACCCAGAGTGCCTGGATCCATTGTGCCAGGAGACACTAAGTTGGGCAAGGCCTCCACCAGGAGGCTCGTGATGCACCCTCGGGTCTCCAATCCTGCCCGGGTGCAATGTGGCTGGCTCAGGCTGCTCAGCCAGCACACTCTTGGGTAGAGGGACTTTCCTACCAGAGGCTGGCTCCTGTCATCTGGAAGGCCACCAAGCAAGTGGTCAGTAGGTCCAGCCCCAGATGCAGGATGGGTGAGCAGCTTCAGTTCTGGTCACCTGACCCAGCTGCTTCCAGCTTCTTCCTGGCTGCTCTGGAAGTGTCCAACCTATTGCCTGAGGCCCAGAGTCACCGTGCACAAGGGGAAAGCCAGCCCTTGCTCCTCGCCTGAGCTCTGGGTGCCCCTGGCCACTGTCTCACTGTCCCCTGGACAGCAGCAGAGACACCAGCCTGGTGCTCAGAGTCTAGACCCATGGCCCTAGGGCTTTTTTCTATGAGCCAGGTGGGCACCCAGACATTAGAGGACCTACCTGTGGGACACCCAGCCTGGGGACCAGTATCACAGCCTGGGGCAGGGAAGGGAATTCCATGAGCAATTTGTTCCCATTAAAGACTCACAAGACAGTCGGTGCTGAGCAGGTCCCTGCAGCAGGCACATTGGCCAGGGCAATGGGTGGCATCTGCTTTGGTCCCCCACAAGGACCCCCACAAGGGAACAACTCGCTCTTCTTCATCCTCCTCCTCCTCTTCCTCCTTCTTCTACTTGCAGGTGAGGACGTGGGGCTGGCAAGGCCTCCAGGCCACAGGCTAGGGCTGCCCACTGTGGCTGCTCTCCTCCCTGCCTGGTTCTGAGCCCCTGGAGAGCGCAGATCAGCAGGTGGAGGCCTGTGCTGGTGGGGCCTGGGTGCCAGTCAGGGCCTGGACAGCAGTGATGGAGGATTTCTGATGGTGGAGACACAGGCTACAAGGAAGAACAAGACAAAGCAGACCGGCTCCCAAAGGAAGAGGGACAGCAGGGGCTGGACATACGCCTCCTTTTTTCCCCAGGTGGCCAGTCAGATGTCATCATGGTGCAGGACTCCTGTCCTCGAAGCCCTGGAAACAACAGTGACATAACTGCCATTGCTATTCGGATGTGAAACCAAAGCAGCAGAGGCTGGGAAAGCCTGTGTTGCAGCAAATTACAGGATTTCAGGATTTCATTCGTTTTCAAGGCCAAATAACATTTCACACACACGCCCTTTATCCATGCACCCACTGACGGACACCTAGGTCGATCCTATGTCTTGGCTATTGTGAATTGTGCCACAGTTAATGTGGGTGTGCAGATTTCTTCGATGTGCTTTGTATACCCTGAAGCAGGAGAGCTGCTCAGGTGGAAGACTATTTTCACTTCCCCATAACAGTTGCACCTATTGACATTCCCACCACCACCAGGTAAGAGATCCCCTTTCTCCACATCCTTGCCAGCATTTGGGTTTTGGTTTTTTTTTTTTGTCTTTTTGGTGATTGCCATTCCAGCTAGGGTGAGATGCTATCTCATGGTAGTTTGATTTGCATTTCCTGATGCTAATGATTCTGAACATTTTCAGATATGTAGTGGCCATTTGTATTTCTTCTTTTAAGAAGTGTCTATTTAGATCATTTGCCTGGTTTAAGTTGGATTCTTTGGGGTTTTGTTGGGTTTTCTGAGTTCCTTATACATTCAGGATATTAATTGTTGGTCAGATGAACATTTTCATCATGTAGGTTGTGTTTTCACTCTGTTGTTTCCTTTGCTGTGCAGGTTTTTAGTTTCAGGCAACCCCATTTTTCTATTTTTTGTTTTCTGTGCTTCTGAAGTTCTCAAAAAAAAATCATTGCTCATTCTGATGTCTTGAAGTATGTCCCCCATGCTTTCTTCTAGAAGTTTCATAGATCAGGTCTTACATTTAGGTCTTTGATCCATTCATTATCAGTTGATTTTTGTGTGGGTGAGAGGTAGGGGTCTAGATCAATCCTCTGCATTTGTTGGTGAAGCTGCCGTTCTCCCACGTGTGCTTTGGCTCCTTTGTGGAGACAATTTGGCTGGGGTTTATTTCAGGGTTCCCAGTTCTGCTCCATTGGTCTTCGTGTCTATTTTATGCTGCTCTTGTTACTGTAGTTCTGTAGTATGTCTTCAAATCAAGTATTGTGATACCTCCCAGCTGGTATCCCAGCTCTTTGCACTCGGGATTGCTTTGTCTATTTGGGATCTTTTGTGTTTCTATATGAATTTTAGGATTTTCTTCTGGTTGTGTGAAGAATGTCATTGATATGTTGATGAAGA
The DNA here is from genome assembly GCF_047511655.1 of Castor canadensis. Lineage (NCBI taxonomy): Eukaryota > Metazoa > Chordata > Mammalia > Rodentia > Castoridae > Castor > Castor canadensis. Next base: position 652,524 of record NC_133390.1, read on the forward strand.
CTGCATTGAGTCCATAGCTCATTTTGGGTGTTATGGACATTTCAACAATATCAGTTCTTCCAATCTATGGACATGAAAGGTCTCTCCATGTTTCTGTCTTCTTCAATCTCATCAGTGTATAAATCTTTTACTTCCTTGGCTAAATGTACTATTGGGTTTTGTAGCTGTTGTGAGTGGGACTGCTTTCATTTCTCTCAGAGGTTTGTTATTAATGTAAAAAATGCTATTTTTGGTGCTCGTTTTGGCAGCACATATACTAAAATTGGAACGATACAGAGAAGATTAGCATGGCCCCTGTGCAAGGATGACATGCAAATTCGTGAAGCATTCCATATTTTAAAAATGCTATTTTTGTATGTTGATTTTGTATCTTGTAACATTACTGGATTCGTTGGTCGGTTTTAATAGAATATAGAATTCTAAATATAGAATCATGTCATCTGCAACCAGGGATAATTCGACTTCCTTCCTATTTGTATGCCTTTTTCTTTCTTTCTTTTGCTAATTGCTCTGGCTGAGACTTCCTGTTCTATATTAAATGAGAGTGGTGACAGTGACCCTCTTGTCTTGTCTTGTCCCTCAGCAGAAACACGTCAGCTCTTCCCCACTCGGTGTGGGTTTCCCATAGTCAACCCTCATAGTCAGCCCTGGGTCAGAGCTCGTACTGCGTCACCCTTTCTTGTTGGATCTGCGTTTGGCTTAGGGTGCTGTCACACTTCAGGGACCTCGTGAGTTTACCCCATGTTCAGCTAGGGACCAGTAATTGAAGTTCCCTCTCTGGTTCTTCCCAAAAGTGCCCACCAGCCTTGAGCACATGCACGAACCTGTGGACCAGAGACGGCCGTGATTTTGTTGGCTGCCTCTCTCCTCATCCCTTTGATGGACAGGGGTTGATCTGCCCGGGTTGGTGTCATGCTCAGCTGTCATCCTCCATGGATCGCTAGCTGACTGCTCTATGGCTTTTGACAATGTCCTGGAACACAAATTGCATTCTGGTCAAATAAAATCATGTCCCTCAGCAGAGTTGGGTGGCCCTTTGAAGCACGCTCTGCTCCTCCCCCAGGGAACCCTGAGCTTTGCAGCAGAAGCTGGGGGAGGGGCTCAGCTTTCACCAGAGCCCCACCTGGAGTCTCCCTGGGATGGTGGGAGACGGGCACCTCACCTGGCTGTCGCTGCCCACTCAGCATGTGGCTGGGAGGTGAAATGTGCTGACCTCAGCATGGTCACCATGCCATGGGAGGTGACAGCTGCAGTTTGTCCTGAGCCCACAGGAACGGCTGTGTACAGGCATGTTTGTTGTGTACCCTGGGTTAAGTGCATTGCCTGCCTCTATCTCACTGAGTTTCCATAGATTTTTTTTTAATAAAATGCTTCTAAGTTTGTCCACTGAGTCCTTTGGCCAGTCTCCAGTGACTTTCCCTGATGGCTCCTCTAATTTGACCGAGGTGTGGTTGGGCTCCTTGCCCCACTATTTTAGCCCCACACCTCCTAGATTTTTTTAAAAGGGAAGAAAACAAAGGATGGTTTTCGCTGAGTGAGGGGCAATATTTAGCTTGGTTTCTCTTCTTATCTCTATTTTCTGATTTTTAAAAAGGACATATACTGTGTGAACAATTGAAACGAGACAAAAAGCTGGGCACAGTGGTGCGCATCTGTAATCCCAGAACCTGGGCAGCTGAGGCTGGAGGATCGCTTGAGCTAGGACCAGCCTTGGGCACTGCGCCCTCTCTCGTCAGAAGCCTTCTGGGGATTACCTTGTCTTTGCAAATTGTCCTTTGCAAACTTGCTTGTTGGGTCCTTTCCCTTTAAGCAGCATTCTGAACGCTAAAGAAAATCCACAGCTAGTTGATTAAAATACTAACTGCTAGAGCAATCTTCTTCACATCAGCCCTAAAACCTCCTCACCGGTGATCTTTCTTTAGATTTATGGAACCTAGATCATCTGGTGGCCTTCAGGTGACATCAGAATATGCATCAAAGAAATGATGGTTCTGGAGCCCACCGTCTGTGACTGAAAGTACACTTACGTTTCTTATGTAAGTTAGCTAAGATGGTCGGTAGGACGGTAGTCTGGCCACTTTCCAATCAGCTCGTTCTTCATAGTACGGTTCTCTCTCTACCACCACTTTGCTGCTTGACTAACCGACCTCTATCACGGGGTTAACAGCCCCAGCCTTCACGTGGTAGAGAGGCTCCCACACTGACCACACGCCTCCAAGCCTGCTTCCTTCCTGATGACGTTCCTTACCATGTTCATCCTTCAGCCCATGTGTCCTCAAGATCCTCTGTCAGAAGATGGGTTTCTTGGGTGGCCTTCTTCCCTTCAGTGGGCCTGAAGTCAGTGCTGACTCCACAGTCTGGTTGCAGGACTCAAAAGACCCTCCCCAACCCCAAAAAGATTCTGGGCTACCTGCCCCCAGGACATTGGGCTACACCACCTCCTCCTGGCCTGGAGGCTGGCCCCCAGGAGAGGTGTCCCATCTTGCTGACAGTTCCAACCCATCATTCATTCTGTCCCTCCAGGAGAACAAAGCCAACGCCCAACCCCAGACACACAGTCAACTGCTCCAGAGTCCCTGGGCCAGGCTGTCTTCCAGATGAAGTCCTCACAGTGTTTGAAGGATGGCACTGCTGAGGGCGGAGCAGCCCCTTGGGAGCCACCTGAAAGACGAGTTCCTACCCAGGTGTCCCCCTTCGGGGGCAGCCTGGGCACAGCCCCGAACCACTCCTGACCACCGAACCTGGGGGCTGTGTGCTGACCTCTCCCAATTCCTTCTCTCACCTCAGTCATTTGTGCCTGTGGCATTTTCTGTAATGGAGATGTTGCCCCTCACCCTCTGGTTTATTGGAAGACAAGGAACACCCAGAACAGGATTTGGGAGCCCCCCACACCCTGACCTCAGCCTCTGAGCTCCCACTGTAGGCCCCAAAGTGACCACGCGGAGAGGAGTGTTCTGGCCAAGATTCTTTATTGCCAGGTGGGAGAGAGAGAGAGCCAAGAGAGAGAGAGAGAGAGAGAGAGAGAGAGAGAGAGAGAGAGAGAGAGAAGGGCAGGGGCTTAAATACCCCTCAGTGAGACTCAGCATGATCTGATTGGTTAGGATCTTATGGTTCATGCTGATTGGAGGTTGGGGCAGAAGGAGGATTCAAGCTAGACTTGAGGCAGGACCGTGACCCTGGGAAACAGAAGCTTAAGGGTGCAGTAAGAACCAAAACCTATCGGCACCATTATTGCCAACACCCACTGTGAGTTCTCATAGCTGGTAGAGAGTGGAGGGTCACCAAGCTTTCAGACAACTCAAAGAGGAGCCTTCCAAGTTTACCCTCAGTCCAGTCTCACTGCGAATAGAAACAGCCTGGGGAAGCTTACAGGAAAGCAACGCCCAGGCGCCTGGGATAAGGTAGCAATCCTTCATGAGCTGAGTGAGTTAATCAGAAACTCAGTCCACAGCCCCAAGCGGCCGAGGGTGGAACTGCAGGTATATGGCTACATGGTTCAGGGTCCTCGGTGTTCTTCCTGTGTAAAGGAAGGTGGCTTTGCCATAGCCTGCTCTCAGGCCAGACTCTGAAGCAGAGCACAGCCACTGGGGAGACATCTGTCCTCATGACAGACAAGGCCCCGTCCACTAAAGGAGCTTCCTGGACATGGGGTCAGATGTGCTCCTGAAGTGACTCCTTCCCTGAGAGGGGTCCTCCACCCTCCAGGTCCCAAACCCTTCTCCTGTCTCCAGGCACAGGCTTCTGGGATAAGCTCCCAGCAATTTCTTATAACCCCGACACTGTTTGCTTTTCCATTCTTAAAAGCAAATGTCCATTTTGGCTCGAGCAGCCCTGTCAGGCATCGCCTGTACTCAGCTGAGATGGGCAAGGACCCAGGTTGGTTTCTGGGGGCTGATGTACAATTAATTGCCTCTGAGGGCCGTATTACCAGAGCCACCAACTGGTCACCTGATCCTCTTGATACTGAACAGTCCAACACTCATTTGTCTGGATTGGAGGTGGACACAGCCCTTGCTGGCCACTCTGTCCTATGGCCCCTCAGGAAATACCCATACTTTGAGCAAAAGTGCTGACTAGAGGGCCACTCTGCCAGCCTGGCCCAGGACAGAGCCAACAGCAGTTGCCCCCAGAGTCCATGGTGCAGGGACAGCTGTCAGGTATAAAGGCGGTCAGAGGGGCCACATAGAAAAAAGCAGGGAGGAGCTATTGGCCAGAGGCCCCAGGGTGGGGACCTGGGTGTGTCTGGACAGGAAAGCTCCCGTGTGCAGGGGACAGTGCTGGGTAGGGAGGGGTGTTATGGGAGGCATGGCTGACCTGAGTGGCTCTTCTGGAGGCAGAGAAACCATGGCCTGGGCTTGACCCAGTGGTTTGTGCCAAATCCGAGCTCTCCTTCCTAGATTTCTCACTGTACCCCTGGATGACCTCACCAGGAGCAGGGGTGGGTATGGTGGGTAGCCCCAGGGTGGGGATGTATCACCTGGCAACCCACAACAATGACACCTGCCCCCCGCCAGTCAGAGCATATATCAATCACCCTGCCACCCATACAGTGTGGGGACTTTCCCAGCTGCCATCCCTGCCCATCCCGGGCCGGACCAGCTCCTGGGCTCCCAAATCCCATCACCAACCCAGCACCCTTTGTCACTGGGCATGGGAGGAACAGATTCCTTCAGAAGTACTGTTCTTTTCCAGTCACCATGCCCTTCCTTGAGGTTTCTGTCAGCACTGACTCAGCCGGTTGCAGTTGGACCAGGACCAGGGCCTTTTCCACAGACCCCAGTCCCTGGATAGGGACTCACAGGTCCTCCCCAGGTCCTCCTCCTGGACAATGTCTCTGAGCGCACTGAATGACCTGTGGGAACTCCCAGCCTCTAGCCACGCTGCCAGGCACACCTCTTCCCAGCTACCTGAGTGACCTGCTCAGTGAGACCCTGACCAGCTGTGGGGGACACTGGGCCTCCACTGTACCATGGACCGGGTGGGGCACCTTCTTCATTCACACAGGATCCTGGGTCAGAAGTAGCACTCCGGTGGCCCAACCCAGAGGTAAAAATGTTTTATTAAGTGCCAACCTGAGTTTTCAATTAAAAACCACCAGTCTCCAGAAATCATTACTGCCTGGCCATTGTGCTCTGGACAGACATCTAGGCCCTACCTGCTCTGCCCACACCTAAGCTCAGACCTCACCCACTGCACCCACACTTGAGCCCAGGCCTCCCCTCTCCGGCCACACCTGAGCTGCCTGGTGGCCTCTAAGTCCTCCCTGAGCCAGTCCCACTGGCTTTGAGGAGAGAGACAGACATGGGGCTTTGGTGGCAGTGCAAGCAGCACAGACGCTACCCTCTGTGAGAGAGCCTCTCTTCTCAGTTCTCAAGGAGTGGAGAGCCTGGCGGGGCCCCTGCTTCCTCTGACATCAGCACAGTCCCCATGTGTGTGGGCTCAGACCACCCAGATCCCTCCAGAGAGGAAGAGCCCTTGATGGCTGCTCCCCAAAGATCAAGCTGGGTGGCTGTCCTCCTTGGATGCAGAGGAGCTATTTCCAGGCAGGGCATGTTTTGGTGGCAGAGTTCAAGGGTCGGAGTGGTGGATACCACATCCTTACTGGACTGCACAGTCCCCAGCTTATAACAGGGGAGGACTCTGGGGCCTCTGGCCATGCCAGTGATCCACTGGCTCTGTGAACGCAGAGGAGGGCCCATTGGAGGAGGGCTCTCCCAGCTCCTGCAACTGGGAGCTCCAGGAGCTGCAAGGGAGATGGACAACACAGGCGAAGGCTGCCTAGCATTTTGCTGCAGGTATTCTGAGGGTCCAGACACACACGACCTCCCTCCAGGAACATCGGCCAAGCAGTTGTGGGCAGGACACTCTTCCAGGTAATTCAGCAGTGACCTATGCTCATGTACTTATTAGCAGCACTTCCAAAAGGGAAGCTTAGTTCAGATCATCCAGAAGCTGCTTCTGAGCAGGACTCTAGGCCTCCCAGCCCTGCAGGAGCTGTGGAGAGGCTGCCCCAGTCACCCCTATCACCTCCATGGCAGCCTCCTGGGGAGGGGACAGGAAGGAAGATGGGCTAGGCCCTGCTCAGGCTCAACCTGAAGTCCTCCTGTCCACACAATCTCCATCAAAGTTCTTCACCCTGAGTTTGTTTAGTGAGGGATTGACTAGACAGTGGGACCTCATCCCACCCACCAAACCTTGTCCTGTGACATGAGGACAGATAAGGAAAGATTTGTAATGGCAAAGACCAAAGCGCTCTCCTGGGTCCCACCCCGAAGGCCACAGCCTGTCCACCCGAGGACAAGAGGGATCTGGGTGCTCCAGATTGCTGGGTCAGTTGGGGCCAGGTGGGGCCCTCACTGGTTCCTCAAGACCTCCAAAAGCTGCCTGTCCAGCCCTGGCTGCCACTCTCGGCCTGGGCAGGGTGACCCAGGGCAAGGCCACATGCACATGGGGTACTAGTAGGGCTGCCTTGCGTGTTTCACCCATGTCAGGCAGAGCCAGGGCTGCCCGGGGCCCTCAGACCTAAAGCAGTGTCCACTTCTGTGTTAAGAGGGAGGAGCATAGCTTGACAAAGTCACTAGGAGGACAGATATATTTTAATTTAATTTCTCTTTGCTCAATGGGCAGCAAAAGAGAAATTTCAGTGCCTGGCCACAGTTAAGAACACCGAAATCCATGCTGAGGCTGCCACGTGGGTGACACAGGGAGGAGACCCACACAGGGCCTGGAAGACGCCCAGCACCTTCAAGAGTGACTTCCAGCACCCCGCAGCTGGCAGAAGGGAGCATGGGGCTGAGGGGCTCTTGCCCCTTCCTTGGTTCCACGTTTGTGGGAATGTGTCAAAGAGCAACCTTTCTATGGGAGTACATCTGAACCAGTTCAGATGGACAGATGGACGTTGGACAGGGGAGGGAGGTGATGGCTCCTCCCCACATCAAGGGAGAGGAGAGGATTCAGCAGGACAACACCTGGGCAGACCAGGAGACAGTGAGGAGCAGCACCAACAGTCCTCAGGCCCAGTGATCAAGCAAAGAGGAAAAGAGAAATAAAGTTGTGCCCACAATGGAGGGAAAGCAGCAGCTCTTCCTCATTACTTAGAGCAATTAGGCTTAGGGCCCACTGGCTCTTTATTGTCACTTAGGGCAGTTGAAAGTTTGATTGCAATGGTCTGAATGCCTGTGTCTCTCTAAAATTCTCACTCTGAGGGGATGGTGTTGGGAGGTAATGATGTGGCATGAGTGGCAGCTCATGAAGGGGACCCATGCCCTGACCTGATGAAAGACCCCAGGGAGCCCTCACCCTTCCACCTGTGAGGAGGCAGGAGGCATCTGTAACACAGAGGGAGAGGCCTCACCAGAACCAGCCAGGCTGGCTGGACCCTGGATGTCCAGCCTCCAGATCTGTGAGACATGCAGTAGAAGAGCTGGTGCGTGTCCTGTGTTACAGCAGCCTGCCTGGGCAGGGACACTGACCTATGTCACTTAGATACACTTGAGCTTCGCTGTTAGGATTTCATCAGAGAATTCTTTACCCAAGAAAAGACAGATATTTTGTTTTTTTGTTTCAGGAAACACAGAAAATCTCAGACAATTTAAAGTATCTACTTTCTCTAGAATAGGGCAAAAAAAAGTTTTAAAGGCATTAGTAAATATTACTAGGAAAAAATCCAAAAACTGTCAAATAGTCACTGGTTCTAAAAAGAAACTAAGACTCCTAAGGACAGGCCCTGTAGATAACAGCTCATACATACAAGTAGTACAGGACCGATGGGATGTGGTTATATCAGAGAAAATGTGCATCCTAAAATATGTCACTGAAGGTGAAAACAAGTGAACATAAAATCAAACAGAAGATTTTAGAACAGAAGAAAACTAGTAAAGGTAAGTACCAAGTCACTGAAATAGAAAAATATCAGAATTAATGAATAAATCTCAAACTGTATCTTACAAAGTAAATACTAAGGAAGATTGAAATACTTTATAACTCCATCTACAGAAAGGAAAAGAAAATGCAGAATTTAAATAAGAAAAGGAGGAATAAACACAGACATAGAGGAAATGAAAGGCTTCCCAGAGTACTTGGCTCATTCCAAGACAAAGGATAAAAGGAAAACATGGCCACAGTGGGTGAATGTCCCCAGAGGCTGGTCCCAGTGTAGCCTGCTGGGAGGAGGGCATGGGAGGCCTGCCCTTGAGGGGACTGTGGGCCTGGTCTCCACCACATGCTCCAGGCATGATATGCTGTTCACCACAGGTCCAAAACCAATGGGCCAAGCAACCATGGACAGGAACCTCCAAAATTATGAGCCAAAGTAAACCTTTCCTCTTTATAAGTTAATCATTTCAGGTATTGTTACAGTGACAGAACACTGACTCACACGAATATCGACAGCCAAAACTGAGGCACAGAGTAAAAGAAGTCCATTGAGGGTATGTTCCTGCCTGTGACCCTCTGCAGCCTGAGGCAGCCCTCCCAGAAAGGAACACTTGTGACAGAAAGGACTGCTGAAGCACTTGGTATCCGTCCACAGGTCCTGTTAAGTAAACTGTGGTGGCTGAGATGACAGACACTGCTGTGGCCTTTGAATTTTTTTTAGCAGTACTGGGATTTGAACTCAGGGCCTCAGGATTGCTAAGCAGGTGCTCTACTTCTTGAGCCACTCCACTGACCCTTGGTGTGGTCTTTGAAATGAGTAAGAGGAGCAAGAGTAAGAGTTAGAGCTTCATTGTGGTGGGAAGACAGTCTTCTCATTACTTGCCCTTAGTGCTATCTGAATTTTTAAAAACTTATGTGCACATATTACTTTTTCAAGCAAAATTTGTATAACACAAACTGACAAGGACCCAACAAGAGGTGAGTACACAATGTAGTCCATCCATACAACAGAATTACTTGGCCTTAAGAAAAAAGGTACGACTGGCAGGGTGCCATGGCTCATGCCTGTCATCCTAGCTGCTTGAGAGGTAGAGATCAGAGGATTGTGGTTGGAGACTGGCCCAAGAAAAAGTTTACAAGACCCCATCTCAACTACAGGGCAGAGGAGGGAGGAGGATGCCTTTTTTCTTCCTGCCTATTTCACCTATCTCCTGCCCTTCGACTGGGATTCACACCACTAGCTCTCCTCCTGGTTCTCAGGTCTTTGGACTTTGTTGGGAGGCAACAGGTGAATTGAATAAGCTGCGGGTTTGATTTTGGCACAGCCCCAAACCACAGAAGGGAGCTAGCAGAGCTATGCCCAATAAATTGGATGCTTGAACTGGCACAGCCTCAGCTGCAGACGTGAGCAAGATTCAGCACAGCTGTTTTTCCTAAGATGTTTACATTCAGAGAGAAGTTGTAGCAGGTTTCTCCTGTTCTCGAGGAGTACAATGTCACTCCCTGCCCCGAGAACTGCCTCTCCACCTTGTGTTGTGACTGTATAAGATAAACTCACTGGAGGTGGAGGTGGCTGGTGTGTCTCTATCCGAGTGACCAGCCTACCTGGTCCCAGCTTTATGTATGTTTGATCTTCTGCCTGTTGCCTTTTCTGGCATCTCCCGTCACCCCCAGTTAGGTTTATAGGACAAGCTTGTGTGGGATGCGAGAGGACTTAGACTGAATTATGCCCAGCTCTCCTGGGTCTCCAGCTCCCTGACCGCAGATGTGAGACTTCTCTGCCTCCTTAGTCACGTGAGCCAGTCTCTCATGCCAAATCCCTTCCTGTACAGCCTGTTAAATGAACTAAGTTTGACCTGAGGCTGTGTCCCTACATAGTGAACTGACTTAACAGCGTCTTCTTGTGACAGGCATATGTTTCAGCCAGTCACAGGCTGCTAAGTGAGCAGACCATGTGTGTGGAAGGCAAAGGCCTCTCCACGCTGTTGTAGACTCTATCAACCTCTGATCAGAAGACTCCCAAATTCTTTGTGCTCCACGTGGAAGAGTCCAGGCAGGACACTTGCTTTGCAAAAAGCAATGGTGGCCCCTCCTGACCAGGTGAGCCTGGTGGGATGGAAGCACACACTAGAAAAAGGGAAAAGGAAAAGGGCAGCTCTCTGTTTCAAGGTCTTTTTAAACCGCCAATAATCATGGGTGGGGAGAGATTTGGGCTGGAGTGATGGACGGCTACTGCGTGCATGCACTTAAGCTAGCTCAGCATTTTAATCATAGGCATGAGGTGTGATCAACATCCACATTTTGGAACTTCTTGCATGTATGAGAGAAAACATGCGGCCTTTGTATTTCTGAGCCTGGCTTACCTTGCTTACCATGATGTCCTCCCATAACGAAAGACAGGACTGTAAAATAGGTACGGTATGTGTACGGGGTCCCTGTGGGAGGGGGAGGGGAACGAAGGAGAGTAAGGTGAGGGACTATGGCTGATGGGCTTCATATACGCATACAAAATAGAACAGTGAAACCTCTTGAGATTGTTTTAAGTGGGGCAGGGAGGAGGTCAAGGCGGGGAGATGGTGGGGGCAGTCTAGACTTACATGTACACTGTCACAATGAATTCCTCCGTACAATGAATATATCCTAATAAAAATGAAGGGAGAAAAATTAAATTGTAAAATGAAAGTAAAAAGAAAAGTATCACGTTTTAAGCAAAGGGATTTATCTGATAGATAATGGAGAGCACAATCACTCCAAGGCTTCCTGTCTCACAACTTACAACTGCAAAGCATAGCATTGGCTGAGACAGGAATTTAACATGAACTATTACCTGGGATCTGAAGATCCCTATTTTTAACCTGCCATGTTAAAACCAGTCCAGGTAAGGCAAATGCTGCCCTGTAACCGATCGAGCCTCTGACGTCAGGTGGCTGTGTCTCAGCTTGAGTTGTGCCATCAGGCTGTTTCTGTATGTCCTCTTGGATTTGTACTTTGTGCCCTCCAGATTTACTGAGCAATAACTGAACTGAACTGGATTGGATCTGGTAGTTAACTGGATGGGATACAGTTAGCAATGTGAGGTATTTGTAGGTTTGAAATCCTACTAATCTACTCCACTTTCTTGAATTCTGACCAATTTTACATACAAAATTTGGGGGTTCAGAACCTGGGTATTTTTGGAAAGAATGGGCTGACCTTACTAAGAAAAACTTAGAATAACTCTGGCCAGAATAGAGACATTATAATCTGGATAAAATTGTTCTCTTGTGATGTGCCTTAGGGAAGAAAGGATCCACAGGGCCGTGGGTCACATTCTCCATTCGGCACAGAGTCATCGAGAAGAGTAAATGAATCACAGACTTTGTCTTACAAGTCTCCTTACAGAAGATTAATGAGACAATCTTGTCTTTCCTACAATTATAGCTGCAAACTTTTAGCCATCTGGGCAGGAAAATCTTGTTCCGTTGACCAGAAAACCACATGGGCCAGATATTTTTAATACATCGGTGAGTTCTGCATTGTTGCCCCTGTACAGGGCTGAGGTTGTACATGAAAGCCTTGAGAGCTGCCTCTGCCTGTGTCCTTATGACACTGACAAATTAAATCATAAGAGCTCCATTTAATTGGCTTTGAAAAAAATGAGTGCTTACTTAAGTATTCTCTCAGAAAAATGAGAACTAAGCCAAGTGCATTCAAGTTCACGTGGGTAATTCAGTATGTGAGGGTATGCTGGGTGGTCAATGTGGGCCTGGGTCTCTCAGAGCTGTCAGCTTCAAGCACAACACAGACCCACAGCTCACATCTCCATTGGGTGCTGGAAATCAAAGAGCTGTTTGCTCAGCCCAGCTGGGCCAGGGAAGGGCAATGTCCACCCTTCTGGGAAACCAGGAGTGCAAAACGCCAGGAGAAACCTAACCCCTTACATTCTTGCTTGCATGATACGTGCCTAACACTCACAAGCAGTACAGATAGCTCACAGGGAAGGAACTCGCTGGTGGCTAGCTTTGTTTTGTGCTACCAAGTGTCTATTTAAAAATAGCTTCCTGTCACTGTGCCTGGTGGCACCAGCACTTGGAGGCTGGGGCAGGAGGATCAAGAGTTCTAGGACAGCCTGGGCTACACAGTGAGACCCTGCCTCAAAAAAAAAAAAAAAAAAAAAAACAACCACCCCAAATCTCTTTTGCTAAGTTAAGTTGGATGGATATTTGCTGAATATGTGGACCATTTTCAAATAGTTTAAAATAAAGGAGCATTAAGTACTGAATGTGGCTTAAGTTGATATACTTTTGGTAACTTGTCTTTAGTATGGCATGGAGAAGCTAAATATATTTGGGTCTGTTACTATCCATGAAAATCGGACTTTGAGAAAGCACATAGTTCTAGAAATTATGAAGTAAATTTATAGAATGCTGATTCACAATTGCTAAGGATTAAAATTCTGATTAACACATGAAAATTAAAACTAGAAATAAAAAGGAAATAATTTCTTTTGCAAAGAAAGTAACCATGTGTTTTGTTAGGTGAAAAAGAAGTAACTTGTGTCCTAAAGTAGAACGGCTGGTGATTCAGGCCGAGAAGGAAGGGCCACGAGAGGTCTGTGGACGAGGAACCTTGGGAAAGCAGTTAAGTATGATCAGCTGGCTAGGATTGAAGGAATTATTCATCTTTTTGAAAACTGAGCATTGGCATTGAGAGTGCACTGGCGCCAAACCTGCATCACCTGTCGACACACCAAAGTGTTTCAGAGCTGCTCTGCTCCTCATGGGAAATTGAAGGGTTTTCTCTGTCTTTGGATAATTGTCCCGGGAAGCACAATTCTGAGCTTTATGTGGTCTTTGTTACTCAGCAGGTGTTCAATAAGGGAAGAAATGGAGTCCTCTCTGTTACAGAGCCAGGTCTTTCTACAACTATGTGACTTTCTGTATTTGCCTTTAGATTTTAACTTAGCATAATGGCTAAGTGAAGGACTTGTCCACAGGGCCCTACGATCTTAATCAAATATTTTAAACCTTTTGATGTTTTGACAACTTCTTAAAATCAAATAATTAATTCTTTTTTCTTGACCTTGAATTAACTTTGAGGTTTTCCAGATGGGCTCTTGGAACATCTCAGAAGAATTGTTCTCCTTATAAAAGAAGAGAGACTAAACTAATTGGGCTCACTGGATCAATTAAATCTATGGAAAACACTGTGAAGCAAGTGCAGCTGAACCTTGCAGTGATGCTTGTGTGAGTGTGTCACTAATGCATGTTTCTGTTGTATGAAATTCACGGAGATCTGATAGTCCCTGGCATTACAATTCCAGTCATAATTCCAGCTGTCTTAAAATGTAGCCACAGAAATGACCTCACCTGCTTGTCAACCATGCCATTGTCACAATGCCCTCCATCAGATCTTCAGCCTCGGCTGCGGTCACTCTTGTCACTCGCACAGTTTGCTGTTTAGTCTGGCACTTTCTTGAGAGACATGGAGAGCAGATACAGTCGTAAAATGCTTCACCGTTGAAAAGATTCATGGAAAGGACTCGCAAACCCAGGTTTCCAGTAACTTTAAGATCTCACCACTGGATTGGTTATGAATTCTCAGAACTCTAAATGGATTGGTTTCATAAAACTGCTTGCCCAACATGAAGCAGAATGAGGATTGAATACCAAGGAAATGCCGAGGTAGACTGTGCCAAGTCAGTCAGTACTGAAGCTGTTAAGATGTGCAATTGGAGTAACATCCCTGGGATGGATCCTAGGGTAACATAATAAACAATGCCGCACACCTGAACTGGAGGAAGAAAACTGGTGTTAACAGGATGTAAGTTCACCATTAGGCGCAGACTCATGCAGAGCCTGGATGGCCGCTGGTCCTCTCTGAGTCCTTAACATCTCCATTACTAAAAGCTCTGCAATCTGTGACTGGCTGCTGGCACTGGTGTCTGCCTGACCCTGCCCTGGGACCGGGCACCAGCAGGACTCCCTAGCTCAGCTACATATGCTCAGTTGTCACTGAGGGTCTTCCATGCAACTGTGAGGAAGCCCCCTCTGCTGCACTCACAGTTACATTCTCTCCACCTGCCATGCCTCAAGTTGCCCCCCGCTGCACTAGTTGTGTTCACAAAGCCTTCTGAGCCAGGATACAGAGGCCGATCACCCAGTCAGCACAATCCAGGCTGTCTAGGAAACATGGAAAGTGACTGCTCCAAAACTAAGCCTGATCTTAGCAATGAAGGTCAGCTTGCTATGAATGTCTGCTCTGATGGGTGAGACAAAAAGCCAATGAGAATGGGCTCCACTGGTGTGCAGATGGCTCCACGCTGGAGGCTCATGAGAATGCTTGCTTCTCTTTTGTTTCCAGTGCCATCCTACTTGAGCCCACCTTCCGCCAGTAAAGCCTAGCCACCTCTCGACAGCCCAGTCTGGCCATAGCAGGCTTCTGGGAGCCACACACCAGAAGCCACTAGATTCCCCCAAAGTTCTGCAGATTCCCAGAAATTGAAGCTGTGTGAGTCCAAAAGGCTTATGAGAGTGAGTATTTCTGAGGGCAAGGGAGGTTTACTGTGCCCCAGAGCACTCTGGGAGCACAGCCCTGTCATTGACCCTAAAGCAAAGTCCCCTCAGAGGTCATCCAGTTCAACCTATGTCAAGCCACAAAGACGCCAACAGCAAACAGAAATGGCCCAGGGGCTCCAGACACAGTGGTCAGTATTGGGGCCAAACTGCACGAGTGTTCCCCAGAGACAGCCTTTCTTGCACAGGCACGTCAGCATGTGGCCCAGGAGCCACAGAGCCAGCCTGTACCTGGCCCTTCAGGAGTACTGTGGGAGTAACATGGAACTGGATTAAGGTAGTCCCTCTGGACTAGAACCTCATCAGAGCACTGCCTCTGGTGAAGGATGGTGTCTGTGGGGCCGGGCTCTGGAATTCTGCTGAGCCCCAAAGTGGTCATTCTACACTAATGTCTCATGTGTGTGGTCTGTGAGGCAGACCCTTCAGAGAGGCCTGTGTCCCTGTGGCTGCTGCTTTCAGAACCACTCAGGCTCCCAGGCTCACAATGATGTGCCTATGATGTTGCTTGTCATTGGTGTCCCCTGCCCTCTGACCAGCTGCCCTGCCATGGCAGCTCTAGGAGCTGGAGGTAGATTTGCCCTTGGCAGAGGTCTAATTGGGCTATAGAGCAGGGAGGTGTCAGCCCAAGGGTGGGTTAGAGTCAGAGGTCATGGGGCAGAGATCTTGGGGAAGAGAGGGCAGGAAAACAACCAATGAGAGGAAGGCCAGCAGAGGGTGACAACTACTTCCCAGAAACAGAATTCCAGACAGAGAAAAATGAAAATGGAGGAAATGTTTAGTGAAATAATATAAATATATCTTCCAGAACTGGAAGCCCTCTGGTGGAAGGGCTAGTTGGGAGACAGGAGGCAGCACAGCTGGGAGAGTTTGTAGGGCCCATGAAAACATATTGAAGACAATGTGGACGTCCCAACGTTTCCCCAGGGAGAGGGCAGGCCCCCCCCCCACACACACACAGGGAGCAAGATGGCTGCCAGGGGAGGACCAGAGTTCTTTGTTTTCAGTGCTTCGAGCCCAGAACTCTGTGTCTAGGCCCAGTGCGTGATGAACAGATTGTCAGAGCCCTGGGGCAGGGGTTTGGTTTGCACTCACCCCCAGTGCTGAGCAAGGCTGAGACAGGAAGAGGTGGGAGTGTGAGGCATGGAGGTTATAAAAATGCAGATGAAAGGAAAAGTATACTCACAGTAATCCTGCACTAAAACTGTGGACAATACTAACATGTATTGCAGGGAGAAGGGAAGGGCACAAGAGTTTGGTGGACACGGTAGTCTACAGACAGATACGGATACTAATACGTGAAGAAACCCATAGGAATGAACAAGCATTGCCTTTAGAAATGATAATGTTTAATGTGTAGTCAGCATAAGAGAAGCCTACAATTTCAATGGAAATAGAAGTATGGGGAGTATAACGGAAAATATAGGAAATAAAATATCATGAATTCTAACATAATTACAATAAATAAAGTTTCCAATTAGCAGACAGAGAATCTTGACATTGAAACCAAGATCTGATCATCAGTGGGCAACCCAAACCCCATATAAGTTATGGAAAATGAAGAAAAAAGTTGAGAATTAAAGAATGGAGAAATAAGATGCCAGGCAAAAATCCAGAAGCACCTAGGGTAAAAACCCTAGCATCTGCAGGGACAGAATTTAGGGCAGAAGATGCCACATGACACAGACAGCTGGGTGCTCCACAGGGAACAAACCACAGCAATGCCTCTCTGCACACCCACGACTGGCCAAGCCATAGGAAGACAGCGACAAGCAACAGCAGCTGTCAATGAACACAGCCGTGATTAGGAGCCTCCTCATTTTATGTTAGAGTGCCACAGCTTCCAAGTCCCCATCCTGGTCTGGCTGAGCAAACCAGAGCCTGTGCTCCCTCCACTGGAGCTGCAGGGGGTGTAAGCAGGACCCCGTGCTCACCCCTTAACAACTGAATGTCTAGGCCAGCCAGGCCAGACCCTTTCCTCGCTCACTCCAGCCATCTCCAGAGGAGCCTGGGGTCTCAGCCAGTGGGCTGGGTGTGACCTGTCAGCTGGCCTCTCCCGCCCCATTTAGAGACCTGATTAAAATGGGCCCACCTGGATAATCTAGGATTATCACATTATTTTAAGGTCAGTTGAGTGAAAACCTTAATCAACCCTAATGCAACCTTAATACCTCTGAGTATGTAACATGACATTCTTGGGATTCACCCAGAGATAAGGGTGGGGACATCTTCGGGGTGCCATTACTCTGTCTCACAGAGATCAGACGAAAATAAAAAATGTAGACTTGATGGTGCAGACAGGACTCACAGCGAGTGAGCAGAGAGAGTGTTTCTACTCTAGGAGACACTGACATTGAACTGGTCACAGGAGAGGCTCAGACACCCCAAAGACACTCAGAAGTTAATGAGAGCCGCAGGGTTAATGGCATCTTATTAAAAACCTCTGGGTAAGTGGACATCTTGAGGGAAATGAAGAGACTAAGTAGGAAATGATATAGTCTGTGAAAATTCATGGGACACGGCTACAGTGGTACCTGGAAATGTCTAGTCTTAGATACGTTTCTTGAGATGTAAGTCAAGTGAGAACAGAATTAGACAAGTAACCGAGGAAAGAACAGTGTACTGAAATATACATCAAGGAAAAGGGAAATAAAGATACCAGCAAAAATCAGTGAAATAGAGAATAAGTACTACTAAAAGCAAAACCCAAAGGTGGTACTTTAAAAAGATCAGTAAGATGTATTGATTTTGAAAATACAGAACAGAAAGAGGAAGATTTAAATAAAGAGGCTGAAGACAGAAATAACTATAGCTATAAGGACTAAAAAATCACAAAACACCACATTTTAAAGTTTTGAATTCAAGGTCAGTTCAAAGAAAACCCCAAACTGTGGAAGTCAGCACCTCTGGGGACTTGGGGATGCAGGAAGCTGCCAGTGCTTTGCCTGCTGGGGCAAACAGCTTAAGTGAGATGGTTTTTGTCCTTTTTGACTCCTTTAATCAACCCAACAAAACTGCCTCCAACTACTTTTAGCATGAAACTTACTCCTGTCAGTATTTTGTGCCTAACTTTATGCTATTTTTATAGTATGCATTCTAGGGTCAGACACTGAATTGTCCCTTTTTATGGCAACAGGCTTCCTAGAGCAATAAAAGTAATGGCCTGTGTCTCAGCAAGCATGGAACTTCCAGGGAGGGCAGTGGCACCTGCTGGCCAAGCATTGGCCAGGTCTGGTGTCCGGGCGCCTATGCCTGCTGCACAATCCCCTCCATACCCTCCTCAAGATGAGTCTTTTTACCAATCCTGCCAATTCTTGGAGAGTCAAGGTGAACTGATGCGAAGGATGGGTCAGTTGGGGGTGGAGGACAGCTTTAGGGCTCCTGGAAGGGTGCTGGGCTCTCACGTGCATCACTAGTTTTGGGGGCCAGACTGAGGTGTGTGAGCTGCAAGTGTGTGGGACCTGCCTCATGTTCCCCCCGCCCTTGTTCATGTAGTAGAAGCATCTAAGACCACTAAGCAATGTGTCCAGCAATCCCCTAGTCCACCTGTCAGCCTCACTGGCCTGGTCACTCACAGCTATGAGTACTGCCCTCAGCTCAGGCCTCTTGTGCTCCATTTGTCCTTCTACCTCCCACACTGCTGGCTGCAGGACAGGCCCTCAGCACTCCAGCCGGGGCATGTCTCCTGCTCACACACCCTCAAGGATGTCAGGTCAGAGCCAAGCCCCCATAACTAAGGTTGTCTCCGACCTTCAGTCTGTCAGTCCAAGGGCCGTTCTAGGTCCAGTGAGGACCATGCTCCTCTGTGACACACACTACAGTGGGAAAGGATGGCCACTGACCTGGTGGGCATTACCATGGCTCCTGAGGAGTAGGTGAAACCACACCTGCTTCTGAAGCTTTCATGCCAGTTCTGGCTCCCTTGGCCTTTGAAGCCACAGGCCGGGGCTTCTATTCCCAGTAAAGACCAGAGTCTACTTGGAGCGGAACAGACACACCCACCAAGCACAATCCAGATGCCAACTTAAAAAGCCTCGGGTGTTTGTTAGCATGCTTCTGGTGCAGCCACAGGGTCTGAGGTGGTGGTGGCTTTCACAGAGGCAGAGGTAGAGAACTGGGCTCTCCCTGCCTTCTGTCTCTCCCAGCCCAGAAGCCAAGCCAAATCCGCTCAGAGCTGGGGAGCGCTTTCTCCCACCTGGCCTGTCCCACACCTAATGTACCCTACCTGACATAGTCCTCTACCTGTTGCTGTTCCTCACCTCCGTGCCACTTCATGCCCCATCTGATCCTCTACTTCTAATCCCTCACATGGAGTGTCATTCCATTTATACAGTCTACCATTTTCTATTGTACTCCCCCCTGTTGACTGGCCACCTGCTGGCCTGCAGACAGGTGACAGGGGAAGGCCTATGTCTCAGGGTCCCTGCTGCCTGCAGGGCCATGTCTGGGGCCAGTGAGTGGGAGTGGAAGTAAGCCTCAGCCCTGATGTGCTGGGTTTCTCCTCACTCTGCGCTGTGCTCTGGGCAAAGCAGGGGTGAGGTACATGTCCATGGCTGAGTTAGGGCCCCTTGTCTGCACACAGGCAAATGCTTGAGGCCCATCTGGCAGGAGTCTTGGAAGCAAAGGAAGAGGGCTCTGCTCAGCCACTGCCCTGGGACAGGTCATCATGCCCATGGATGCTCCACAGGATCCAGGGCAGATGTCATCTGTTAGGACTGCTGGCTCCTAAGAGACAACTCCAAAGTGAGAGCAGGGCTGCACCCTCACTGGGCTGGGTCTGTCTGCCTCTGCCAGGATCCAAGATCCCCAAGCTCAAAGGTCAGGGGTGGTGTCATGAGCATACAGAGTGGGGACAGGAGCTGCTCAGCCAAGGTGAGACACCTCCCCTTCCCAGCTTCCTGGGTTAGCTGCAGCTCTGTTGGGGCTGGGTCCTCTGGCTGTTAACGCCTAATCTGGGAGCTTCAGCACTGAGAAGGAGCACTCAGATGAAGGACTGCAGGCAAATGGAGCTGCTTCTTGCAAATGGCTGCACAGATAGTACCCTGAGAGGTGGTAAGTGGACAGGCCCCTTACTGGGCAGCAGTGGGCCACCATGCATGATCTGGAACCTGGCACTTTGATGGCTGCACAAGAGTGGGATTTTCATTGTCATTAGTGGTTTGATAAACATGCAACAACATAGGAGAGAATTGTGTGTGTGAGAAGGAACCCAAGATCCTTTGACCAGCAGGCAGCCATGGATGAAGCTCATGGGTGGGAATGGTGTGTGGGGGCAGAGAGGAGTCAGAGCCTGTGGGGGAGGCGCATGACATTTATTGAATTTCAATGAGTGTAGAGGGGCTTCCTGGCAAGTTCCTGCTTTCTAGATGTCTGGGGGCCATGGGTGCCTGCCCTGCATAAGACACCTCAGTGAGGCCAGAGCTCTGTACCCTCTGCCACCTTGCCCCCTCCACCACCCCACCCTGCTCCTTGGACACCCCTAGGTCCCTCCACTCTTGGGCACTCCCCACAGGTTGCAGGAAAAGCATCCGATTCCACATGTGACCAGGGGGTGGAAATGTGAGCCAAGACAGCTCAGGCTCTGGGGGAAACTGAGTCATCAGGACTGGTGAGAGGGGAAGGTCCCAGAGCACAGGGGACAGAAGGTCATAGGAAGTGCTACCAGAGTCAAACCAACTCAAAACACAGTCACTCTGACACAGAGGAAGGAGTTTCTAAAGTGTCACAGATAGGATCACACCAAAGCAGTAAATTAAAAAGCTGCATGCCAGTGCATGAAGACTGAGACAGCTGAACTAACTTGGAGCATGTGCGGCAGAGTATGCAGATGGCTCTGCTCGTGTGGCTACAGCACGGGGCATCTCTGTTTGTTAGTAAAGAAAATGCTCTATTCATATCTGCAAGGAAGGGCAGGTGGTCTATACAGTGTGTGAGGCTGCGGGCTTGAGCAGTCAGGTGCGAGGAGTGGAGGATCCTGGGTAGGGTTAGAGTGCGCCCATCCCGGTGACCTCGGACGTCAGCCTGAAACAGATAAAGGCACAAACAGACATGTTACAGCCTTTTTAGAAGATGGATTGAAGATGAAACAACAGGGCACACAACACCCTCACAACCTGATATACATCTGTTTTTGGGTAATAAACTATACTGAGTCGCTATTCAGTGGCACATGCCAGCAGGAGGAGGCCAGCAGACCAGAACTGGGGGGCCTTCTTTCCTCCTGCCCCCTGGGACCTGGCCTGCCTGACACTGTGTCATATTCAGACCTTCTGGTGATAGCCTTGGGCCAATGGCCAAGCAGACACTGAACTTGCCCCTTGCAGGTACTCTAGCCTTCTGAGTCTCACTCTCTGAATCTGTCACTGGAATAGCTGTGACATGGGTGAGCGCCTCTAGACACCCTGAGCTCAGTGCAAGTAGGGCTGCTGCTGATGCAGTTGGGGCAGACCAGGGCAGATGTTGGTAGTGTCCCTGAGCCCTGTTCCCAGACTCACTCCAGGTTTGCCAATATCACACACTACCTAGTCCCTGTCCTCTGGGGCGGGGCGGGCCCACGGAGGGAAAGAGAGATGGGAAACGGTGAAGTCGGGGGCTGTCCGTGTGTTCCCTGTCCAACCCCTTACTCACTTCCCTAGGTGGCCTGGAGTGTGAGCTGGGGTTCCATGGGAAGGGCACCCACAGGAGTCACACAGCCCATGCAGGGATGCACCCACTAGTTGGTGCCATTGGCCTCTTCTACTTGCAGCTCAGGCCTCTTGAGGAGTTCACCTTTGGGTTGGGGTAGGCTCCTTAGCAAGTGGGGACACTGTCCAGTACTCCTGGACCAGTTTGCATGGACTGGGTCAGGGTACATCAGGGTTTGCACCCTGAAGACCTCTGGCTCTAAACTTCCTGTTCCTCACTGGTGACTTACCAGGTGAGTGGGTTGGCCTGTGTTTATGTGAAAACTGTCCCCATCACATTCTATCCCATGTCCAGCCAGGAAGGAAAGCATGACCTGGGCTCCTGTCTGCTTTTACCTTGTCTCAGCCAGAAGTGAACTGCAGGCTATGGCTACTGAACCCCTCAAAGGGCCCTAAGGCCTGGGAGTCACACACCTGGCATTGATGAGATACTGGGCAAGGCTGATGTTGGCCGGGGTTCCCGTGATGGTGATCTGACGCTCTGATGACCCTTCTGTGGCATTGGCGATTTTGATTTGAGCTCCAGACATCTGTCGAATTTCATTGATTTTGGTCCCTTGGCGTCCAATTATACAGCCTATTAGCTAGAGGAAAGAACAAAAGGATTCCTTAGAGAAAAGCCCACGACAGCCCCATCCAGGCACCTGCCTGAGCCTTTGGATACCCACAGGAATGGGCACTATCCTCAGTGTCCACCCACACTCATGAACTCAGTGTTCCCAGAAGGAAGAGATCCTGCCGAGCCTTGTCACAGGAGGGCCTGAACCTGGGATGCCCATTAGGGGCCTGGGCTCTTACTCCTGAGCTCACTATTGCCTGTTTAGTTCCCTCCTGTGAGAAATCCACCAGGCCAGGAAATGGTCACATGGCCTCATCACAATCACACTGGTTTTCTCCATCCTGGCCAGAAGTGATCTGGAGATAGGCAGGGCAGATGTTGAGCAGGAGGCCCACATGTCGGGTCAGTAACTTCCTGCTACACTCTTAGGGCGAGGACAGCTATGCCAGAGAGAAAGGTCAAACACTTGTGTTAAAGTATGAACCTTACTGCTGTTGAAAACCTGTCTGTGTGAACTCACATGATGTTCTGAACACATCAGGCGCTTCCTTTCCTTTCCACTTGGTGTCCTTTTTTTAAAGACGGGCAAGGTGACGCATGGTTAAGGTGGTCAACAGGCACAAGGGCCATCTCTGAGGTAGCCCAGAGACAACAGCAGGTCTCCGGGCATGGGGCACACAACCTGGAGGAGGTCTTCTCTACAGCAGCAACTGGAGCTTCACAGGATCCTCCCAGCCTACTCTGCTGAGTGGTAGGGACAACTTGGACACCAGAGAAGGTTGCAAAGGAGCTTGCTAGCATCGACTTTTACCACTGATGAATGGAATCCCCACATCCACACAGCACTGTGAGTGCTCTGGAGTGAGGACAGGAAAAGGAAGTGACCAAGTGGCTGGCTGAGCACAGGCAGACACTTGTAGGCCCCAGTGGCTCTGGGCACTGGCCCAGGGGTAAAGGCTCTGATGAGACAGAGGGCTAGAAACCTGCGCTGTCTTTATGTAGTGAGACATAAGACGGAAGGGGTGGGGATGGGCTGAAAGAGCATTTACAGGAGGGAGAATCCGCTTCCAAACCTGCATAGCAAACAACAATTCACCTGGTTGGGGCAAAGTGCCACAGGAGCTAGCTCTTGTCCTGAGAAGACCTACAGACTCTCTGCTGTGCTCATTTTTAAGGCCATGTCTCCTGGTTACATAGGTTACAACCAGTTCTCTCACTAGACTGTGACCAATTGGTCTTTGTGAATGTGAGTGAAACCTGTTCCAGAGAACCCAGAGCTGTTCAGTTTCCTGTCTCCTGCCTTCATCTGCTTATACCTGTGTTGTTGTTCTAAGGATGCCTGACCCCCAAGATCAGGGAGGGTAGCTTCCTAAACTGCACATAGTCCCACAAATCTGTGTGGCTATGTCCTCCTACCTCTCATAGAAAGACCTCAAGGCTTGTCTCTGACCAGAGCCAGTCGAGGCAGCCTTTGGAACTGGGAGCAGGAGCAAGGCCTGCACTGAGGGAGAATATGATCAACCCAGGGGTGACATGAGTCCCTGAAGATGCCAATGAACAGGAAGGTGCACTGCTGAGGGCTAGGACCCCACTGTCCACCTGGCTACTCTGTGGCTAGCTCTATTTTCTGACACCACTTGTAGATCTCACAACAGATTGCATGCTGTACTGCTGTCCTCTTTCCCTCCAACAGATCCTAGAAGAAGTTATCTCCCCACTGGTACTGAGTACCCATACTCCACACCAGGAGCTTGGGCTGCTCTCTCTCCCGGGCTCACACCTTCAGGCTCTAAGTTGCTGCACCTGTGTGTGTCCCTGAGCCTTTCCCCTCCACTCACACCTGTATGGTTTAGAGCTGAAGGGAAGTTGGCTGGTGGTAGAAGCATGCCTGGGTCCCACCACAGGCACTGGGTGGGCACTGCCCTCGAAGTTAGAGAGGAGTGTGAGAAGTAGATCTCCCTCCTCACTAGCCCTACCCTGGGCAGGTTCCTTTAGTGCAGAGGAGAGGCCATGGCCTCCCACAGACCAAAGTGGGCTCCCACCCAGCTTCACAGGTACATGTAGCCCGGAGCTCACGCTGCTTTCACCCTTGCATCCCTCCATTGCAAATTTAAAAGAGTTATGGAAATGTGCTGAGGCCCCAGGCCTCAGGCAAATCCCACAGGACCCAGGGCAAGCCTCCTGCCTAGCCTCCTCTGGGAGCTGTGTGGGATGTTCTAGCTTCTTTCCCAGCTGAAGCCCCAGGTAAGCCTGCACTTCTGGATCAGGGAAAGGTCAGCACTTGGTGCTCAGGGAAGAGCACAGGTGCTTTGAGCATTGTAGATGTTGTGGTCAAGAGCAAGCTCTGAAGTAGTGACTCTCAGGAAGGGACTGGCCTGGCCTGTGGACCTGATATCCCATTGTCTAGTGCCTTTCTGAAGATGAGCTGAAAAGACCTGTGGACATCGGCCTGATGCAACCATGACCAGGAGATGGACCTGGACGTGGGGATGGGAAGTGTCAGGACAAACATGTTTTATCTCCTTCCTTGTTTCCAAGAAAGGGGCAGGAGGCTTCCAGGTATAAAACATTGGTTCTGGAGGACCGTACCTTTGCCTGCAGACTAGACCATCCCCATGAGGTCTGGGTGGGTGGGAGGCCACCCATGGCCCCTTCTATGCAGGATGCAAGGATGATCTCTGAGGTGCATAGGTGAAGGGAACCACTTTCCTTCCAAGGAGCAGGCTCCCCTCCCAGGGCAGGAAAGACTCCCAGGAAGATGGGTGAGCTGGGGAGAACCAGTATTCATCCATCCCATAGTGGCCACAGGAAGCAGTTGCACAGCTTTCCAAAAGAGGCCCCTACCTCTTGCTCCTTAAGTCCACTTCAGGTTTAAAATGAATGCTTGGGTTAAGAGTGCGTTTCCTGGATTTGGTGAGAAAGTGATTCGGGTGAGCACTCTATGAGAAGCCTAACCTGGCATTTTATCTCTTGGGTAAAAAGACTCTGGAGGCTGTGGGAGTCCACATGCTAGAGAAACCATTGTGAAGGGGGTGTACAAAGCCAACAACCTCTTGTTCTGTGAAGCAGGGGCAGGTGGTGTGACCCCACATCCAGGAAGGTGGTTCTTTACTGGGGCCTGTCATGTTGGGGCCTCAGAAATGCTCCTGGGAGCTGGTGGTGGGACAATGGTGCCACCTGGAGAGAGTGTCCTATACATCCCTACACAGACTGGGGAGGGAACCTGTGCCTGCCTAGCAGCAGGATAGAAGGAGGTCACTTGTGCAGAAGCCCAGCCTCTAGCCAACGTGGTGCAGGTTAGAGGCACTAGCCTGGTGGCCTCATGGTCTTTCTGCTGGCCTGCTTGCTCTCTCTGGCCTCCTGTCCTCCTGCCCCACTGTCTGCCACCCACACTTGAAACTGGGGATCCCCTTGAACTCCAAAATATGTGCTTCCTATGGTTTGCTTACACAGAGGAAGTAAGGGAGGAAGGGCTCCATTTTCCTGCCTGGCTGGTACAAGAGGCAGAGTAGCAAAGGTTCCTGAAATCCAGCTCTAGGGCAAAGAAGGCCCCTGAACACATAAGCTGGGAAGGGGGACAGTTCCTGCATGGCCCACATAGGGACCAGGCTAACCTGGCAGCGACACTCAAGGAAGGATACAGCTCATACCCTCCATGGTCTCTTGGTCTGGGGATAATCCATTGTTTCAGAGAATGGTCCTCCCTGCTCTTAAGTCTGCCCAGCCCAAAGGGACTAAGAGTGCTAAGGGGATCTTGTAAAGCCACAACATGTAGCCTCCTGAGGGGATGAACAGACTGATGGGTACTAGATTCAGGAATCCAGATAAATCTATTAACATCCAACCAACTTTAGGTCTGTTGGAGCCACCTCACAGAAAATCCCAGATCAGGAGGGGTCTGGGCTTCTGGGCAGCAGTGTGGCAGAACCCTCCCGTGCCCCTGTTTTCCAGGACCCTGGAGCATATGCTCTGGGTCCAGCCTTGGCACCTGACTTCTGATTAAGCCTCAGGTCCCCAGTCCCCCCTTCTTGTTTGCTATCTTGGCATGTAAAATCTTGTTTGCTATCTTATGGGCATTAGACCATTAGCCTAAGAAATATATCAAACAGTGGAGGCTGAGCCATGAGGGTGTCATAGGCTAGTGTGCAACAGTCACCTTCCCATGCAAGGATAGGGGCATACTCACATCATTGGGAATGGTGAGCTCATGAGTGCTGGCCGGGGAGCTGGCATCCAGACCTGGGTACACCAAGGGGGCATAGTTAGGCTGGTTGGAAGGCTGCTCACAGTCACACCTGAAGCCTGGTCGACACTCCCCTGGGCTGGCTGAGGGGGAGGACCGGTGCAGCCTACGGCCCAGTGCCCTGGGAGCTCCCATGCCCACACTGCAACCTGACCTCCTAAATTCCTACTTCTCTCAAAAAGAAAAGAAAACTCAAACATAAGAGTGTTACACTTTTTCCTTCTGAGCTATGATTTCACTCCTGCTGTGCTTATACAATCTCTTATGACACCACGCACAGACTCCCAGGTGGGTCTTGGGCCTGGGGGGGACATTCACAGGATCTCAAGTCTCTGCAGGGTGATGCTGATGCTAAGTGTGGGTCTGTGGCCCACATCACCCTGCTGCAGGATGTTGGCAGTGGTGGCCAGGTGGTAGTGCTATTTATTCTACTTCTGATCTAAACTGTCCAATGACGGAGTGGGACAGCTGAGGCCCACTGCTTAGTTCTTCCAGTTTGGAGTAAGGAGCCCTGATACCTTTGCTGAGTCAAGATGAACTGCTAGACCCAAGGAAGGATTGTTATTTCTGTATAGATTTCCTTCTGACATTGAATAATAAGGAGCCCAGGTTTTCTTCTCTCTGTCTCTCTCTCCTCTGTCCCCCTCTCCCTCTCTCTCTCTCTCTCTCTCTCGGAGACAGGGTCTCACTGTCTAGCCAGGCTGGCCTGGAACTTGAGATCCTCCTGCCTCAGCATCCTGGGTGCTGGGATTACAGCCTGCACTAGGCCAGGCCCAGGTTTTCATCTTTGCAAGTCTCAACTTATACCACCAGATAATGGATAGCTTCTCAGAATCCAAGTGCAAACTCTTTCCTGCCTCAGAAATAGTGACAATACAGTCATGGGCCACTGAGACAGAAGCCACCATGGCTGCCCCTCTAGAGCAGTGCACTCTATGTACTCCACATCCTCATTTCTTCAACAAGATTCAGCTCAACCACAAGTCTAAAGTGGAGCTCTGCTCTTGTTTCTCCTGGACCCCACAAGGCCTCTCATATCAGAATTGCAGTTTGGCTAGGACTCCATGCTCTTGATGGTTTTCTCTCCACACAGCCCTGAGGGGTCCCTCAAAACAGCCTCAATGTGCTCTACCTCACAGTGCCTCTTACTTCCCCAGGCCAATGGGTGGGTGGCCTGCTCATTATCTTGTCTCAGTGGTCAACATGCTTACTGTCAGAGAGTGGCCTTGAGGGCAGATGTTTGATACATTAGGATCCAGGTGGCAGATGCTGAATGAATCAATCCAGTCCCAATTCTGTTATTTTTCTTTTGTGCATGTAAATCTGGAGTTTCTATTCCATATTCTCTTTTAATGATAATCTTTTAAATGCAAGTTATTTGGTTATTTAACTGTCTATATACACTCCATGAATGCAGACTTCTGAAATGTCATTTCAGTGCTCTTCTCAGTCCTGACTGAGTCCAGAGCAACAGTTGCACCTGCTGGACTTGGCATGCTTGGATTCAGGAAGGAGAGCATGAAAATAATTTTAAGAGGCACTGAAGTAAGTGGATAGTTTAAGGACAGGTCTACTTGAACTACGTGCTCTGTGGCGAGTGCTTCATCCTATAGCTGGCACAGCAGAAAAGCATCCTATGTCAGCACCTGGTGGCCACAGCCCGTATCTCTCCTCGCACACTCTCTCTTCATCTGCTATTGTGCTGGATTGTGTGTGTATTGTGTGTATGCATGTATGATTGTGTGTGTGTGCATGTATGCATGAAATTCTCCTTGAATCTCCATGTGGAGAGGATTATTACAGGGTGACATCCTGGCAGACAGAAAGCTGCAGTGCTGGCGTGTGCACATATGGCCTACACAAGTGGAAAATGCACAGCATTTCCCTCACAGGGACCCAAGGAACTCTCTCGTCACAGCTCATAGCTTCTCCAAGGGCTTTGCTTTGCTTCCCAACTGTCCTTTGTGCCCTTAGTCACAGACTCCACAGTCCACACAGCAACCTGCAGTGTCCTGGGAATAAGCAATTAAATGCAGATGGGAAGGACATGGGGACACAGCACAGACCCCCCTCCTCCTAAGCTTTGCTCCTGTTTCTAAGGAAACACATCTTTAGAAAGCACAGGCTGCATCACAGTCTCAGTGGTTCTGTCTTCACTATATGCTCCTGCATGCTTACCATCATAAGAGCCAGTGACACCCTGCCTAGGCCATCTGAGACATCACGGAGCGGCTGTACACTGTGCACGCTTAAACTTGCCGACCACTACCAGCAGGACAGACCTGCCACCTGGCTCCTGGGTGGAGCCCCAATCTCTTCCACAGACTGAACTATGAGAAGCTGCCAGTGCCGACATGGGTGCTGGACACAACTGTCCCAAGGTATGGGTGACCCTCCTCCTCTGCACACAACCCCTGGCCTGCTCCCCAGCACTGTGGTCTGTTTTACCTGACGACTGGCCCATCAGATTTTGAGCTTCTTCGGAGGAGTGTAAAGGCAGCTTTTCTCCTGGAGAGCAAAGAAGAGACAGGTTTAATGTTTTGCCCTCAAGGAGATAAGCAACGTCCCTTCAACTAGGGAAGCTCAAAATATGACTGGCCCACGCACAGCCAACGTGCATGTCTGGTGGGATCTCACTGATCACAGCCACCAGGCGGCTCAACCTCTGTGGGAGGAATGCCTACTGCAGATGCCAGGGCAGGCCATGGCTAGCCACAGGCCTGAGGCCATCCCTGGGAAGAGCAGCCACAGCTGCTGTCAGAGCACTTGCTTCAGGAGAGGATGAGCTCTAGGGTTGGCTGTGTGGAAGCCTGTGCAGGAAGCACTGCCCAGGATGGCCTGTGGGCAGCTTAAAGTACTGCTATGCAAACACAGATCCTCGAAGGGCAAGATAAACTAGCCCATAATGGAGACAGGCTGACCCTGCCTGGCCTTGCCACATGCAGCCACTGTGTAAACACTGCACGATTTGGCATTCACAGATTTGACTGCACCTGTGCTACTCACTGCAGTTACTAGTTCAGAAAGAGAAAGTCCCCAGGTAAGAAGAGAAGGTCAGAAAAGGGCAGCTGGGTACGTACCGGGGAAAGCGGGGTTGGTCTGTCCGAGGGGAGGAAAGGGGGTTTGCTGCATGGCCAGCTGGTGGAGCTTGGTCAACTGCTGGGGGTAGGAGGGACATGAGAGCTAAGAAGGTTATTGTCATTGAATACAAGTCATACCAAGTTACAAACGGCAGTAACAGAACTTTGCACAGATAGGTTAGAGGGGCCATGCGGACACATGGCAGACGCTGTAGCAGGACTCAAGGACTTGGCCTGGGTGAACCTGGCTGTCAGCAACTGAGGGGCCTGAGTCAGTCATGCCTGCCCCTCACCAGGCCAGTAGAGAGGGGAGGCTCATAGGGGTTGGGAGCTCTGGGAGGGGTGTCTGAAGAATATGAAGCAGGACCAGATGGGTTTGTAAGAGCATGGCAGATTCATGCTAGCACCTACGGGGTCCAGAGAGGCAGGTCCTCAAACCTTGCACTGGCCCCAGTCCCACGGCAGGCCTTGCTCACCTCCTGGCCCATAGGCTTCACTGCAGACAAGGTGGCCTGGGGAGAGACCACCCAATGGACCTGATGGTGAAGGCTCTCATGCGGAGGCAGCCTTGCCTATACCCAATGCTGTCCTGTAGGCCACTCCTTGGCCACCAGCAGCCATAAGGCATCTTAAGGCGGGTTTGATGTATGGTTTCTCTTGTCATTTTATCTGAGCCTTGCTTCTTAGATAAAGGGTATAAACAGAAGAGAAAGGTAAATGTGGCCATATCTGGCGACACTTTAAGACAAATGGGCAGGCAGAATGCTCAGAATCCTTCTACCCCAGAGCCTCTGGCTCAGAGTTGTCAACAGAGACTCCTCTCAGGTATAGGAGTCACCAGGAAGTCAGCCCAGAGCTGAGATAAATGCTCCTTCCAAGGCCCCAGCACCATGAGGCGAGGAGGGGACGCCTCTGCCTGGTCTCTCCTGACAGCCCTGAGTCGGGTGGGGCTGGACAGCTTTTGGGGTGCTGGCTGGTCACCTGACCTCTTCTTTCACAGGATGGTGTCCCATCACAAGTTGGATAGGCTTGTGGCCTCTGGGATAAGCCCTGAGGCTGTGGGATATTTGTGGCTGCAGGGAAAGCCGAACTCCCTGGCCTGACTTTTCCTATGTCTGGCTCCCTCCTTTCCTCAAGAAGATGGTGAGAACAATGGGCACCTCTTAAAAGCAGCTCTACCCCTCTTGCAGGCCCCCAGCTTCTTGGCTGTCCTAAGTTTGGGCACTCAGGCTGAGCCTGCTTAGAGGAGACCTGGCTGTGTCCTAGACTTGACTAGGATGTCCAGAGCAGCTCAGGTTAGGGGATATGGTGACTGGGGTCAATTTTAGCTCTTCGGTACCCTCTAGAGGTGATGTGTGACAAGGCCAGAGTAGGGCCTGGAAGGCTAATGGTATAGCTGCTGGCTGGCACATCACATAACCCCAACTGTTGGCCCTAGGCAAATAACACCTGGTTCCCTCACGGCCAACATCTGTATCTGCCCTGTGACTCACATTGATGGGCATGTTAAATTTAGTAAGTGGATATGCGTGACAAAGGCCAGAAGAGCATGTCTAGGAGCCTAGCCATAGTGAGCCTTGGGGAGGCGCCAGGCATAGTGACCTGTGCAGATACCTGCAAGCCTGGGGTCTCCTGATAGCTGTGCTCCACTCCTGTGCACTGTTCCTCTGCTCTACTGTCCATTAGCTACGATGCCAGGCTCCTGAGGGCACAGGGCCCTCTCCTTTGCCCCTGCATGCCTAAAGACTGTGTTTGCAGGTCAGAATGGCAGAGGACATGATAAGGAAGGAAATGGGGTACCGGACCATCAGTCCGTGTGGACTAGCTGTATGGAGACAGGCACTCTAGTCTCTTTAGGCTGCCACTCCCTTATCGATAAAATGGGGTCCCAGGGTGACAGGATGGGGGCTGCCTACATGTTAGTGTGGTTAGCAATGACTATGAGCTTCCAGGGGCTTTCCCATCCCTGCTGCCCACAGGCTCCGTGGCCTCACCTCCTACTGGTTACATGGTGATGTTCACCCACCTGGGCTGGTTCCAGAGCCTATGGCCAGTGGGTGACAGGAAACAAAGTGACTGGCTCCTCTTGTGTCCAGATGCTGATGTTCACAAGCTCAGCAATTCTACAACTATAGCTCCTCCTATCTCAACACACTTTCTGCTTTTTGTGAAATGCCCACACTAGCAAATAAATGCCCCCAACCCATGAATGTAAAGTATGTCACAGGGACAGGACTAGGCCAGCGGGTAGCAGTGCTAGGAGGCTGGGTGGGTAGAGCTCAGCTGGCATCCTTCTCTTCTTGGCTTGGTCCTGCTTTGATCAAGCTGGTTCACTTCTTTGGGACTCAATTTCCATATTTTTTAAAGGAGGGACCAGAACTATGTGCTGAAGGGTCTTCCACATTTTGAGAAAATTGTCACTTAAAAAAAAATGAATTTTGGCTCCAGTGCCTCCAAATCATCAGGAGGGAAGGGATACAGGATGGAGCAAGAAAAGGAAGGAAGGCAGCAGATAGGAATGGAGAAAGGGAGGGAAGGCACCACACCACAGAAATTCCCTGTGACTCTCTTTCCATTTAACGTTGTGCCAGAATACAAAATATAAACATGCCTTAAAACTATAAGCAGCTGTAAGAATGAAGCTCAATGAATCATCACAGAGAACTGCCCAAGAAAGCATGACTACTCCTAAACCTGGAAGTTCCCCAGGGACTCTACCTGCTCTTGCATTTCCACTCCTGGGAAATGCTTACAGGTATCTTTTGCCCAATTTTCTTACTATCCTGGTTGCTGCTAACTCACCATGGCTCCTTGTGGTTCAGACACTGATCCTATTTCAGTAGTTGCACTGCACAGACCTTTCCTGTCTTTTGAGAAGCAGAATTATAAAACTATAATGTGGCAAAATTCATGAACATTTTCCTTTTTGGTCTGTGCTTGTGTTTTCTTTACAAAATACTTCCCTGACTCAAGAACAGAAGTACGTTCTCCTATCTTTTCTTTTAAACTTGCCACATTTTTCTTGACCTGGTGGTCTGGATATAGAAGTATGACTTTTGATTCTCATAAATGCCCCCACTTTCTCCTGGGATGTTTCATGTTTGGCATCACTTGTGGATGTTCCCATCTCTATTGGGGTCACTGAGAGCAGGTCTGCTTACCTATGCAGCTCAGACCCTGGGCTCTCTGTCTAGAAACTAGCCATCTCATCTACTGCTCTGTTGTCTCTCCTGCATCCATGCTATACTGTCTCAGTTACAAATCTCCCTCTTTTTCTGACGGGTATCTTGATTCTTGACCTACGCTTTTCCATATAAATTTAAAACAGCATGTTAACTTCTTTAAAAAGCTTTTTTAGGATTTGGATTGGAAATGTATTGCATTTGCACATCAATTTGGAAAGAGCTGACATCTTTGTGATACTCAAGAGTTTCTATCCATGGATATGGTATGTCTCCCCATTTAGTTTGATCTTTTGGTCTTCTTTAACTTTCAATAAAGGCAAGTTTTTAAAAAATCACTTTTTCATTAATTATTTTAAACTAATCTGTGATAAGAAAGTATAGCCTCTATGATTCCAAGTTTTGAAAGAGACAGACTTGATCAAGTTTTATAACTGTTTCTAGGAATTATACAGCTGTGTTGGGTATACTGTTCAACAAGTCAGTTGTACCACTCACTCACTCACCTATGGAACGATGTCTGTCAAATTCTCCACCAGGTTTCTTTTGGTTCATATTTTCCTAACATACCTGTTTCCAGTCTTTTGATTTTGAGAATCCTAATGCTTTAGGTGTGTCTCTTGAAATAAAAAAAATTACAATTCCTCTGTTTTTGTAGTTTGCTTGTCTGTTTAGCTTTTATGAAAAAAAAATACAGTCTGATAGCCTTTGTTTGTAGCTGGAAAATTTACTTTGACCATAGTTACCCATACATTTAGATTAATTTCTGCCATCTTTTTTTCTGCTTTCTAATTGTCCTGTTTTTCTTTTGTTCACTCATTTTCTCCTCTGTACTGCTACAAACACTAGTGGTGGTCACTTTGAAATTTTAACACATGTATTGAGGGTTTAAATCCCATACATTTGCCATCTAGTGGAGGGATACAATGACCCACCCAATGTTTTAATCTCCTACACCCACACCCTAATCTTATGTGTACTATTTCTGTCCACTGGTTGTTATGTGAATCCCATCAATTAGAGAACATTGATAGTGATTTCACACATTATGTTTGTGTTTATTTTCCCAAATGCCTACCATTTTTTTTTGTTCACCATTCCTTCTTACAAGTTCAGACTTGTTCTGAAAAAATTTTCCTTCTTAAAGGGCATCCATTACAAGGTCATTTACTGTGAACCTGTTGGTCTTTGCTATTGTCTACAAATTTAAGACCTTGGTGGATTCTCTCAATGTAGAATTTTATGATGATAATAATTTTCCTTCCTTCCTTCCTTTTTTTTTTCTTTTTTTCAGAATGGGAGCTAGAACTCAGGGCCTTCACCTTGAGCCACTCCACCAGCTCTATTTTTGTGAAGGGTTTTTTTCAAGATAGGGTCTTGTGAAATATTTGCCTGGGCTGGCTTCAAACAACAACTCTCTTGATCTCTACCTCCTGAGTAGCTAGGATTACAGGTGTGAGCCACCTGCGCTCGTTTCTTTCTTTCTTTCTTTTTTTTTTGAACTCAGGGCCTGTACCATTTGAGCCACTCTGGCCTGGATACACCTGCATATGCTTCCTGTGTAGTTGGGATGACAGGCATGTGCCACCGTGCCCAGCTTTTTATTGGCTAAAATGGGGTCTTGCTGTTTTCAGAGCTGGCCTGAAACCACAATCTTCCCAATCTCTGCTTCCGAGTAGCTAGGATTACATACATGAGCCACCACACCCAGCCTGGCAGTCATTTTCTTTTACTATATCAATATCTTCTGGCTGCTATTGTTGCTAGTGAGAAGTCAACTGAATTTCTGTTATTCCTTTGTAATCTTTTTTGTTTTTTTTTGACACAGGGTCTTACTATGTAGCCCAGACTGGCCTCAAACTCAAGGTCCTCTTGCCTCAGCCTCCTGAGAGCTGGGATTACAGAGGTGTATGACTACACCTGGTACCTTTATAATATTTTTATTCTCCCTGGTAACTTTGGTCTTTGGTGTTATACAGTTTTATTTTGGTATTTCTAAGATGAATTTTTGTTTATCCTGTTTAGAATTTGTTGGGCTGTCTGAATCTGAGAATTGGTTTCTCCTATTAATTTTGGAAAATTCTAGGTTGTATCTTTAAGTGTCCCACTCTATCCTAGTGTTTCCTGGAACTCCACTGGGATGCACATTCTTCTGTCAGTCCTCTTTACCAGTGATTTCATATGCAAACAAGTCACACATGAGGCAGAGCCTGCTCAGAAGAGGCAGGTGAAGGAAGGGTGCCAGAGTCATGTCACTGAACAGTTCAGCAGGAGCGGGCCCTTGCTTTATTCCTTTGACCGAGAGGGCAGGTAGGAGGGGAGGAAAGGCTGTACTCTTGTTAGCAGAGGGGTACCCTGGGCCTCCTCTTCTGTGAGGTACAGTTGTTGCAACTTTGCCTGGTGGCATGTGGAACCAGGAGAAGCCTCTTTAGCACTCCTGCTCCAGGATCTGGGGCAGAACAGAGGCTCAGAACCAAGGAGGGATGGTGTCAGCTGGTGACCACTATCAGTAGGAAGGACACCTTCACCCTGCTGGTGGGATGTGGAGGTACGTGAACACTTGCCAGGCTGCTAAGTGGTCATCCCAGAGACCTGGACATGAGGATACATGGATACCTTCTCAAGCTGCTGAGTGATCATCCCAGAGACCTGGATGTGAAGTAGTATGGACACTTTCCCAGGCTGCTGAGGGCATGGTTCCAGGTTCTTTCAGCCGTCTAGCAGCACTTCATGCCTCTTCATAATGCCTGAACTGTGAGAGCTCAAGAGGTGCCCAGAGGATTTGGGTAGATTAGCACAAGTGGTGTGTGGTTAACTGGAAACAACTGAGGGTGGGCAGTGTTGATGATTCTAAACAAGTGCCAGCTCAAAAGCATTGCTTAAAATTAGGTGTGGGAAACATGCATATTCTCATTCTAGATAATGAGATCTAAGCGAAGAATCTCCCGATAGTTTATGTGTTTATGTGTCTGATTTATGGCCTGCATATTCAAGTAAGGAATTAAGCTGCTGCAAGATGTATACATATACATACACTTACATATACAAGTGTGAGTGTGTGTCAACCACTTTGGTTGACATGAACTCTGTACTTAATTATACCAACAAAACAATGAACATTTCCTATAACTGTATTTGCGTTCTAAGAAATTGAAGCTTTTAAAATTCCTACTGGGCTGAAGGTAGGAATTCAAGTGGTACAGTACCTACCTAACAAGTACAAGGCCCTGAGTTCAAACCCCAGTACTGCTGCCCTCCAATTCCTATTAAGTACTAAGTTCAGCTAAAAATTGTATCCTAGGCTGTCATCATCTATGTCACTAACAATAATTTTACTTTTGTCTTATATGGATTATTTGAGTGACTGCCCAAGTCTTCAGTTTTATGTGCCTGCAAGAAAGGCACTTTTGGAAGTGTCACGACTTGCTCACAAATCACACGGTTTTACTATAAAACATGATGAGCTGGGCACTGGTGGCTCACACCTATAATATTAGCTACTTGGAAGGCAGTGGCTCGAGGCCACCCAGGCAAATAGTTCAGTTCACAAGACCCTATCTTGAAAATACCCAACATAAAACAGGACTGGTGGAGTAGCTCAAGTGGTAAGAGTGCCTGCCTAACAAGTGTGAGGCCCTGAGTACTGCCAAAACAACAACAACAACAACAAAAAACACCAGGATGACTTCCACAGAAATCCTTCTCAAGATAAATAACTAAGGTGTGGTCCAAACCTGCTTCTCTAACAAAATACCTTAGACTGGATAATTTATAAACACCATGAATTTACTGCTCACAGTTAAGGAGGCTGGAAGTCCAAGATCAAGCTGCCAGTAGGTTCTCTGTCTGGTTGAAGGCCCATCTTCTTCCAAGACAGCACCGTGAACACTGTGTCCTTATATTGTGGCAGACAGAAGGGGGTGGCAGCTCCTGAAATCCCACTCGTGAGGTGAAGCCCTCAAGACCTAATTACCTAGCAGAGCCCCACCTCCTAACACCTCTGTGATTAGGTTTTGAAGGGACACATCAGAGCACCAAGTTGTTCAAACCTCACCATCCACAAGAAGCAATTTTAAGAGTCAGGTGTACATTAGCTTAAACTAACATGAAAAAAATCTTTATACTGCCCATTAGAGATACTGAGAAGAGACATATGGGAAAGAAAAACAACCCATCAACACAGAAACGAAGCAACATGCTAACAACCTGTGCCTGTACCACAGCCTTTGCAAACCTCAGACCCAACCATGCTTCTAGAGACGCCATGATCCATGTTTTGTGCCTCAGGAGGAGCAGTGAGAGCTTAGATTCCTCCGCCACAGAAAATCCACAGGGCATTTGCTAATCAATCCTTGCAGTCTGAACGTCTGATCACTGT
Source organism: Castor canadensis (assembly GCF_047511655.1). Classification (NCBI taxonomy): domain Eukaryota; kingdom Metazoa; phylum Chordata; class Mammalia; order Rodentia; family Castoridae; genus Castor; species Castor canadensis. The sequence continues at coordinate 689,075 of NC_133390.1, forward strand.
CTGGAGAAAAGACAGATAAACCCTAACCTCATCTGTTATTGGCCGCTTATCGGGTGCCAAATGGTGCCCTTTGAGTTCTAGAGCTTCACCAATCTCCAACAGCCAGGCTTTTGAGTCTGCCTCTGCATTCTACGTGCATGGGGTCACCCTTCCAGGCAGCACAAGAAGCCTGGGTCATCCTGGAAGTTGCAGTGCACATACTCTGCTTGCACTCAGCACTGCCAGCCAAGGGCAGGCCAAGAGAGGTCCTTGTGGTATGTTCTGGTCAGGGGAACATGGTGGGTAGGCACCAGGTGGCTACTGGTAGATGTCTATGATAATGACCTGAGAGCGAAGTGCTGTTGATTCAGTCTCAGAAGTGTCTCCAGGTCTAAAACCAGGAGCCGTCCACATGGCCTTTGGGTGTAGGTGTGTAGGAAGGACTTTTCCCATTTGTGTTTCTCTGCCATTTGACTGTATGTTGCTTTATTAAAATGAGAAACAGTATTTGTTTTCCACTAGAGAATTTCCTTGCAATGACAATAAATTGAATTAATATTTCAATAGTGTGAGTTAATTCTTAAACTCTTTCCTGCCCTGCATGCAAATCATATAGGTGAGCGTCTCTATCTTGTAAAGGGTCTACAGGAGTCTGGTGGGCCTAGCTGGCTCCGTGAGCAGCCACCTCCCTGGCCAGGCCTTGGGTTCTCTCTGAGGTCAGAGAGCAGCACATAAAGCAAGTGTTCAAAACAGGTTAAGAAGAGATACCTTAGGACTACCTTGTAAGGCACTGTGGCTTCCCAGCTGGCTAGCAATCTTTTTCCTTCTCTCCTCTACCTTCCCTGGCTCCTGTTTTCCTAACACTTCCTAGCATAGTCCCATTGCCCAGGGTCTCTAAAGACTCTCTCAAGAATGCCTTCTGCTCAGAGCTGCCACATTTTCTCTCTTGCCCCCAACCCCCCAAGCTTGGAGCTCCCATAGCCTGAATGCCACCTGTTGTCCCTCTGCACCCAGGTCTCCACAGGAGAGCTACTGGATATAGGTTAAGTGCAGACTAGGACTCTCTTCTCCATAGGCTTCTTTAGGAGTCTTTATCCTCCAACACAGATTGCACATCAAAATGTCATGCTGCCAGGAGATTTCTGAGTAGACTCTGGTCACAGGGCAGCGTGACAGGCCCAGTTCTAGAAGTCTAGGCAGGAGCCCTGGGACTCCCAAGTCCCTGTGTAGCATCTCACTAACTCTGGAAGGAAAATATGGGTCTGCTGGCTATTAACACTTGGGTCTCTGTACATGAGTAGACTCCATGCTTCAGTTTGGGCTCCGAAGGGGAGAGTTTAGCTTTCCCAAGTGCTTACATGCTCTTCCTGGGCATCTCAGAAGGCTGGTTTGATAACTTTTTTTAGGTAATGGCAAAGCACGAAATACATCCTGGCAACAGGTGGATGGCTCCTCCCTGCCAGCCTGGCACGTGGCACCTATGTTACTGAGGGGAGGGGAACAGAGCTGTCTGCAAGTCTGAGACTCATGTGTGGGAGAGAAATCCTGGACTGCAGCAACAAAAACAATTTTTCATCAGGCCAAGTCCTCAACACAAGCAGAATTAGTGCTAGGAGGTTAAAAGGTTATTCAAGGTCATATGGATACAACATAGGTCAGGGGTACCAAGAAAACTGATTAATATTATTGTATAATATTAATATTAGTAGCATTTAACAGCAGCATGCAGGTAGGTACACAATAATGAGAGAAGGGAGGAAGGGAGACAGAGTGAAAACTCACATCCGGGTGGGGGATGGCATACTGTCCCTGGATAGTGTAGGCCTGGAAAAAGAGAGAGAGAGAGAGAGACCTTCAGATCCATGATGTGGTGGGACCTTGGCTTGTCACCTACTGGTAACCCTCCTCTGCATGACAAAGACACTCTGGTGCACTTAATGTGCATATCTAGCTGCTGTTATTGTGTAGAACAGGGGCCAACCCTACCAGGGACTGGGAAACCTGAGTTACAAACAGATCAGTGAGACTCAGGAAGCTGTGCCCTCCCTAAGCTTTGGAAAGCTGGGTGGCCAGTGGGCCTGGGTGCTCCTGACACTCACCCTCCAACTTTTCTGAAAGAAAAAAAAAAAAAAACTAAGGATGATCCGTTTGACTTCCCAGGAAGAGGCCTGCTGATTATTAAGCAGCCATCAGAGTAAATGCTTTTGGGAAATATTTACCCAAGACATCCAAACAGAAAAGCAGCTGTACTCAGATCCATTGTGACAGGTGACCAAAACCAGTTTTGCCACAGCAGATTAAGAAATGGATCTAAATGTGTCACAGAACTGACCCAATCTATCATCTTTCTTATCAAATCTTCAGTGACAGCCCTGAAGATGGGAGGCATCCATCCCAAAGGGCCAGTGTGTGAGGTCCCCGAGGTTCATTTGGTTTGTTTCCCTTGCTTCAAATCTGTGACTGAGCCAACTGAAGCAACTACCCACCCCTATCCCTGCCCAGCCTTGCTCTAGAGCCCCAGGAGAGGCAGAGGATCCCACAGGTCACTTCAGCTAAACTGCCTCTGGCGAGCCACACAATCAACAAACCACATGGAGTCAAGGGAGAGGAAGAGCACAAAAGAGTTGTCCCGACTCAGGGAGTACCACAGTGGCCTGGGTTGAGGCACGGGAGTGAGGACATGGCTTCCAGCACCTGGTTGATATGGACATGTGATGCCCAACTGTGTGGCCACCCTCAGGGTCCCTGAGCACTTGACAGGGACATCTCAGGGGAGACCATATGTCACGTCTGTGGACCCCAGACTCTCCCAGTTTTTTTCTTTTCTTTTTTAAAAATGTATTTGCATATGTCAAGAATTTTCATCATAAATAACCCAAACTCAAGAGCTCAAGGCTAACTGACCATCCAACAGGGACCCAGCCGCAGCCCAGCCTTGAAACAGACATAGTCCTGGTTATTCTCGGCCCAGTCTGGGATGGCCTTGTTCTGCTGGTAGGGGAAGTAAAAGAATCTTATCAGATTATACAGTGTCCTAGGGAAAGAGATAAGAGTCCCAGCCTCTGTTTCCCCAGGTTTTGTGATGTTGCTACAGGGTCATGTTCCTGTGTCTTACCTAATAGAGGGACACAAGCTATCCCCACCATTCAGGCTGCTGGGTAACTTGGGGTCAGCTGCCCTCTCTGCCCTGCATGTGACCCCGGGCTATTGTTTCAACAGTTCTTTACTCCCTTCATCAGTTTTGCCTTACACCTGCACACTCTTTTGCAGGCTGTGCTGAGAGGCTGTCAGCAGAGTCAGATGCTGAGCACTTTCCATGTCTGTACCCGATCTGCCCAAGGCAACGGGTGCCCAGGTTGCCTCCTCTGGGGACTGTACTCTTGTGCACCCTGCTCTAGGGTACATGGGGGTCTAAACACTAGAGGAAACATGGGAGCTTTGCTGACTCAGGACTGATTTACAGACTCACTTAGGACTTTGTATTTTGGCTCCTTCCTGGGTTACCTGTGCACAGAAGTGACTCTCATGTGCCCATCTTCCATGCAGCCAAGGCTACCACTAGACAGACCAGAGTAAACAAAGGGCATGGTAGCCGGCTCTAAAAAGTCTAACATTTTGGTGACAGCCGCAGGGGACACTCATGGCACAATGACCTTTACTGCTGTGACTGCTACTGCCCACTTTACAGGTGAGTGGAACTGGGTGACGCTGGCCACGGTGCACCTTGAACTGGGCTGTTTAAACACTGAAGTTGAGTCCACGTGGTCCACTAACCTGCCAGGAAGTTTGAATCTGGGGAATCAATGTAGACAGAGTTTAGCAGGGGCTTAGCTGTGTGGCTGTGTGAGCTGTGCTCCCTGAGGTCACTGTGGGAGAAGGGACAGCCCCATGCTCCAGTGGCCAAGGCTGGCAAGACCCTCTCCTTGCTGTGCCTGGTTTTCTGACCTGTGAACTGGGATATACCTGGGGACAGGTGAAGGTATGTGGGCATAAGAGAGCTGCCAAGTACCTTGAAAGATCTGATAAGATTCCTTTACGTTGTGAAGAAAGACAAGAGGAAAAGTTTTCTTTGCCTTTTTCCTTCTCTTTTAATGATAAAGTAAAACCCTGTGCTCACTCTGCTCCAGCTGGGTCACCTTTTGGCAGCCTCTGTCTCAACTCTCCCTTGAACAGACACACATCACGGCCGAATGGACACAGAGCTCTCCTGGGCCAACCCCTGGCTGGCTGTGTTCAAGTCATTTGTGTGGACAGGTTGTAATGACCTGAAATGGGCAAGTGACAATAGCTAAAAAGGGCCTCTCCTCCCTACCAGGCCAGCATGGGCCTCAGACACAAGCTCCTCTCCTCCCTAATCTTCCAGTCCCCCTTCTCTGGGGAGCAGAGGTTGGTGACTAAAATCCACCAGGACCAGGACTGTAAATATGGAACATTTTCTCAGGCAAACAAGGAGGAGTAGGGGAGGGAGTCCCAGCCATCACAGGGTGATGAAGGGGCTTGCCTGCCGGCTACCCTTCCCTGCTCTCATGAGTGCGCCCAGCTATTCCTTCTCATGTGTGCCTGCTATGAGTGCATTGTGGGGTCTGGGAACATGTATTTTAGGGCAAAATGGGACTCTAATTCTGACGGTCCTCCCTGCTTCCAGCACAAGCCATCAAGTCACCCAGAAGGCTCCTGTTCCTGACTATCTCAGATGCTCAGGGACATTTACGGGCAAGGTCTAGCAGATGTTGCCCAGGCAGAGCCAGTTGAGTGTGGAGGTGAGGATCCTTGCTGTCTAGGTCAGGGACCTCACTTGGGAGGCCCTTGGGTATCTTTCAGTCACCTCTCTGAGCTCTGGCCTATGTCTCCTTGTGTCTTTGTTCCCTCCTCACCACCTGGTGTGGGCTAAGAGAGCTCTGTGTCCGGTGTGGGGTGGGAGGCGTGCAGTGAGAAGGCGAGAAAACCTGAGTGCACTAACGGGCAGCGGCGGGTGCTGCAGTAAAAGGCTGAGGTTGGCAGTGGAGGCCGCGAGTGGGTCGGCTCTTACCTGACCACCTGCAAAAATGACAGGGGTGGAGGCGGGCTTTGGGCGGTAGGGAATGGTGGCACCTTTCGGTGGGGACTAGGAAAAGGGACAGGAGAGGGAGAGAGACGTTAGAGCAGCCGGCCACTTGCCTCAGGCCGCCTTCCCAAGTCCACCCCTCTGCACAGACCCCCAGTTCCAGATGTGGTTCCACAGTCCGCAGCAGAGTGGGGAGGGGCTGTCCATGGGGCAGCAGATGAGTCGGCCCTTGCAGCATGCAGGCAGGAGGTGGCACCCTGCATCTTCACCACCCATCTCCTCTGGAGGATGGATGGCTTGTTCTTCCAAGCGTGAACTCTGCCACCCGCCCCAACTGGCCTCTGTGGCTGCCCATGGCAGGATGCAGTGGCTCTGCAGCAATATGGGGTATCCATCTTGGAGGCCAGCTGGGGTGGGTCACCTGCTTGTGGACCCTTCCAGGGACAGCTGGCCTGGATGGGCTCTCATTGTTGCAGCCCCCTTCCTCCCAGTGCAAACCCTCAAGGACCCAATGTACACGGCACTACAAGACAGGGACAGTGGTGGCTTTGCAACAGGCATGCAGCCTGCATCCTCTGATAGATGCTCTTGAATCCCTGGAAGACACTGAGCCTTGTGCACAACCCGTTTCGGGAATTGATATCTAGTGCTCCAAGGGCTCTGCTTGGTCTGTGGCAATGTTCAGTAGAGATTGCCACCAAAGTGTAGAAACATCCAATTTCAAAATTTTGAAAAAAGAGCCATTTTTTAAAAAAGCTTGCAGAGGCAAAATGAAAGATTCTGAAGTTGTGATGTGTCCTATAATTTTCCTTGGTTACTTTGTGGCTAGAATATAGAATTGTTATCTCAGGTGAACGTTGTTCTCAGGTGCCAGCCTTTCCCATCTAACTCCCTCTGTCTTGTCAGAGCTGGTCAGCCACCTCATCCTCTGATGGCCATGTTCCCAGGGAAAAGAGACTAGGACTGCACTGGCCTGCTTATGGAAGACAAGGCCAGAATCATTAGCTATGCATCAAAGGACAGCCCATACCTGCGAGGGGCTCTGGGCCACAGCCTAAGAGCCTGTTTGCTATACTGCTCACCGGAAACCCACAGCAATGGAGGACATGCCCCAGAGTGGGCAGCAGCATCAATGGAGTCCAGGCTGTGTTGCATGAGCTTGCTGTGGGGTGGGGTAGTTCTGAGTGGGCCCTCAGGGAAGGCCCATCTTTCTCATTTCTGGGGTCCTGACCAAATGCCTCCAAGTGCCTTTGTGTAAATGGGGCTCCCAGAGGTTTCATAGCTAGACCCAGTGTTTATGGTAGAATAGACATACCTGAGAGCCAGAGTTGACTCCTGTCCTGCCCTGTTGCTTTGCCCTGAACTGAGCTGTGGCTGTCATCCTTGCTCCATGGTGTCCTCAACTTCCATTGACTGACTGTGATTTCCAATTCATACTCCACTTGTGGAGGACAAACATTCTGGGCACAGGCTGCCAATGTCCCCAGGGGGAACCCAGGGACACAGGTCATTCCTGGCTAGGTGAGAAGGCACTGTGTGGGGCATATGGCCCATGTGTTCTTTGTAGGCCCCACTGGGCTCATCTGTCAAGGGTGGGGTCGCCCTTACTCTGGTGATTTTTGGGGTGCAAGGTGTACCCTTCAAGTAAGCCTACAAGTCCTCTGATGGTGAAGAGGTCCTTGGAACCCTCTTATGCTGTACTTTCAGTACTCTAACGTACAAACGGACCTGACTGTGTCTATAGGGAGGACTCTTCCTCTTGGTAAGGACGGTCACTCCCTTCCAACCTCCATGAATTGTGACAGGAATCCCTGCCAGGCCAGCACCCACTGCTGACATCTGTATGGGCATGTTACTGTTTCATACTTTATGCCTTCCAGAGGAGACAAAGTGGTTCTAATAAGTAACTCTTATGCTGACCCACAGCTACAGTTCCCACCTTTTTTAGGGGCCCTGGCATCTTCCTATCACCATTAGGCTGACAGCCCACTCAGGGAATTTAACAAGGCCACAATTCTGTCCTGAGCAGCTGAGTCTCACTTGGATCAGGGAGATAGGGAGGTGGTATCCCTCATGGAATTGCTGCCACCACTCACTGCCATTCTGAGGGTATCTGCCACACTTAACAGAAGGTGTGTGTTTCTGCCTCCTGGGGCACGTGCCAGTGCAAGTTGCTGTGGGCCTCTGCAAGTGATCTTCAGCCACCTCCTGGGGCAGCAGCACCCTGTCTCCCTGACCAGTGTGTAGGAAAATTGCAGAATAAGAATATTCTGAAAATTATTTTTGGCTTCATAAAATATCATATTTCGGGAAAACAAAACAATGAAAAAAATGTAAAGAGTTAAACATAAGGTTTGAACATAAAGCTGAGTACAAAAAACAGGTGACCAGACAGCTGCCTAATGAGACTAGTTCTGTGAGAAATGTAGAGGCTGGCTGCCCAAGGACCCTTGAGAGTCTCTTGGCTTGAGATGGGATTGCATCAGTAGCTTCAGCAAAGACCAGAACTACTTACTGATGCTTCTGTGAATTTTCTTCCTTTGTGTCAATACACTGAATTTAAATTGGAGACATCAGCAGCCCTGCCCCTGGGTGCCTGCTCACTCGGCCTGGCTCTTGCTCAGAATCCTGGGAAGCTGAGGCCAGGTACACACCCACTTCTGATGCCCCTGCACAGCTCCAATCAACCATGCAAGTCCTCAGGACAAGTAAGGCACCCGAGGTTTGCAATAATGCAAGCAAGGGAGCCACATGCTCAGTGTGAGCCCAGGCACTGAGCAAGAGATGGGCTGGTGATGTGTGCTGGCTCACGACGCACAGACTGTACCTCCAGCATGACCACACAGATCTGCTTGACGCACTGGATGATGGCGTCTGGTGTCCCTGAGATGGTCACTGCCCGCTCTGTGGAGTTGGGCAGCATGTCCCCGGCCACCTGGACCTGGGCACCTGTGGACTGGAGAGGAGGGATGTTGGAAGGGAAAAAGCAGAGTGCAAGCTGCAGCATGTATAGGATTGGCAGCACCTCTCAGTCTTGGGGTGTGTGTTCAGAGCAGTTTGCACACAAAAATTGAGGCCTTGTCAGCACCCTCCCTCCCCTATGTGTCACCCCCCTGATACCTTCCCTCCATGCCTGCCTCTGCACATCCCCTCAAGAAGCTGTGACTCCTTAGGCAGGTGCTATCCTATTCTGGGGAGCATGTGTACAGGAAGTCCTGAACTTGAGGAGGTATGTCTACAGGAAGAGGGGATGGTCTTTCTAAACACAAAGAACTCTACCTCCTGCAGGGAGTTCTAGGCCACAGAGAAAGAATCCAGAAAGGGTGACTGCCCTTGGGTAAGGGGAAAGGCTCAGCATTCCCTGAAGTCAGATGCGAGTGACTATCAAGCATCATTCCAGGAGGTGGACCCTGGTGGCCGAGAAGGCATCTCATAGGAGTGGGAACCTGAGCCCAAATGTAGCCTGGAGCTGCAGAACTGGGGTGCTACAATCTGCTTGTTCCAGGAACACCCCTCTGCCCAGCCCCAGCAGGGCCACTCCCTACCCAGGCCACTGTGGACCTGTGAACATGTCAGGGCTCCCCACATCCCACTATCATCTGCTTATTGGATTGTCTGTCCCTGTCACACATCAGCTTCAGGTTAGCAGTAACCAGTGCCTGGGCTTGCAGACTGCGTAAGGGACAAGCAACAAGATGGCTGGACCACAGCTGCTGGGACTGTCCTCTGATCCTGAGTGAGGGAAGGTCCTGGTACCTCCCTGATCTCCTTGATCTTGGAGCCGCCCTTGCCGATCAGGGACCCGCACTGGCTGGCTGGGACCACCAGCCTCAGCGTCACCGGGGGCTTGCTGGTGGCAGGGCTGTTGCTCATGGAGTTAATGATGTCCTAGGGAAGAAAAGACTTGTGTTGGCTCCACATTGCTAAGCACAGCTGTGAGATTCGGGGCATCTCTGTCTTATTCCTGTAGGGATGCACACTCAGAAGAGCTCACAGAGCCCCTCCCTAGATGGAGAACGGTTGTGGAGGATAGGCTTGGAAGTCTCAGAGCTTTCAAAGTCAGGTCAGGCTTGGGACACAAGGACATGTTGGACAGAGGACAGAAGGGACCTTGCATGTGCTGACCACAAATGCCAGATTTATAAGGCTGTGTTATCAGTGAGTTGCAGGGAGACAGATAGACTGACTGTTCCAGTGCAGCAGCCTCACCAGGGCACACAAGTCAAAGTCTTCCTTGTTCAGTACAAAGCTTACTTTAGAGTGCCAGCCACATCAAGAGGTGGCTAACCCCTTACCACAGCCAGCTCTTCACATGTGGCCAGAGCTGCTCCATCTGCTGTGTCTGGAAGGCTTGTTCATTTCTGCATGTCTGGACCCAGTTTCCACCCAGATGTGGCACCCTGCCTGTTGCTCAGCTTGTGTCTGCATGCTGCTCTCTGAGCATTGAGCTACCTGGTTGTTCATCCCAAGCCTGGGGCCTGGATTTGTTACTGGTTCCCACTTGGCCTCTGGTGGACATGGGTTATACTCTTATTTCATCCCACTGGTGGCTTTGGTATCACTGCTGTGCAGCTGAAAATGTTGCCTGGCATGAGAAGGAGTCACAGTGTGGACCATAAGCTGCCATCTGCACTCACAGAATGAATGGCAGGTTTGCATTCTCCTGTACCAGCATCCACACTCTTTGCCATCACTCTTTGTCATCAGGGAAGCCAGATGAAGCTCCTTCTTCTCAACAGCCTGACCCAGACAGGCTGAACCAGACAGGCTGTCCCCTGTGGCCTGGGACAGCTGTGTTGGAGGCATGCCAGCATTACCGTCCTATTTACCTCATCAGTTCCCATGGACTACCTGTCCAAGTCTCATTTTCTTGGAAATTTCAGCCCAAACTACTCTGACCACAGTCCTGATCCTCACACCTGTCTATCTATGGTGTCCCCTACCAAGCATTACTTGGGCCTTTAGTGGCCACCTTGGGGACACTAGACTTAGGCAAAATGGTCCATTCAAACTTGTCTTACAAAAAAGTAACAAGACTTCTCAGGTCCAGTGGGTACCAGTTTTGATTGGCATGAAGAGGTTTCCAAACGAAATTCTTATTTAAAAAATCGCTTTGCTAAAAGATTCTTTCTTTGGCCAAAGTAAATAAGCAACTTGACAGATTTTAGCAACAAACTCTATGCTTGTCCAGAAGCCCTCCCTCCTTGTCCTCCAGCACTTCCTGTGCCTACCCTCATCTTTGTGATGTTTCCCCTTGACTGCACCCTTGCTTTTCCCCAATATCACTCCTAAGATCTAATGCCAAGCACCTACAGAAACCATCTGTCACGAGGCTGCAATGCAGGTGACTACGGAATAACAACCTTGAGCCAGAGCTGAATTAAGAGCTATGAATAAGGATCTTTCTAGATCCAAGGAAAATCAGCAATTGTTAGTAGACTTTTAATTCTGTTAAGAGGACCCAGGATTATCTCACCTGTGGATACTGGTACAGAAGAATGCAAATCTGCCATTCATTCTGAGTGCAGATGGCAGCTTATGGTCCACACTGTGACTCCTTCTCATGACAGGCAACATTTTCAGCTGCACAGCAGTGATACCAAAGCCACCAGTGGGATGAAATAAGAGCATGACCCATGTCCACCAGAGGCCAAGTGGGAACCAGTAACAAATCCAGGCCCCAGGCTGAGGATAAACAGCCAAGGAGCTCAATGCCTAGAGAGCAGGGTGCTTGACCCTCTTCCCATAAATAAATCTAAGGGTCCTACAGAAGGGCCAAGTGTCATAAAATCCAAAAGATTTCCACTAGAAATTGTTCAGACAAATCATGCAAAGGAAAGAAGAGATTCTAGGGCAACTCCAGCCATGTGTTTAGATAGCTGCTTCCCCACCTGGCAGGACACAGGGCCATGTCAGCCTCCATGCAGCCTCCTGCAGCTGCTTCCTTAACTGTGTGGACCTCTGATCTTGCTAGTGCACCTGTGGACCAGGACAGTCCACCTCTGTGTGCCTTCACCTAGGAGATAGTGAAGTGTCTGGACAGTCAGTGGGGGGTACCAGTGTACCTCTACTTCTCCCAGGTCCTCAGGCCCACGTTTCCCACTCAAGTGATTGGGTTCTGACACAATATGTGGGATGTCATCTGCATATTGTGTCAGAACCCAATGACATCCCACCTTCTTCAGAGAATAGGAAGCCTGGACAGGATTCTTTTTAGGCTCTCAGCTTTGGCAGACCCTGCAGAGAACCCTGGCCTCACATCTTCGGAACTGAAGGAAGCCTTAACCCCCAATGTGGCTATGAAGAGATGGAGCCTTTGAGGAGATTAATGAGGTAAAAGTGGGCACTGGTCCAATAAGATTGGGGTCCTAGTAAAAAGAGGTAGATCCCTGGGATGTGCCCACAGAGAAAGGAGAGCAAGAAGGTGGTTGTCTGAAACTAACGGCACAGGTTCCAGGAGAAACCAAGCCTCATGGCACCTTGCCCTCAGGCTTCCAGCCTCCAGAACTGTGAGAAATAACAGTCTGCTAAGGGTGCAGCCACCCAGGTTATGGTACTGTGTCATGGGAGAAGACTAAGAGAGTGCACCATTGCTAGTCTCTGCTCTCCAGAGATCATGTGCCTCTGCTTGGTGTAAGATCAGCCAGACAGCAGGACTTGCTGCACTTGTAAAAGCAGAGAGCAAATGTTTACACAGGTGGCAGAAATGCTTTTGGAGGACCATGACTTTGGGATGCTTTGATGCAATCCTGCTGTCCAGAGAGGAGGCTGCAAAGAGTGAGGTTAACTCACAAAGAACATGAAGTTGAAGGAAGTGCTCTAGTAGACTGTCACACCAGAGAAGCCACTTCAGTTAAAGTTGTTATTCCCTCTAATCCTCAAAGGATGAACCTCTGGAGCCATTCAAAGAGGCTATTCTAAGACATCAGTATCTGCTCTCTGATTCTGAAGAGGAAGAATGGAGAGGTTTGAGAGCTCTTCCCCAGGTGACCCTCAAGAGAGTTGTTTGGTGGCATGACTGTCTCAAATGGGTATTAGCAAAGTTGCCCATGAACATACTCATCACAGAGTGGTCAGATTGGTCAGTGTCTGAAACCAACCCTGGTGGGAAACTGTAAAAGATAGGCTAGGGGCATTTTCAGGCAATGTGTCACCTACCAACAGCACAAAAAAGGAAGAACTGTGAAGGTGAGACTTGGCTCAAGGGCCCTCTGAACACCTCCCAGTGGATTTTACCCAGCTTCCTGCCCTTTGGACGGAGGAAGTTTTAGTCATTGCATGTCTGTTTCAGGATGTGACAAACCTTTTTCTTGCTGAAAGTTATAGCCCTTATAGCTGCCAACAAACTACTTGGATTTGTGTTTCTATGCCAACTTTATTCCAAATTATGTGACACACACTGCATGGGAACCAGCGTGAAGGACTGAAGATAGTTGCCATTACTGAGAATGACATTGTATTACCACCCACAGACTTCTGAGAAGCTGCAGGGACCACTGACAATCAAAATCACCAACACTTTCGGGGCCAGTGATCCAGCTCAGTAGGAGAACATGTGCTGAGCACGTGTGAGGCCCTGTGTTAGATCCCCTGCACCAAAAGGAAAAATTTCCAGAATTCTTGAGTTTTTCACACCAGAGTCCAAACCAATTCTATGACAATATTGTCCACTCATTTGCAGACACCTCAGTTCTTCCCCAATGGACTGTAACTGGAGGACCCATGAGTTTAGGGATTCCACCTGATGCTAGGCCCTGCCCTGATGCAGGCAGAAATGGCAAAAACAATTGGAAGGGCCTTGGGCTGTCCTGTCTACCATGTGCAGGCCAAGGCTGCTTCCCATACACCCTCTTCATGACCTTCCACTAGGTGTTGTCTCCTGAAAGGCCTCCGAGGAAGGCCTCGGAGCCTTATTGAGAGGGTCTTCTCAGGCCTTGTAAAACTCCAGGGAGTCAACTCTCAGCTTCCTGTTCACAGCAATCATCACCCAACACAGCAGGGAAGTCACGTCAGTGGGGGCCTCATGCTGAGGTCTCAGAGTCCCTCAGAAGCAGCCACTCTTCAGCAATAGAGAGCTGATCCCAGATGTTCACAACAAGCTGATGACCTTGGACAATGGACAGTCTCCACCTAAGATGTCATTCCAATGCCTGCATCCAATTTGTTTTGTTTTCCATCTGCTTACTTAAAATAATTTGCTATAGTTTTCATGTGGAGTATTGCTGTGACTATCCCCAACAATGCAGAAAACCCTTTAGAAATGTTTTATCAGAGGAGTTTGGAGAAGGAGGCCAGAGAAAGCCTAGAACACCAGAGGTAGGGTTTAATAGTGATTCTGGTGGGGGCTCAGAAGGCAAGAATGCTGATAGAATGTGTACAGAAAAGGCTGTGCTGGTGAGGTTTCCGATGAAAATGAAAACCCTGCAGGGAATTAAACTAAAGGTTGCCTGGTTACACTGTGGGAAAAAACCCATCTACATTTTGTATATGCCCTGAGACTTTGTGGGAGGCTGCTTTAAAATTAATGGACTAGTTTATCTGGTGGGGGAAATTTCAAGGCAGCAAAGAATTCAAGTAGTAACTCAGGGGTATTATTGGTTGCTGTTAGCCAAATTTACAGTGAGAACCAGGAGCAAAACTATGAGCAAAAAATTGGCAGGGGATGTAACTAAGTGATAAAGCACTTATCTAGCATGTGTGAGGCTCTGGGTTCAATCTCTAATACTGCAAATGAAAGATTTGGAAAACTTGTAACTTTTCCAGAAAAGGAATGTGCTTAAATGTGTAGCCAAGAATGGTACAGTTGCAAAAGAGATTAGTGCCATTAAAAAGAAACCAAGTGTTTTGCATCAGGACAATAGGAAAGACACCAGATGGCACCTAAGAATTAGCAAGGTCACAGCCATCACAGACTCAGAGATGCATAAACACAAACTTCTCTCAAAGACTTTCTCTTTCAGAGTGCACTTCCCATCCAGGACTGTCTAAGCCGAGTCCACTGCAGCTGCAGTCCAAGGGGACCTGGTTATAGACCTTGGTGCCATCCATGTGGTACTGATTTTTAAGGCAGGCAGGACTCAAGGACTATGACGTCATGGAGGCTTCCACTAAATTTCAAAGGAAAGCCTAGAAGGCCAGGTGGTGTGTGATAGGGCTGGAGTTCCTGCAAGCAGCCTGAGAGGGCAATGAATGGAGCTATGAGGGTGAGGCTGAAGCTACAATGGAGACTCCAGGAAGTTAGAGAGACCAGGAACATGGAATGCCTGCCAACAGAAGCTGCAGACAGCATGAAAAGCCAGTTCAAGAGGGGCCATGAGGTTACAATCGGCAAAGCTCAAGGTGCAGGTCTACCCAAGCCCTTTGGAGCTCACATCCCACATGCCCTGGATGGCAGACCCATGTCTGGATTTGATGTTTGCCAGGCTAGGTTTGGGTCTTGTTCTGATCCAGTCTCTCATTATTTCTCTATTCCTTCCTTTTGTTATGGGAATGGTTAATCTGTACCATTGTATCTTGAAATTTGATTTTTTTTTTTTTTTGGTGGTACTGGCATTTGAATATAAGGCCTCTTGCTTGCAAGGCAGGTGCTCTACCACTTGAGCCATGCTCCCTAGCCCTTTATGCTTTAGTTATTTTTCAGGTAGTATTTTAAGCTTTTGGTCCAGGTCATTCTGGACAACTATCCTGCTACTTACACTTCCATGAAGCTGGTTGACAAGTATGCCACCATGCTCAGCTTTTTTTGTTGAGATGGGGTCTCACTAACGTTTTGCCTGGGATGATCTCAAATAGTGATCTTCCCAATTTCTGCCTCCTGAGTAGCTAAGATTACAGGCATACTCCACCACATACTAAGTCTCCTTTTCCCCCTCCAGTGGCTCACAGAGAGTTTGTCTTGAGTAGCAGAGGGAACTCTAGACTTGGACTTTTGACAAATGCTGGAACAGTTAAGACTATGGGGACTCTTGGAGATGAACCAAGTACATTTTGCATTGTAAGAAGGAATAAACCTTTGTGGGTCAGAGGTGGAATGCTATAATTATTTATCTGGTATGTCCCTCAAAGGCTCACCTGTCAAAGGCTTGCCAGTAGCTTGGTGCTACTAGGAGGTGGTGCAAACTTCAGGTGGAGCATAGTAGAGGTTTTTGCTCACTGTATGGGTGCCCTAGGACCCAGGTCTCTACCTCTTACTTTTTTGTGTGTATTCTGGTCATGAGGCAAATAGTTTTGCTATGCCATGTGCTCAGGAGAAAAATCATCAGGGTCTTCAGGGTTGAGCCTCATGGCCTCTGGATGGTTCTGTCCTGGATTGGGCAACAGAGCTCGCTTGGATTCAAAACACCTTTCAGGGACTGTATATTGTTTTTGTTTTTATCTCAGTGATCACGATGTGCTTTCTATCCAGAAACCTACATGCATTATGCAGCCACGATGACCAAGATGACACAGAAACAAAAAGGCTAAGATGATCTCACAGTGTGGGTGATCATAAAGATAAGTGAATCTCTGAGCAGTGAAGATCTGATCTCTAGCCTTTCCCCATTGGTCAGCCTTGAAGCAGGGGAAATAGAGAAACTGAATATGCAATTTGGTGATGGCCAGGCCATAGGTGATAAGAGGGCACTGACCCATACCTCTGCAGCAGCCAGCCGGGAAGCAAGAGCACAGCTTTTGTGGATTTATCCCAGACTGGTCAGGACTTGGCAGGTGACCACAGCTTCTCTAAGGCTCACTCCTGCCTCCAACTTAGGGTCTATCAGAGAAATAAGATATTCATCCTCAGTACTCACAAGGTGGCCTAGGCTGGCAGGGAACTGCCTCCAGTCCTGCACAACAACAGCAGTCCTCAGGGCACACTTGCAACCTTCCTTCTGTCCACCACACAGGGTTTCCCTACCCTGCTTGCCTGTGACAAGTAATGGTGGCTGACTCCCTGCCAGAGCCAGCTCTGCATACACAGTCTGCCTGTTCTCAGAGGGATTTTTGTTTATTCCCACAAAGTCCACCTCATTACTTGATGGTCACCTCTCATTTACAACAGAAAAATGTATTCCCCAGATTGGTTGCCCTCTTCAAATAAAAATACTAAGTGAAAACATACAAAAACACAGTGTTAGCTCACTGGGAGCACAGGGAAGTGCTGTGTGCACATTTCCCAGCATACTCAGACACAGATGCACAGACTTTCCAAGAAGGTGAGTTGCTATGGTGTATGGCTGAGGGCCAAGGTCATGCCAGCCAGGGATTCATCCAGGGCTAGCTGGACACTGAAGTGTGGGCATGGCATGAGGTCAGGGCCAGCTGTGTACCCTGGTGGGAGATGTGTGTTCTGAGGCCACGTTTGGTACTTAGCAGTAGGGGTAAGAGGAAACATGAGGGAGTAAGTCTTCTCTAACATGCACATGCCAGAAGTGGCTGGCTTTAGGAAAAGGAAGGAAGGAACACTGGTTCCTAATCAGATAGACAGGGGCACAGGAGGTGAGAAGAGCTCAGAGCTCAGCAGGGTGTACTGAGTGGGCTAGGCCACTGCCTCAACCTGGTGCAGGGGAACAGAGGAACAGGGGCTGGGGAGCTGGCTAGAACCAGGTCTGAAATGGACACACCTTACCTCCTCAAACTTGTAGGCTATCATGGCGAAGGCCTTAAAGATGGCATCAGTTGGACCCGTGATGGTTACGATTCTCTCTGGGCAGTTCCCCTCTGAGATGTTGATCCTGGCACCACTCTAGGGTGAGAGAAGAGTAAGCATGGTCGATGAGAGACTCAAGTCCTCCACGAAGTGCAGGCCTGAGTTCTTCTCTAGGCCTGCGGACAATGCCCAATGCATACACAGGCGCCAAACCTTATCTGCAAGTTTTACTCTCAACAGTGAAATTCTTTCCAGCAATCCCCTTTAGAGCGGAATTTTAATTGGCCAGATTCCAAGAGATCCCTAAGAGAGCCTGTGCTCTACGCATTGAACCCCTGTATGTCAGAGGAATGACCACCTTTCTTTTCCTGGGCATCCCTGTGTACATGGGATAAGACATGGCAGGTCTATGAGGGCCTCAGGCAGAGAGAGCCTGAGACCCTCCTGGTCTCAGCATCATAATTCAAAGGTGAGATATAGTCCAGGGCAAGTCACACTCACCTCTTCACGCATCTTCTTCACAGTTTCCCCTTTCTGGAATGGAGACACAGACAAGGAAAAGTGGTCACTGCCAGCTCTGCAGAGGGTACATGGGCCTGGCACAGCACTGAGTGCCAAGAGCTGCTGCTGTTTTGTGGGCCTCTAAGGAGTAGACAGCACAGCCTGCCCCAGCCTGCCTCTGGCCTGCTTGAGTGATCCAGCCTTGTCTGCACCCCTGTGAGTGAATAGGCCTCTCCACTCACTGGGTCAGACCTTTTTCACACGACCCTGTAGGCATTTCGGATGAAGAAACAGAGGCATGAGAAGGTGGATGCACTCACCCAGAGGTACAGCTGGCCAGGTAGGCAGGCTTTGACATGACAAAGGCCCACTCTCACCTTAGCACTGTGTTGATGGTGCCAGAATGGGTCTGTGTGCTGTTGGGTGCCTGGCAAGGCTGCACACAGTTCAGTCATGGGTGGTTAACTCCCTGAGATGCCATCTCCAAAGAGAAAGGATGAGAAAGATCTGGGACAGTAAACAGTTGGAGGCTTGCCCATGATACAGGGACAGTGGAGGGAAGAAAATTCAGGGCTTCCTGAGATGGCCAAAATGCAACATACAGGGAGGGCAACACTTAGGCCCTCCACCCTTCCTGCCTTGCATGCAGCAGGCTTCTGTTTGGCTCTCATGTGGGAACCTATCTTTGATTTTAGAATGGAACTATAAGGAGGGTTTACTACTTTTCTGAAGATTGTCCAGAGTTCAGGGCTGCTAAAGAATACAAGCCAACTCTTTCTGGGGTCTCAAGCCAGCCATCATCAAGGTGCAGAGGCTGTCAAAGTGACCAGATGGAGCCTTGCCAGGGCCAAGGGAAAATGATGCCCCCTTGGCTAACAGTCAGCCAGGAACCAGCTCCATACTGGTGTAGCTTGAAGCAATGGGGCAACATTTCTGTTGGGACTACCCAGCACCAGAGGCAAGCTGCCCTTGCCACCCCTCACAGAGCCCAAGAGAGGCAGGGTTCAGTCAGTAGTTACCTTCCCAATGATGCTTCCAACTTCCTGTGGGGAGAAAAAGATCAAAGAAAGACGATGTCATACAGCAGAAGAGGACAAAAATCTGGCAAGACACTGTCAAAACTGGTCTACTTTCCTGACACAAGGGAGAAATTTATTTATTATTTTTGTGGTGCTGAGGATGGAACCAGGACCTGGTTTGACAAGCCCTGCTATACCACTGTCTGGCATGGGGTGATTTAGCTTCAATCAAGCTGAAGGAGCCTGGAGGCATACTTGTAATTCCAGCCCTACTCAGGAGGCAGAGATCAGGAGGATTGTATTTGAGGCCAATTTGGGAGGGACCCAATCTCAACAAACAAGTCAGGGGTGGAGGTACATGTCTGTAATGCTGGTTACACAGGAGGCATAGGCAGAATGATCATGTTGAGAGGCTGGCTCCAGGCAAAAATGCATGACCTTATCCAAAAAAATAACTAAAGCAAAAAATGACTGGACACATGGCTCAAGTGGTAGAGCACCTATCTAGCAAAGATGAGGCCTGGAGTTCAAACCCCAGTACTGCCAAAAAAAAAAAAAGGAAGCATCCAAGTTGGGATGGCCATGTGTTTCTCTATGCCATCTGGTGGAGACTAATCAGAGATGGTGCCGAGCCTGACTGCCCAGGAGGAGGACACCGCCAGCCACTTTCCAGATAAACAATGCACTCAAGGCCCCAAGGAAACCCTATGCAAACAGATGGGGAGTATATCTTTCCCCCCACGTCTGGAACGCAAGGAGGACACGGTGCTGTTGCTATAGCTTGTTTCACATGAACCCCTTGCATAGCTGCCACAATTCTGCTACCATGGAAGGCACAAATCCTGGCTGGGCCAGTGGTCAGAGCACCTCCTGCCAGCAGGACAGCCTCTGGAAGTTGCTACCATTGAGCATCACTGGAGACATAGGCCAACTTGGCTTCCAGCCACAGGAAATGAGGCCCTGCACACTTTTCTCAGTACAGCCACCCTCAGCAATCCCTGCACTGTGGAGCAGTGGCCCTTCATGGGCATAAGGAGCTGATGAGGGAGAAGGGCACAGGAAGGGAGCTTTGATGTGGTCTATCTGGATGACCAGCACACGCCTCTAGCACCTAGGCTTGTGCAACTGCCCCTGGTGAA
Source organism: Castor canadensis (assembly GCF_047511655.1). NCBI lineage: Eukaryota > Metazoa > Chordata > Mammalia > Rodentia > Castoridae > Castor > Castor canadensis. Next base: position 708,386 of record NC_133390.1, read on the forward strand.
TATGTGCAGACCTCTGCAGCCAGATTTCTCAGGGTGCAGACAGAGATTGCAGGCACTGGGATAAGGCTGTGCTGATGGCCTGGGTGGGGAGCAGTGAGCACCAGCATGCAGGAAAGCACCCTGCATGTAGGAAACATGCACTAGAGAATTCAGCGGCAGGCATTAGGATAGCCATTAGTCTTGAATGGTTCTGGAAAGTGTTATTTGGATGTACTTGCAGTGGCTTTGTAAGTTTGAGATTGCTTAGAGCAAGGAGAATTTGTCCAAGCCAAGCTCCTGACAGTTGATGTGGCCTCTGCTCTGCCTTGGGTCTCTACCTTTCCATGCATCAGCAGGCGGATAGTCAAGGTCACGTTCAGGCCACCTTCTGAAACCTTGGACTCCATCCTTCTCCCAAAATGCAGCTGGGGATGGTGGCTTAAGGTGCTGAGGGTGCTGTGAGGAAGGATGGACGGGGCCCAGATGGCGTCACCTAGAACGAGAAGGCACAGCTGTGACCACTTAGTGCACCTCCACAGTCCTGGAAGAGCCTCCTGGCTTTGCAGGGGAGTAGATAGGCCACTGTCACCGCCACAGGTGGAAGGCTTCACTTGGGGAGATTCCTGGTATTTCAGGGATGGGCCTTTGGGGAAGCCCAGCCCCAACGGACTAAACACATGACCCTGGGGGGATCTTTTAAGTCCTCTGGCCTTAGTTTCTTCCTCTGCAAAAAGGATCATAGGAGCACATTTCTCAGAAGACAGACAGTGTAAGGAGCCAGCCAGGAACACCCTAGGGAGAGCCAGTGCCCAGCTCCCTGGGCCTGGTGAGCATTGGCAGGGACCAGAGGCCCATGAGATCCCAAGTCTGAGGTCATAGGAGTCTAGAGGCAGTGTGACTTTAGGTGGCACTCTAGAAAGATGAGTGCATAGCATATGCAGTGCATGAACACAGTGGAGAGTGGCCAGTGTGGGGTGCAGCTGCAGGGCTGTAAGAGTCCCCAGCAAACAGAGAGGATGGGAAACCAGGTAGGGCACAAGATAGGGAATGGGAGGCCCCCGAGGACCTGAAGATCAGCTGACTGGGGAGGGAAAGTGGTGGCAGCCGTACAAGTTCTGACAGAAAAGAGCTCCTTGGTGGACAGAGGGGCTGGCATAGGTACATGTGGGTACGTAAGGATTTGGCTGAAGGCAGGTTATCTGGGGACCCATGGGGCAGAGAGCCTGACCGGCCTCCGGTGCCTGTAAACCTGTCCAGGAACGCGCCTAAGAGGTGGGCAGGTTCATGAAAAAGATGAAGACGATGCTGGTTTCCTTGAATGAACCAAGGGCACCACTGAAAGCTCCTCCAGCGCTATCCCATACTCTACAAATCTTTCAGGAACAGTCCGTGACACTTGTGTATACCCAGCTCCAGGCAATGAGGCCTGAATGCCCTCAATATAACTTGGTCAGAGCAGAGACTGCACGCAGGCGGAGAGATGATGGGTTAAAAGTTGGGGCAAGCCGCGTACGAATGGCTCACGCCTGTAATCCTAGCTACTTAGGAGGCAGTGTGGTTTCAGTCCAGCCCGGGCAAAAAAAGCAAGCAAGACTATCTCAAAAATATCCAACACAAAAAGGGACTGGTGGAGTGGCTCAAGTGGTAAAGCACCTGCTAAGAAAGTATGAGGCCTTGAGTTCAAAAACTCCAGTACCACCAAAAACAAAAAGTTGCAATGTTTTTCTTCATTATATTATCTCTGTTAAAAATATGCTAAAGGGAAAATGTAAAAATAAAGCACAGAAGCAGTGCATTGAAGTGATCATTGTGTGATGTGTGTAAGGAGGATTCTGCAAACAGCAGCCACTGGTAGCTGGTATGTAAGAGCGACAGCAACTAATGCATCTGTGCATTAGCAAAACAGCATGTTATCATATACTTATATTAAAAGTGAGCTTATTGCTTACTTCATCAACCATTGAATTGTTAGTCCTAAGTATTATTCACAATAAAATGAACATTTTGAACAACAAGGCTTTGAACATAGCATTTAACAAGGATTTTACATAGCAAAGAAGAATTCTGCCACTAAGGTTCCCTGTCTTTGCTGACCAATAACAGCTACATGTGTCGATTTACATTTGAACTAAAAATTCACTGTGTACATTTTAAGTGCTAAACAAATAGCCTCATGGGGCTGTTGGCCATCCTGTGGAAGAGCACAGACAGAGACAAGAAGGCTCTGTTGGCCAACACATTCCCATGGCCCCTGCAAAATGCTGGACCCCAAAAGGGTACCATGAAGGAGGGTCTCAGAAGGGAGGAGCATCTAGCCCAGAAGACCATCCAAACAATACTGAGATGAGCCTGGCAAAGCCCTTCTTACAGATCTGCTTCTGCTAAGACAAAATGGATTGTACACTGGCCAGTCTGGGGATCTGTGCCTCCTTTTTAATTAAAGATATCTCCTCACCACCAGAGGGACGGCATGGCCCTGTGGCTGTCTGTTACATAAATGTTTCCAGCCCAGGGAAGAGAAAGTGGGTCAGTGCCTGCCCCGGGTGCTTCCGGCTCCAGGCTGTCAGCAGCAATCAGTCACACAGGCCAGTGCCTCTCTGCATCAGATGGCAGGAGGGAGTCACACAGAACTCTGAGACTGAGGGAGTGACAAGGTGTCCTGTGGAGTTGGTGAGGTACTTGGGACTTAGGACTTTGCCCTGAAGAACCCACCCTGCTCCAGCAGCAGCTTGGGAGCCACAGATCTCTTAACAAGCATGGGGTGAAAAAGCCCCTGGCCGGTCCTTGCTGCACTTGGCAAGCCCTGGGAACCTGTTCATTCATGGTGACACTGAAGTCATGGGCCTTCTTTCACCCAACCCACATGAACTCATCTACCCAGAGCTTCTTGGCTATTTAGAGAATAAAGGGCCAAAGTGATTGCTAAAGGAGACTCAGTAGGAAGACTCATTACTCTAAGGTCATACTAGATTAGAAGCCCGAGAACCCCACCCCTCTGGATACCCCACTTCTCCTGGGACCCCTCCCCTCCCGAGGCCCCTCTCCTTTTGGGGCCCCACTTTTCCTGAGGCCCCCCTACCCCTCTGGGACCCTACTCCTCCTAGGATCCCTCTCCTTCTGGGACCCCTCCTCTGTGCTGGCTTTCTAGGAGCTTCTCCCTCTGTTCTCTTCAGTGCTGGCGATTATAACATACTCACTTAATGGGAGGCAAAGGAGAGACAAACATGGTTACCACCACATAGGGGCCTGTGCCTACAATCCACACTTGCCCATCAAGTCTGTCTAGGCTATGGTTTAAATGGCACTTTGTGTGGACACCAGCCACAGATGTTCATCAGCCCAGCATCTGCCTTACATTGGACTACCCGGGCAGTCTGGGCGAGCTGAATGGGTTTCTAACAGATTCTGCCTTTGACATGCACAAGGGGTGGAACTCCTGACCCTACCCTGTCTTCCCAGGCTACCCATCCACCTGTCTGTCCCAGCACTCTCCCACTCAACTGCCCAGACCCAAATGATTCTCTTCTCATCCCACCCCATTCATAAACAAGTCCCATAGCTTCCCTATAACTTGGGTGCAGGATCTAGACCTTCCCACCCTCCTACCAGGCTAGGGCTCTCAGTCTTGTCTCTCATCACCCCTGTAACAACCCCATCTGTGCATACAGCAGTCTTGAAACACTGCACTGGGTTAGCGACCAACAAAGAAAGAGACAAAGGCAAGCACAGTGACAGTGCCACCAAGAATGATGAAAGCTGAAGAGAGAAAAGAAACCAGAGGGGGCTTGTGAGGGGCAGGATTGCAAAGTGGGAAGGCTTAGGAATGGTCCTCTAAGGGCACCACTCAGAGTTTGATGCCCAGTCTCTGGAGGCCTGGGGCAGCACTCAGGCACTCAGGTAGTAGGATAGTCAGTATAGTCTCTGCAAGAAAGGACATGGAACCGTGGAGGCTGGCAGCAGGTCAGCAGCCAGCCTGAGGTGTCAGACCTTACAGGAATAGGCTCAGCTGCAGAGAACTCCCCACTAACCCCCAGGCCTAGGGCCTCCTTCCTCAGGACCACTTCCAGGGAAGCAGTGCAGCCCTTATAAAGAGTGATCTGGCAAGCACACCAGTAGTCTAAAATATCTGCAACTTTTAAGTGAGAAATTGCACTTGCATTAATCTATGTCTAACAAATAAAAGAAGCACCAAGACTCAGACAAATGTGAACATGGACTTGCTTGTGTGGGGTCTGCTGGAGACCAACCCGACATGTGCACACCTAGAAAGGGGACCATCAGTGAATGTCCCCATACCATGGAGCACCTGCATGCTTCTAGCTGGGCCTGTCCTCAACCTTTAACTCCAGGAGGTGGGTACCATTGTCATCTCATTTTACAGATTCAAGAACTGAAGTGAGAGAGGTTAGGGGACTCGCTCAAGGTGTGCAGCTGAAGAATGTGAGGTGGGGGCAAGCTCCAGACAGCTGTTGAACCTGTGATCTGAATTCACACTTAAAAGAAGTAGCAAGATGTCTGCTCTGGAGATGGAACAGAAGTGCTTTGTCCGATTCCTCCTCCTAGACAGCTAAGAAGCCTAATCTTATACCCACAGTAACACAGAAGGACTGCAGTGTTGGAGGAAGCAGAGAAGCAGGGAGCAGGCACCCTGGGAATGACACGGGGTGACCTCCCTGGGCTTCCTTTATGCTTATGCTTCTCTCCAATCTTGGAGGTGGAGAAGTGGCAAGTTAGAGATGCTGACAGATGGGAACAAGCTAGGACCCCAAAGAGGTCTGAACCTCTAGGCCAAAGGACCAGGAAGGGCAGCAGCAGGACCGACCCTTCCAGCAGTACCTCCTGTTCCAGTCATCCCCACCCTCAGCAGAGGCTGGGCTGGGAGTCTCCTGCCTTCATCAGGTTGTACAGGGCACCACAAACCCTAGGTGGCAACATGTCCCGGCTCATGGTGCCAGTGCAGGCCATGGGAGTCAGCAGTGAGGAGTGGTCCCATCCCTGGGTGTCAGCAGTCCTCTGAACCTGGACTTCCACCTCTCTGTCCCCTGCTGGAGTCCTGTCAGTAGAAGCCAGCTGAAATGAAGGCTTCAATGAGATCCAGAGTCTCACCACATAATTCTCCAACTGTCCAGGTTTCAACGGAAAGTCATCTGTCATGCCAAGACCCAGAAATATCCCAGTGTGAATGAGACAATCAACAGATGCAAACCCTGAGGTGACAGAGTATCAGTTGACAACTATGAAAGCAACCACCATGAAAGTGCTTTAATGAATAATTAGGAACATTCTTTATACAAATGAAAAAAATACATCATCTCAGCAGAGAAACAAAAGTTATCAACAAATTAATGGGAGCTACAGAGAACAAATGGACATGGCACAAGTGGAGTCCACAGACTGCATCTCCACATCCTTCAGCTAGTCACTGAGGATCTGCTGGGATGTGGTCCACCATGGAGGAGGAATAGGCCTGGAGTGTGGGACAATCTGAGTGAAACACACACCCAGGCACAGGAGGAAGCACATGGGACAGGACCATGTCCCCAAGCTCACTTCCACCAGAGGCAGCCACCTCCTGGAAGCACACCTGGGGAACTGTCCCTATAGTTCTGAGTGATTTCCTTCTCCATTCAAGGCTCAGCCTGATGTGCAAGCTGCCCGTTTCTGTAACAGTGCAGAGGAAGTACCTGTAAAGGCAATGGGTCTTCTTAACACCGACGAAGGGTAAGGAAAAAGTACCATGAAAATGGAGTCAGACCCTACACCTAAAACAAAAGCAAGCCACAGAGACCCGACACTTGAAATTCATGATTGTTTCTGTCTTGCTTTTGTATGAATTACTGCAATTTGAAAGGCTTGTTCTGTTTCTGACTTCATTGGTTTCTGGCCCCATTTTATCATTTCCTTCCTTCTGCTTTCTTTGGTTTAAGCTTCCCCAGTGGAAGGTGACTGACTTCTCCTTTTTTAATGGAACATTTTATGCTGTGACTTTCTGTAGGAGCCCTGATTTATTTGCATCCTATAAATTTTAGTTTCATTTTCTCCCATTTTTCTTAGTTCAAAATCTCTTCAAATTTCCTTTGATCCCTCTTTGATCAGTGCATTATATAGTATCTCTGTAATAGGTGCTCAAACTGCTTTTGTTGAAAAGCACTGACTCCTTTCTTGGGCCTACAAATTAACTAAAGACAGGAGAAAAGCCTGGCATCTGTCCTCCATTTTGTATCTGTCTTTGCTCTAAGCCATTCTCTCTTCAGTCACTTTGCAATCACCTTGGATTCCAGGAAAGACAGAACTGATAACATCTTCATGACAAGGGACCTAAACTTCCCACAACAATAAACTTTTCTTAGGATGGACCACCTGCCAGTTGACAATAAATACATACAACAACTCCAGAACCTTGAACTGAGATAATGGTTAACCAGAACACACCTGTGACTGTTCTACTAAGCATACCTTTGTCCCCTGCCCCCAGTTCTTTTGTCTACCTAAACCTACAGCTCATGTCTGTACTCTGAAGATGGCTGAAGATGAGCTGAGTGCTTCCTCTGCCTGTTCCCACAGTATGTCCTGAGCCCTGTAATACTTCCTTTCTCTGTCTTCACCACGCTTCTTTATTTGGTATTTAGGGATTGTGGCTGTACCTGGCATATGGAATCTCAGGAGTTTGGGCCTTGGGTCCAAAACTCTGGTTTCAGCTTGTGTTTTGATTTTTAAGTATTTCAAAATTTTCTAGTTTGCTTTTTGATGTACAGTTTAACTCTACTCTGGCCAAAAAGTATGATTTAAATTACTTAAATTTGGTAGGCTTTTTAAAAAATAACACCATATTACACAGAATATGGTCCACCTTATGACTAGCCTACATACACAGAAAGTGTGCATTGGGTTGTTTGTACTGCCTCACAGGTCTAAGGCCTACTCAGCTTTTCCCCTGTTTTCTACCTATCAACTTAGGTTACTCATCTTGATCTGTCTTCATGTCATGGACTGGCCCTGTCACCTCCATTCTGCTACTGAGTCCACACAGTAGTCTTTATTTTAGTTATTAGATGTTTAGGTTCTAAAATCTCCATTCTATTCTTTTCACATTTTGTATTTTCTGCTGGACTTCCCGGTTCCCAGGCCACAATCATAGTGGCTGCTTTGAAGTCCGTGGTCACCCTGTCACGGGGGCCATCCAGGCTGGTGTCCACCAATCATCTCTCCCATGTTCTTCATTGTGAGTGTGGACACTGGACTGTCCCTTGGACATTCTGAGCATTGTCATAGATTCTAAATGTTGACTCAATCTTCTACAGAAGTTCAAGTCAGTCAGTCTCACTGCCTCCCACGGGCTTGCGCTTCCAATGTCAGTGCTTTGCACTGAGAATTTTGCAGTCATATTCCCTCTCTCCTTGTGCATCGTCACTCTGCAGTCTCTTTGCCAAAGGCTTTGCTGTGCTGTTCACGGTCAGATCCATGCTCCATGCCCGGGAGTCACACACACATTATGGGGCGATTTTCTGCCTCTGTGAGGTCCCTAATACCTTCTAGCTTACAGGATGCCCCTTCCTGTCCTTTTGGCAGAAAGCCAGGGCCTTAACCTTCCTGCCGCTGCATCTGCCTCCAGGGCTGGTGGTGAGATGGCAGAGATAGAAAGAAGTGACAGGAGCAGCCCTGTGCCCTTGGGCCTTGTCCTTGTGCTAGAGAGAAAGATTCCCCTCTCTCTGCACACCACAGCCTTCAGTCTCTCACCCAGGGCCTACAGGCTGGGAACAGGGAGAATGGAAATAACAGAGAGCCAGGCAAACAGCAGTATCTCCCCACTCCATCCTGTTGGGGCTCCCTCCCTGTTTCTTGGACAGAAATGCCACACTGCTCTTGGAGAGCTTCAGTGTGCATTATGTTGGGGGGCTGCTTCAGCATCCAGGCTAACATGGTTGATTTCTGGTTCCCTTCGTGGTCTGTCTGCTGCCACTGACTTCAGAGTCTTTGGTAGCTGCTCCATACATTCTGTCCAGAAGGCCCAGTGGCAGTCAGCTGGGGGAAAAGGTGGTGTGTACTCCATTTTGTCCAGAACCAAACCCTCACTTAGCTTTTATCTTAATTGGCAAAATCTGTTCATAACCAGCATCACTGCAGTAAAACTTTGAAAAAAAAATTTGCCATTCTCTTAAAAGGAATATTTAAATAGACAGATGCTGGTAAAGCAAATGTCATAAACAAGAGCTGCCACACCACTGAACAGCAGCTGTAGCCCAGTGCACACAGCGCATGGAAACAATGAAGTGCTGCAGAACTGAACCATGAGGCCAACTCCAGGCCAGGCTCCTGGCCTCCATGCAGGCAAGTGATGCGTTATTTCCATGCTGGTCAACAATGAGAGTGAGTGATGTATGGTTCAGACTGGCAGGAGAGGGTCAGACTTTTTCTGGGGAAGGTGAGTGCACGTGGGTTAAAGCAGACACAGTTCACAGGTGTCTTGAACCTGCAGCAACAATCACTCCTGATGCACATGCAGCTTCCCTAAGTCTCTCAGCAGGAGAGCTCTTGCCCAGAGAAGCGTGCAGAGTGCTGCCAGCAACGCTGTCTGTGGCTATGCAGCTGCAGTGAGTGCCTGTCAAGGCCAGAGGCTCTGTCCTGCCCCCATTAATGGTGCTCTGTCCAGGGCTGTACCCTGGGCCTCAGCTGTCTGGAAGGGGTGCGAGGTGGGGAGGAGTGAGCACAGACTTGATTTATTGTGTTTAACAGCTCAGTGCCCACATCAGGCTGCATGAGGCCATAGCAACGAAACCGACAGAGCTGATTAGCTGCTTCATTCTCCTTGAGAGATGCACAATGCATCTATGTCCTTGAGGCCATCCAGGTTGGGGGAGATTTCTGCAATTTAATGCTCTTGCCAGTCACAGTTAGCATTAGAAAGACATTCAGGGCTTATACAACCCAGACTTCAGTGAGCATTCTAAACAGCCTGCTCCCTTGTCACTCAAGGGTCAAGACAAAAAGTGACAGGGCAGGGACCAGCAATTTCACCACTTCCCTCCTGCTCTGGACGCCATGCATTGGTCTCATCTGGAACCTGTAGAGCATTCTTTCTGGAGATGTGGCAGGCTTCCCCCAAAGACACCAATATTTCTCAGTTCTATCTTTGGGGAAAACTAGCCAGGGTCCAGCAAGCAACCCATGTCAGCACATGCCTCTTATAAGTGTCCTAATTTTAAAAATGCCTAGTTCAAGATTTGTAACCTCTTTAATGTGGTGATAGGGCAGGCCTCTCTGAGAGTTGAGTTTAGTACTGGCTCTGACACCACTCAAGTCAGAGCTGTGTGCCTACTACCCAGGTCATGGAGAAGCCCTGCCTGCTGCCTGTGCCCTGTGCCAACATGCCGCAGCTTCTATATAGGCTCTGTCTCCCATAGACCCTCTGGTCACAATGGGAAGCCAGCCACAGCAGCCTTCCAATGGCTCACAAGAAAGGGTCGTTCGGATATCCATTACACCACTCATCTTTCCACAGTTCTAGCCAGGCACCAGGCTTACAGAGTAGGCGGGCATGGCCATCAACCTAGAGGCTCACAGTGTGATATGGCAATCAAACTGAAGTGCACAATTGAAGATCAACATTAGATCTCACCTAGTCCCTCAGACATGTGCTCCACACAAGACAAAGATCCAGAAGCAAAAGATGAAAGTCCAACTCTTGGAAGGAAGAAAAGAGAATTTCCTTTGGACACATGGTCCCTGAAAATGAAGGAGAGGCTGGGATGAGACAGCCCTTCCCAGCATTAGACGGGTCTGGGAGAGCAGCCAGGAACCCCATTGCTCTTGTCATACCTGTCCGATACTGACAGATGTCTTGAGACCATTGGGGTGGGGCAGGACTGGGCATGCTGGGCCAAGAACAGTTAGAGAGCAATGGTGGAAGCACAGGGAGCCCACCCACTGCCAATGGCAAAGAGCCCTGTGCTTGCTGAGCCTGTGGCTCACTCTACAGTGATGGTGTAGACACAATGGTGCTGCAATCTGAAATAGTGACCTGATGTGTGGCAGATGACGGTGGAAGGTACTGGAATGAGCCAGGGCATTCAGTGCAGAAAGGCCAGCCAAGCAGAGACGCCCAGATCTCCTGGACCCTAGACGGGCAGGGGCTGCTGAGATATCCCTGAACTAGCTCAGGGGCTGACTGGCTTCCTCTCAGAAAGGAAAGTGCTGAGTTGGTGACTTACTTATGATGGGCTGTTTTGGGAACAGCACAGCTTCCTCAGCCTCGGAGGTCCAGGTGCTCCCTAAGTTCACCTGTAGCTTTCCTACAACTTCTTGTTTTGGAACCTGCACACCCCATTGGGACTCTGTGCTTCTCAGATTTCTGGACCCTGAGGGCGCCTCTTCTACTATGGATGTGGTGAGAAGCCAGGAAAAGGAACAACAGCCTAGAGGATATAGTAGGCATAGTGACTGGGCATTTCTATACCAGCAAGTGTTAGAAAATAAAATTTAAAAGAAGGTACCATTTATAAGAACATTAAAAAAAATTCAGAGTTGGGATAAATCTAAAAAAAAAGATATGTAAAACCTCTACGCAAAAAATTAGAAAGTATTATTGAGAGGAATTACAGAAGCCCTGAGAGTAGGGAGATATACATCACTCCTTTACTTAAACACTCAAAACTTTAGTCATTGATTCCTCCAAACTGACCTAGAGACCCACTCCCACAGATAACCTTATTTTAAATGTATATGAAAAATTCATCAGGCCAAGAACAGCCTGTGGAAAAGAACAAAGTGAGAGAGCCACACATACAAAGCTGTGGTGAGTTAGTCCCTGTGCTGGAGGTGTGAGAAGAGATGAGCAGACCATGGAATTCAGATAGTTAGAAACCAGTGCTCACAGACATGGCAAAGCAGGGGATGGTCCTTCCAGGAAATGCTGCTAAGTCACTAAACAGGCAAGAGGAAAATGAGGCTGAGAGAACACTTCCTATGGATCCACACTCTGCTCCATTCCAGGTGGATCCACACAGGGACCGTGCACAGTGCAGCCTTTAAGACAGCATAGGACACCCTCTACAAGTGGGGAGAAGGAGATTCCTTAGGCATAAGATGGAACTAACTGCTCAGAAAAAGGCTGCAATGACGAACCACATCAGAATGAAAATTTTCTGCATCAACAGACATGGCAACTAAGAGAAAAGCAGCCCACAGGGCAGAAGATTATCTGCAATTCATTTAATCACAAGGGGCTCTTATCCAGGGAATATTTCTATGCAGCTCATGGAAAAGAGGCCAGAGCCTTGAACAGCACATCCCAGAAGGGGCTATCCATATGGCTATACTTGGCCCTCTGTATCTGTGGGTTTCAGTTCAACCCATCATGTGTTAAAAGTATTTGGAAAAAAGAGAACTGCATCTATATTGAACACGTACACAGCTTTTGTTTTCTTGTCATTCCATAAATAACATAGTATATCAACTACGTATAAAGCATTCATATTATATTAGGTATTATAATTCATTTAGAGATGGTTTAAAGTACATGGGAAGGTTCCTATAAGGGACTTGAGCATCCACAGATGTTGGTACCTGTACAGAGTCCTGGCACCAACACCCCAGCAAATGTACAGTGATGTCTGTGTATCACAAGGCAGTAAACCTCTTAGTCAAAAAGAAAAGCAAACTCAGGTCACAGCGTGTGTCCTCACGTGCCCACCAGGATACGTGCTACAAAAACGTAACAGGAAGCCCTGGAGAACAGTGGTGCAACTGGGCCGCTCACTTACGACTGGCCTGCATTTCAGCTGGCGTATTAGCTGGGGAAAGCAGGCAATGAGACTGCTTGCTCAGTTCCAACAATGAAGTAGACTATATACATTTGCCAAGACCCAGCAATTCTGGCTTCTGATTAGACAGGTATTCTAATATTCTAAATCCAATGTTAACAAGTAGAACCAGCAATACATGTGGAAACTAATGCTACACAATACCTTTATGGAGTTTGTTCTCAGGGTGGATGGGTAGTGTAGGATCAGGAATTCTACCATATAATCAATACCTTAAAGGAGGAACCTGGTAACCATGCAAACATCAATAAGCAGTGCTTAACATGGAAGGACATCGTCCACTGTGTTCAGGCACAGTCCTCGCCACAGCCCCCCAGGGAAGTGCCAGAGTTACCAGACAGGAAATGGGCACCACCACATGAAGCTCCTTTGTAGATGCTGGAAAAGCACCGAGTACAACTCACAGCGTCACTGACCAAATCAGGCTACATGAAACAGAAGGAAGCACCTTAGGCAGGTAAAGATGACATACTAAGACAAAAGCAATCCCTACGTGCTTGATGTCAAGTTGGAGTCCTTGTTATTTACTGGGAGGGGGTATAGAACACAGAGTTCCAAATTTCAGCTCTTATTGAAACAAAGGGATGCAGGTGGCAACTGAGGCAAAGAAAAATGTGGAATCAGGGGAGACTTTTAGAGAAAACTAACAAAGGACAGGGTGCTGCTTGTTAGCCTGAAGAGCAAGGAGGCTAAGACTAGTTGAACAGGATGTGAAATTTTTAAGGAAAAAAAAAAAAAGAAAACTAATCAGTTATGTCACAAAGGGCTGTGGGCAAGGCCCACCTGGTCTGTGTGGACACTTTACTAGGCCACAGAAGCTGCCCTCAAGGAGTGACCCTGCCCCATGCCTACACCCTCTTTGCCTCATTTGAGATGCATGGGATATGCCAAGTCCTGTGATGAGCACATCAGAGGCAGCTGAGCCAGCAGTCTCATACCTGCTGGGGAAAAATGTTCTTCTTGACCCTTTGGCATGTATCATTCCCTTATTAACATGGTGGCTCAAAATAGGAAACCTAACTTCCTGCTCCAGGGTGTCCTGAGGGCTCTGCTCCAAGACAGCCTCCAGTTCCCTCTAGGTTCCAATAGGAACATTGTCCCTGTAGCAGAAGGCATGGCTATCCTTCCCAGAGTTGCTTAAGAAGGTCACCACAGCTGGGCACAGAAGGCTCACATCTGTAATCCCAGCTATTCAGAAGGCAGAGATCAGGTGGATCAAGGTTCAAGGACAGCCCCAGCAAAAAATCAGCAAGAACCTATCTCAACCAACAAGTTGAGTGAGGTAGTTCATACTTGTAATCTCAGCTATGCAGGAGACAAAGGTAGGAGGACTGTGATCTGAAGCCAGCCCCAGGCAAAAAGTATGACAACTTGTCTGAAAAATAACTAAAGAAAAATGGGCTGGAGGTATGGCTCAAGTGACAGAGCATCTACCTGGGAACCCCAGCACTACTAAAATATAAACAAAAATTTAAAAAAGAAAGAAACAGTTGCCAAAGAAACACAGGGAAGGAAAACCTTCCTTCTGCTGAATCCTGGGCAGAAGGGGGGAAGCCTGACCTGGGATGCTACTTCCCATTGAGTAGGGAAACTGCTGTCAGCGAGGAAGTTGGGCCAGTGGTGGAAAGGAAAGGCTTTGTCTCCTTTCAGTGGTTCAGGTCCCTGCAACACTGTGCCATGGCCAGCTGGGACTGAGGAGTAGCCATTCTGCTCAGTGGTCCCCTGCAGGGCTACTGGCTATTTGGCCCCACCAAGAAGAGGATCTTCCCAGGCAAGTGGCCTCTGTGTGCAGGTGAGCCTCACAAGGCCCAGGGACAGGGCAGCTACCTCTCCAGGGAGCTGGTATGCTGTGCAGCCTTCTGAGACTCCCCACTTCTTGGTAGATTTCTTCAGGGGGTGTGAGAACCTGGTAGATACAGTGGGAGGTGCTTCAGGTGCCCATGGTACTTTTTAAGTGGGAAGACTTCTCTGCCTCTAGAAGGCTCACAGTTAGTTTGACCTACAGCATGATGGGTATGGTGTGAGAAGCAGGAGGACACTGCTGACTGCTGCCTGAACAGCCTATGGACAGGGATGAGAACAGATGCAGTAAGTGCCTGGGCCATGGTCACATGGTAGGTGGTGGGTAGGGCAGACACTCCTTGCAGTCCTAGGCAGCCTGGCTCAGGCTCCCTGTCAGCTGTGCTATGTGCAGGAAGGAACTCAGCACTGCAGACCCAGGGCTCCAGTCAGCCACAGCCACTCCTAGCTGGACTGGTTCTTGAGAGGCTGCAGGTGGCATGGACAGTGGGGCTTGAGGTCACAAGGGCCTCCATGGAAGAGCCATGGTGAGGCAGTAGGGGAGCATAGTTCCCAGCTTCCCTGGGAGGGTATGTGTGGGCTGGCATGTCCCCTGGGCTGCAAGGATTAATGATTTTAAAAGACTCATTTATCAACATAGGCAAAATCATACATCATGATCAGCCTTGACAGTGGAACAAGCTAAAATATACTCAGAGGTCATTTCTTTCAGTGTCTTCATACCTTAATGACATCTCATTATAGCACTACAAATGACAATGTGCTTAAGATTAAATACAATAAAATAGACTTTTCACAAGGATATAAGCTAAAGTAACTAAACCCATTAAGAATCTTTCCAAATGAAAGAAGATAATAGAAATAAAAAACAAGATAAAAAATTGAAATGAAAACAAATGTGAGTAATACATAAAAGGAATAAAAATCAAGGTGATGGATGGAGGTATAACTCAAGCAGTAGAGCACCTGCCTAGCAAATGCAAAGCCTTGAGTTCAAGCCCTAGTACCAACAACAACAAAAAAATAGCGATACAAAGAAAAAAAATGACTAAAGTAGTAAAATAATATATGCAAAATAAGTACCAGAGAACTAAAAAGTAAACAAAAATAAATTCATACAAAAAAAGAAGCAAGGTAGATAAACTAAAAAAAGCTTTGAAAAATCAGACTGAAATGCTACCACTGCAGCGAGCTAACAGTTGACCTGGCTACATTGCTCTGGGAGTGTCTTTGCTGAACACCAGTGAGGATCAGCACCACAGAGCTCAGCTGCTCAGGGGCCCCAAAGATGCACAAAGACTTTTGTGTGGTGACATGAGTGGGAGGCCATGTCGGGTAAGGTGTGGAGGGTGGCCAGGAAACCTCTCCAGGCTGAAGTCCCCTCACCCAGGTCTCCTGGCCACCAAGGACCCACACATGTGTGTGCACACAGGACAGTGTCCTGGAGGCGCCACCTGTACCAGTATGCATGTCAAGAGTGACTGAGGAGGGTAAAGGCAGGTAGGTTTTGTGGGGAGCAGTGGTGGTGACAGTGCCTCTTCCATGCCACACACTGTGCTGAGATTTTCTCACCCACCAGATGATCCCAGGGCACCTGAGGAACCCTGGTGGTATCCAGACTGGGCAGCCTCAGCAGGAGACTGGGGGAGGGTGGCAGGACACCAGGCCTCATGCCTCGTGACTGCACTGAGCTCTCTCGTTCCTCTGCTGGATTAGATTTAATTCCCAGGAAAGCAGCTGCCCAGCAAGGTGCTGTGACTTCAATCCGCTGATGCTCTGCTAATCCCCCAAACCTTGATGGCTCATGTATTTTGCATGGGTTTGGTTTGCTTTTTTAATCTCAGTGTATGTACTGATGCTCCTGAATTCTGTCAGGAAGAACAGAGTTGTGCAAGCTTTGTCAAGCAAGGATGTAGGTGGCCATGTTCTGAAGGAGATCCCACAGGCTCCCTGTCAGTACAAGTGAGGCAGGAAGTCATTACCCATTCTTAGGCTCAGTTGTGGGGCCTCCCCTGTTTCTCCACAGAGCCAGGGAATGGGGTCTTTGGTGACTAGGGGCTATTTGCTGGAAATAAGGCTAATGGTTCTGGAAGCTGGGTCAGGAGCAGACCCAGGGCTCGGCTAGAAGAAAGGCCCTGTCAGAGGCAGGGAGTTTAGAACACAAGGCACCTGGCTAAATCCAGCTGTGCATCCAGTGCTGCGCCCCGCCCCGACTCTGTTCCTGAGCTTAGGCCAGCAGCACCCACCACAGAAAGTCAAGCGCACCTTTCAAAGTCACCTAGACCAGTGGCTTTTCAAGATTTGACTGTCAGAGCAGCAGAGTCCTCTCTGACACCAATCAACAGAACAAAATAAAGAGGTAGTACAATGTCAGCAAAACTGTTCTGACTAGATTCAGCAAGACAGAGCCCACCCAGGGGCAGACACCAGGGGCTCTGAGAATACGGTGACATGGGAGGGGACCCTGGAGCCACATGCTGCACAGTAGAAGAGCTGCTGGCTGCGCCCTAGCCCTGACTTGCATGTTCTGTTACTTGATTTTAGAGCATGGCTACAAGCTAGAGGCCATAAAATGTGAAGTACACACTTAAGTATCACCCAGCACTTTCTGTGCACCACTCATTCCATGCCCAAAGCCACACTTCTGGCCACTGCCAGCTCTCATCCAGCACTGGTCGCTGCCTGACATCAGTGTTCCCTCTGCCTCCTCTGTGCCTATCCTCCTTGATTAAAGTACCTGTTACTGAGATTCATCCATGCTGCTCTATGTGACAGACTTGGGTCCTAGTCATTATCATATCTTACTGCAGAGTAGAACTTCATGTGTGAACAGCATCACAATTGTTTGGCCCCTTCTCCTACTGATGCATCATCCACTTCCAGTTTGGGGCAGGGGAACAAAACAGCTGTACCCTGGGATCCTAGTGGAACTTGCTGCCTTCATTGAAGTTTCATGCATCCTGACTGTGGACATGGAGGGCCTCCCTTTTTTCTCTCATATAAACCATAATGTCACAAATACTTTTAGACACAGATCTCTGTGCATTTAAGAGGGTTTGGTAAGAGGAAAGGTTTGGTTTGGAGGAAAAACTGTGGGTCCAAAAGGTGTTTACATTTAAAACACTGGCAGACATTTGCACCCCACCCAGCCATGGGCATCTAACTCCTGAGGAGATGCCACACACACGACTCCGATTCTTCTTGGCCTGATCACTGCATCTTGGACATCTGTTAGTTCATTTGTATTCAGCATTTCTTAAGAACTGTGCATTTGTCTGGTAGCTAGTTTTGTGCTGATTCCATGGCGTGCTGTGATGCTGCTGCTACTTTCTGGGGTGGTGCAGCCCCCATGAGATGGGCTGGTGCCTGCTCCTGCCTATTCATCTGCACTCTTCTGGAGTATGTGTGGCCTAGGCTGCCCTCCTCAAAAAAAGACTTTTAAAAAATCAACATGATTTCTGTACCTTTAGTGCATTACTCCATCACAAGTACATTTGCATCAGTGTGAGGTAAAATTCTAAATTTAGTGTTTTTGGAACAGATATCTGACTCAACACTACTTATTTACTGGTTTATACATTCCTAGTGATTTAAAAGTCATTTTGGCTACAACAAAACAAAGCAAAACCAGCCTCCCATCTGTCTCCCCTCTATTCCTATCTAAATGTTTGATTTACTCTCTTTGGTGGTGGTTTAGTGTGGTAGTGCATGTCTGGGGGAACAGCAGGGAAGAGAGGATGAGAGGACAGGGAGGGGTGCATGTGGACAAGGGAGTCGGCCTGTCTTCACATCTATAAGATAGGCAGGAAGGCAGAGCATGCATTGGGGGCTGCCCTGTGCAGCCTCAGCCTCTCCAGGACTTGTTCCCGAGCCCCTGTTTGACCCCACCAAGCAGGTCTTCTCCTCCCTGAAACCTTTTGGCCCTGGTTTCTGGCTGGACACGCAACGTGGCTATCGCAGTCCCTTTGCCTCTTCTTACTGCCTCACTGGGTAGCCCTCACAAACTTCTCCCTGTGGATGCCCAAGTCATGGGGTGTTGTGGCCTCTGCCATGTGTTCCTTTCTCCTGTACTGGCCTTGGGCTCCTGAGCCCCAGTGAGTGGGATCACTTTATCTGGGTCCTTCTTTCTGATCTCCCCAACCATGTGAAGTTAGCAGAGGCACAGGTAGGTTCTTTCCTACAGGAGGCCCCGGCTGCTCCCAAATGAAGTAATCTGACTGAGCCTGGAGTACCTTCCAGGCCCGTCTGCTTACATCAGATCTGGCAGACCACTAGACAGCACACCCCATTCTCCTGCTCCCAGTGCCCACTTGAGAGGCTTGTCTTAGCCTAGATAGTTGCCAAAGTCCAGAGTTTCTGACTCAGGCAGTTGGGATGGGGGGAGGTGGGGAAGGAAGCTGAGAATCTGCATCTCCAGAGAGCCCTCATGGGATGGTGGTAGTCTAGGGATCACACCTGGGCAACCAGAAACTCATGATATTTCATGAACATAGCAGCCAAGATGCAGAGAATGAAAACCTGCAGCTCTTCTGACTGACCTGGAATGTCTGGTGCCCACTTCTTCTATCATGGATGGCCCTGCCCACTTTTGGGGACTTACTGACTCCAATCCTAGCACCTGGGCCTATAGATCCTCTGAGTGCTCCTGGCTTCTGAAGCCATCTCTATTGGAGTACAGATGTCTCACGAGAAGGTTTCAGCTATGGGGCTAACCCCAAATCTTCCCCATGCCTCCTTGCATGGTGGCATAATGCTTTACTGAGGCTCCTTGCCTTTCTGAACAGAGCCCTGTAGACTCTTGGAACATGTACTTCCCATGCATGGAGTGTGGTCCACGACACCGTACGCTCAAATCCACCTGTGGCCCTTCAGCTTCCAAATGAGTCTTGGTCCAGGGCAATGAGGACGATGTGCACGAGAAGGGTGTTCTGGTGTCTGAGGACTCTGCTTGCCTATGAGGAACTCAGGGAGGGGCAGGGCAGGACACACATGCAGGTGTTCCAGCCAGTATTAGGGGTCTCTTTTCAAGGAACCTCAGCCACATCCCTGCTGCCTTGCATGGGGCTTTCTCTAGAAGCCAGAGATATTTACAACCACACATATGAGAAGTACTCTCATGCAAACGGTATAAAAATTCCCTTTCCTCGAGATTGGAAAATGGCTAAGAAAACATTCTTCAGAGCATTCTGTGGGACTCACTTGGAGATTGCACTGGCAGAGTGCAAAGTTCTCCCAGGCCTTGCTTTAGGAAGCTATCCCCAAGGGCATAGATAGACTAGGGCTATTCTATTCCACACATTGAGATATAAAACTTTTAGGATCTAAAGTGCTCGTGCTTATTTTTATGATGCTGGCCATACACCCTTGTCCCTGGAGAACACAGATTTGAGGTATTTTATCTCTGAAAGGCAAAAAACTGTTCCCTGATGGGACAGACTCAGGTCAAATACCATTACAACTCTGGTTCTGGCAAACTATCTGGAAGCATTTCCCTAGCAAACACAACAGAAGCGTATCGCCTGAGTGTAGCAACCAGGGCTAGAAACTGCAAATGTGTACATCCTGCCCTTCACTTGAAAAACATGGTCATCAGAACGGTCCTGAAATAACAAACACTTAAGAGCATTTATAGGACAGGCAAAAATGTGAAATTTTGTTGTTATTTATAAGCTGCAAAACTCACATTAGTTTTACAAGCATTTAAAAACTATTATACATTCCACATATGCTTATCACACGGGAATCACGTTCAACAGCCTTCCATACCTAAGAGAACTACTTCCTTCTCAATCTCAATCAAGTTCCAAGAGCACATGTTTTCCATTTATTAATAATCTGTGTGTATGGACTTATTCTGGTATTTGGGTTTCACAGTATTCCTGCCCATGGAAGTGAACAGATCACCCACTCACTTTGGAGTTCATGATCTCCAGCAAAGGCAGGACCAAAGGCGCTTGTTGAGCCAGATGGCACCAGGTCCAGATTCCTAAGGGAAACTGGCATATCCAAGGGTGGGGATTGTATTCCTACTCATATCCAATATCTCCAACTAACAAACATGCATAGGATTCTACAAAGAATGTCACTGTAACAGTAAAGAGCATCATAACTACATCGGTCTTTCAACAGGAACCATATTATTAAAATGCAGGACCTAACATGAACACCAGTAGCCCAACTCCGCTCTTTCATTGTTGAGCAGAGTTCTGTGCACCACTACAACAGTTCCTCAGTATATTCTCCCAACAGTCCCCACACAAGCGAACTCTACCTGCCCTGTCCCACCGTCTGGGTCTCCGAGCTCGCACCCGGGGTCTACTTTCCACATTGTCAGTTTGGGCCAGTTGTCTTATTCCGCTGACTGCTCACCCGGCCGGCAGAATCCCCTTACCTCAGAATAAAGCAGCCCCGTGGGGTCGGGAGGATCGGGTTGGATGTGGGTACCAGACAGATGGCCACTCTCACCGTTTAAAGAAGATGAAATGCTAAAGGAGAAAAATTAGAGTGATGTTTTGTTCTCGACGGAAGGAGGCCACCCATCCCATTGGCCTAGGGTGGGAGCCGCGTGACATGGTCCAGGCACATGTGACCTACTTTTCTCCCAGCTCCCCTCATGCCCTTGGAGGGGCACCCAGCACTCGTGGATGTCATTACAATGGCTCCTGCCCCCAAAAGGGCTGAATGAGCCAGGATGCCTGTGGGACATGTGTGCAGCAGCTCAGCCTACAGTGGGGGCCTCGGCCAGCATTAATCCACAGTGCAGCTCTTTGGACTCAGGCTGTCATTGCTGCTGACAACTGTGACTGTGCACAGCTTCGGCAAGAGGCAGGTCTCCTACCCCTCAACCACTGGGCTGTCCTGGGCTTGGCTGAAGAGGTACTTGAGAGTTTTCTTAGAACTGCATGTGGAGGCTATTTCTTACCAGGACAAGGTGTCTGAAATGGCACAGATGGAAAATTCTCTCTTTCCCCATTTTTAATTCCTTGTAGTGGGTCCCTAGAAGTAAGCCCACACATAAACTCAGAAATGGATGAGCGCGCTATGTCCTAGAGCATGGTTCTGATGTAGGTGGTGATCTGTACAGGTGGAATGCAGTGACCAATCTAAGGCTTCAAGGCTCAGGCACTTGAGACCTGAGAGGAGGGCAGCATGCATACTGGCCACCTATCACTTCTGCCTCTAGGCAGGAGAGAACCCCCTTCCACAGTACCTAGAGCTGGTATGTTACCTTTGTCCTAGCACCTTACACAAAAGTGAGAAGAGATAATGATCAAAACCCAAATGCATGTAAGGAGTCTGAAGCCATCAGGAGCTTCTGGGCTGTGCAGGTCTGTGCACTGCACAAGCTGAAGGAGCTGGTCACTGTGGTCACAGGAGGTACTCAAGGCTTTCTGAAACCCACCAAGGCACAGAGAGAGGAAGTGGAGTCCAGTGGCCTCACAGAATAAATAACATAATCATTGGTTCTCCATTACAGAAAAACAACCTCTAATTAATTGTTCCCCAGAAAGACCAATTTGCCATGAAGGGAGGTCTTCACATTTAAGACTTCTGCCCAGTTAGGATCATTATATCTTTTTAAAGAAAATAGGACCAAACCCATGTTTGTCCTGTTTTTCACACTTACGATTACATACTAAATACTCTATGTTAACATAAAGAGGTTTACATAATGGTATTTCTTTCTATGCATATGACTTTATGCATGGAATAACATGCATGAGATTGTCACTAGTGTGCAATGATTGAACATGCAGGTATTGTGAGTTCTTACATTAAGGAATGCTGTAAAAATTATTACTAAGATTTGGATGTATGCTTCCTCCCCAAATTCATATGTTGAAACTCAGTTCCCATTGTGACAGTGTTGACAGGTGGGGATGTCAGAAGGTGACTAGGCCATGAGGGTTCCACTCTCATGAACCCATTATAATATGCCATACAAAAGTGATCAGGGGAATGAGGTTTCCCAATTGCCATGTGTCCCTTCTTCCATGTGAGGACACAGTGTTTGTCCCTCCAGAGGATGCAGCATTCTAGACACCACATTACAAGCAGTGATGGCCCTCATATAACAGACATGGACAGAATCTGTCAAAGCCTTGATCTTGGACTTCTAAGAACAGTGAGCAATAGGTTTATGCCATTTATATATTACCCAATCTCAGGTATTTTGCTACAGCAGTGGGAATGGGCTGGGGTGGTATCTCTGGGTAGATCTCTTTTTGCTCTCTCTTGTCTCCCTAGAATCTGTATTTATAGCAGTATAATTTCTGGGTCAAAAGATGCATAAGTTACACAGGGTGAGGTGACAGACACCTGTAATCTCAGCAGGAGGATGGTGAGTTAGAGGCCAGTGAGATACACAGTGAGACTCTCTCAAAAAACAAAACAAATAGAAAAAAAGATGCACAAATTTGAAGCTTCTGTTGTTCACAGAGTGACAAGCTGCTCAGCCCGTAGCCCTCATTCCTCTCCTGGTGGGCTGTATCCACCAGGGCAGAAGCTCTGGCAGAGACTTAGATGTTCCTGATGTAGATGTAGATGGCAGTGGCACAGCAGCTCTCAAGCTCAAAGATAAAAAGCTTGGAGAGTAAGTTGACCCAGGTCATCATGAGCCTGGGCTCTTCCCAGCAGGAGCTTGGGAAGACTAGACACTGACCTTGGGTCTGGTTTGGGCAGGTCTTTGGTGCCTCTGACAAATCAGTTTGGTGGGAGGTAAGCCAGAGGTGACGGCAAGAACAGGCATGGAGCACTTGGTGGCCAATGGGAGAAGATGAGTGGTAGCTGCAAGCAGACATGCAGGAAGAGGAGGGAACATGATGATTCAGGAATAGAGAAGGGGACAATGCTGCAGTGGGGAAGGACAGGAAGCAAGTGTGCATGGGGCCCAAGCTCCTGGGATGAAGTGGAGGGGCCAAAGCCTGGGTACCTACTAGAAGATTTAGAGGCAGTGACCCAGCGGAAGGAGGAACACTGAGGAATATGGCACCCAGGAGCCATGCACAATGTGCAGAAAGAGCTGGCCTGGAACTAAGGCTGCTGAGACACACAGAGACAAGGCGGGGGGTGTGGGTGCAGGGCAGATATCCTGAGGGGTCTCTGCTGGGGTTTTAGGGCAGAGGCTGAGTGGCAAGTCATCTGGAAGGGCCAGGAGGGAGGGCCCAACAGCAACACCACAGCTCCCAGAGTCACCCTGGAGGGCAGAGACAGAAGCCTAAGGGAGGGCCCAAAGCAGCCATCTGTGTCAGGGCACACATAAGCCATTGCTGGGTGCTAGCCTAACACTGGGTTGTGCTCTCCACCACCCCTGGTGTCTTCCTTTCCAATCTGTCCCTTGGATAACATCACCAGGTCGATACTCAGTGGAGGGCACTTGCCCTGAAGAAGGAGGAACTGCAAAAAGTACTGGAGATTCTTCTCAGGGAGGTGGTCCCTTCCCCACTTACCCCTATCAGCATATGCTACATGCTGTGGGCCACCAGCCAACCCTCCTCACCTGCTTTGTTTGAACACTAGATGCTCAGGTTGGCTCCCACATGACACGCTTCTCTTTCAGGTTTTGGTTTTGGGTTGTTTGTTTTTCCCTTTCTTCTTACCATAAGGTGCTCCTGGCCCCCTAGCCCTGTGCGTCTTGCCCAGCTCTGCAGCCAGGTGCTCCTCCATGCTGCCTGGTCCCTTTTAATTCTGAGACATTTCAGAAGATAAGGGATAAAAGCCATATGAGGAGCAACCACAAAATGTATGTTTAACACATATAAATAACATTATCTTGGCGTGAAAATATTAAGCAGATTGAGCTACATAATTTAATATTAGCCTATTTACCCCTTGCAAATATGCAGCTTTCAATGTGTAAAATTAAGAACCTCACAGTGTTGCTGTGAAAATCAGAAATGAATTTTAAATTTCAAATTTAGTAAGTATTTCATTATTTTTTTCTCTGAAACCACCAGAGCACATAGGATTCCTAACGGACAGTTGGGAGGTCAGACACAGTGACAGCGAGAGAGGTTCAGGTCAGGCTCCATCATCCGTCCAGGAAGGGAAAGCACCTGTTTTGGCTCCAGCCAGATGTGTCTTTATATCAGCAAACCAGGAGGTCAGACTTGACCTACCATGGCAAGTTCTTTCTAGTACCCATGTCAATAATGACTATTGTGGGCCACGTGTATCATGAGAGCTAGGGAAGGCCATTGTAGGATGGAGCCTCTACAGCTCCAACAGGTGCATAGCCTATGGCTCAGATTCTTTTTCAAATGTCCTTGTGTTAAAGGAAGGGGCTGTCTCTTCCACCCTCTTAGCCAAGCACTTTGCTGTGGTTTGGCAGGTAGATACCAGACCTCTTGGGGCAGGTGTCCCAGTCTCCAGCCACAGCCTATTAGCCTGGAATGCTGGCCCCTGTGCTTTAAGGGTAGGACAGAGGTACAGCCATTCCTGTGCTCCAGTCTGCTGGTTTGCTAGTATGTGTCCCTAAGTGCCCACTCCTGCCTGGAAAAGGCCACAAGGCCTTGAACAAAGGCACTGTGAGGCCTAGAGGGACCAGGTGCATTGGGAGCTTGCCAGTCACACTGACAGCTGCTGTCATGAGGTTCCAACACTGGGGTGAGATGCTACCTGTTACAGCCAGCTTTATCTGGGCAGAGACGAAAAAGCCAGCTCTCTGCCTCACCTGGGAACAGTGAGGTCAGCAGTTATAGACTAGCTGACCCAGAACAAGGGTGGGATGCATCTACGCTCTTCTGATGCTTGGCCATGCTGGGAACCTGCATGGTGCACTCATTCTCTGTGAATTCTCTCTTGCCTTGACCCATAGCTCACTGGCTAGCTCTGCTGCCTGGCTCCACCTGGCCCAGCAAGGCTACTCTGCCATCTGTGGCGCATCTGCTGATGCCAAGGACCACACCACCCCAGATCCTGGTTCCACAGTGCAGTGTCAAGCATTCCTTGCCCACATGAAGTCTGCCTTGTCAGGAGGGTAATATACACAAGTCAGATGAAGAGGGAATGACTGGAGCTGGCAGGACAGGTGTGGCTTGGGGCTTGCATAGGTTCGTAGGAAAACCATAAGGAGGCACTCAAGGACTTGCTAAATTTCATAAGAGATTCCTTCTCCTTCTCCCTCTATAAGTCCCATGCTTTGCACACCTCCTATGTATGTATAAGGTATATTGCACAGAGCATCCTGTCTGCAACAATTCAGACAAGATGCCCTGTGCAGAAGGCAGCATCAGCAATCTCCATGGAGTGAGTGGCAACTCCTGCCTCCAAGGTCCAAGACAAATAAACTCTGCAGACAAGCAGCTCACTCACATTTCTCCCTTGCTCGCTAATTGAAATCACTGCCCATCTTAATTATGAACAGGCCCACAGGTTACAATGGCACACATGTTCCCACTGCCATGCTCTGCTGGTCCCAAATAAACTTAGTGGTCTGGGAGAGTCTCATATGTCATTTAGGTTAGCAAGAGCAAGAGTGAAGGCAGGTGGCAGATGTCCACAAGGTTCCCAGGGGAAAGGCTAGCAATGCCTAGAGGAAGGGTGTAGGGCAGGGCTAAAGGGCAGTGTCTGTGTGTGTGTGTGTGTGTGTGTGTGTGTGTGTGTGTGTGTGTGTGTGTGTGTGTGGCGGGGGGGGACGAGGGCTTAGGAATGGGGCAAGTAGGGAAGCACCAGGGGAGCAAGGTGAGGCCCAACCATCACCCCTGGATTCTCTTCACCAACACCCCAAGAAAGGCCTTGGAGGCCATATATTTCTCTCCATCCCCTTCCAGAGTCTGTTCCAAGTGTGGGTCCCAGAGTGAAAGAGGGGACAGCACTGGGAGTACATGGCTTCTTAGTCACTGGGATGTGTTGGCTTAGTGGTGCTCTTTCATCCCACTATGGGTTTTCTGTCTTCCTGGATTCCACACACTACTTTTGCAGCCATGCCCTGTGCCAACATGGGGTCAGGCACTCAAGACCATCCAGCACTTGCCAGTAGGTGCAGGGCTGACAGACACATGTTCTCTGACCCAGGCAGCACATGATCCTAATTGACAGGATCCAGACTGGTTGGGTAAGGCACAGCTCTGGCCCTCTTTAAATCCCATAGACAGCATTTAAATTTTAGTCTGAGGATCCAGTTGGCCTGGCTGGGTTCAGGCTTAAAGTTCTAGCCAGCTCTGTGTTTGCTGATCTCAAAGTCTTTGCAGCCCTGTCCAGACCTGTGTGTGTGCCTCTCTGTGATGCCCCATCTAGGACTGAGCAGCAGCTATCCTTCCTGCAGCCTAGGTAGGACTTCTGCACTTCCTGGCTCCCTGGTCTCTTTTTCACTCCTAAATCAGAATGTTCCAGTTTTCTTTATCGCACTCTGCCACTTACTTCCCAAGTTGCTCACTTTTGGGATAAAGCAATGGGAAGGCAGAGTGAGGGAAAAGGCATCAGGGGCTCATTCTACCTCTCAAGACTGGGGCTCCACACTGGAGAGTGAGGTTCCTTCCCCCCTCTCTTAGATACTGTAGCTTGTGGTTTCACTATCGTTCCCATGCAGCTGCTTGGGGCCTGTGTGGAGATTCACTCCAATTCTCTGAGCGCCCAAATCCCTTTTCTGTTCCTTGGGCCCTTCCTAATTATTCTCTAGGGGTGCCCCATCCGAATTTGGGGCCAATTTGCAGGTCTGAGTGGAATCCAGTACAGAGGGCTGTATTGGAGGAAGAGATGCTAACCGTCTGGCTGGCTGTCTTCCTTACCCTCTTGCTGTCATTTGCTTCCCAGAATGTTCCTTCCAGGGTTGGCAGCAAGGGGCAGCTTCTTCTATCCTATCCCATCTCACCCCAGTGCCAGAAGCCAATCATTCTTTCTACTGTTCACCTCACGAGAAAGGATTATGACTAACAAAGTACAATCCAAACAGAATTTAGATAAATAGTTCTTCTTACAATAGCATCAAAAGGAACACAATACTTAGGAATAAACTTAACCAAT
This sequence comes from Castor canadensis, assembly GCF_047511655.1. Taxonomy (NCBI): domain Eukaryota; kingdom Metazoa; phylum Chordata; class Mammalia; order Rodentia; family Castoridae; genus Castor; species Castor canadensis. The sequence goes on from NC_133390.1 coordinate 734,947, forward strand.
GAGGTACAGGACTTACACACTGAAAACTACAAAATGTTGCTGAAAGAAATTAAAGTACACACAAATGGAAAGATGTCCTATGTCCAAGAATTGGAAGACTTCAAGTTGTTAGATGTTTAGATGTCAATACTACCAAAGCAATCTACAGGTTTTAATTCAATCTCTAAGTCCCAATGATATCTCTTGCATCCCTAAAATTCATATGGAGTCTCAAGAGTCCCCAAACAGCTAAAATAATCTTCAAAAAAAATGTGAAAATCAGAAATGGATTTTAAATGTCAAATTTAGGAAGTATTTCATTATTTTTTCTTGGAAACCACTAGAGCACACAGAACTCTCACTTCCTGACTTCAAACTTAATATAAAGCTACAGTTATCAAATAGTGTGGTGCTGGCATAAAGCCAGACAGATGAATGGAATAAAATAAAGTGTGGTGAAATGATTTTGACAAGAGTGTCAAGAACATTATATGGGGAAAAGCCAATTTCTTTTCTTTTCTTTTTTTTTGAGACAGAGTCTGGCTATGTAGTCCAGGCTGGCCAGGAACTTGCAATCTTTCTGTCTTAGTCTCCTGAGTGCTGGAATTACAAGTATGTGCCACCAGCAAGGAAAATCTTTTCAACAAATGGTGTTGGGAAAACCAGATATCCACATACAAAAGAATGTAGATAGAGCCTTACCCAATACTACATGCAAAATAAACTGTATTGATCAGTGACCTAAACCTAAGAGCCAAGAATATAAAACTCAGAAAAAAAAAAACAATGAAAGTTTCATGATATTGGATTTGGTAATAATTTCTTGGACATAACACCAAAAGAGACATGTAACAAAAGCAAAAATAGGTAAATTAGACTATGTTAAAGTGCAAAATGTCTGTGCATCAACAGACACAGTAGAGTAAAAAGGCAAAACATAGAATGGAAGAAATTATACGAAGCATAATCTTATAAGACTGACACAGACTATATAAAAAAACTCCTATAATACAAGGAAAAAGCCAACAATTCAATTAAGAACTGGACAAAGGACTTGAACAGACATTTCTCCAAAGAAGACATCAAGTGGCCAACAAGCACAAGAAAAGGTGATCAGCATCTTTGCTATGGTTTGGATGTGGTCTATCCCTCAAAGGTCTGTGTTCTAGGAGCTTGGTTCTCAATGTGGCAATGTTAAGAGGTGACTGACCTTCAAGAGGCAGAGCCTAGTGGCAGGTACTGAGTGAGCTATGGGAAGTGTGCCCTTGAAAGGGATTAATGTAGCTCCTGTAGGACCCCAGTCAGTAGTCCCTGGTTGGTCTCTCTTTCTTTCTCTCTCTCTTCCTGTATCATCATGTGATCCCTCCCTCTTACACATACTTTGTCACTGTGATGCCATCCACCATGAGGCCTCACCATAAGAAGCATGTACTGGTGCCATGCCCTTGAACTTCCAGAATTGGGAGCTAAATAACTATCTTTTTAAAATAAAATACCCAGTCTCAAGTATGGCGTTATAGTAGTAGAAAATAGAAACATAAATAAAAACCACAGTGAGATAGTGCTTCATACCTATCAAGATGACTACGCTCCAGAAAACCAAAAATAACAAGTGTTGTTCAGAATGAGAAAACACTGGAATTCTTGTGTACAGTTGGTGGGAATAAAAATTGTGTAGTTATTCTTCAAAAAATTTGTAAAAAGAACTACATATGATTCAGCAATTCTACTTCCATGTATATAATCCCCAAATTGAGAGAAGGTCTTGAAGACCTATTTCTATACTGATGTTCATAATAGCATTATTCACAATAGCCAAGAGGTGGAAGTGACCCTAGTGTCTATCAATGGATGAGTGGATAAACAAAATGTTGGCCTTGATACATGAAATGGGGTATTTTTAGCTATAAAAAGACTGAGGGAAACAAAGACTAGTGGCTCACACCTGTAATCCTAGCTACTCAGGAATAGGAGGATCGAGATTCAAAGCCAGCCTGGGGAAACAGTTTGTGAGACCCTACCTTGAAAATACCCAATATAAAAAAAAGGGCTGGTGCAGTGGCTCAAGTGGTAGAGTGCTTGCCTAGCAAGCATGAGGCCCTGAGTTCAACCCCCATACATCAAAACCAAACAAACAGAGAGTGAAAACATTGGATATATGCTGTAGCATGGATGAACCTTAAGGACACGATGTTAAGTGAAGTAAAAAGAAAACTAACATATAAGCCCACCTCTATGAGGGATCAGGAATGGTCAAATTCATAGACAGAAAGAATGGTGGTGGCAGGGGCTGGAGACTTGTTTAATGGGGACAGAGTCTCAGTTTTACAAAATGAAGATTTTGGAGATGGGTGGTAGTGACGAATGCACAACAATGTAAATGGATTTAATGCCACTTAACTGATGCTACATTCTAAGTTATGTATAATCAAAAATAAAAGTGAATGTTAACAAAGGATTCACAGCAGCATAAAGCAGGGCATGAAGTGTTTTGTTTGAGCTTTGCAAGTCTAGAGTCTAACCCCTATACTACATGACCAGCATAGCCTCTCTGGCCTCAAGCTGCTGTAAAACAAGGCAGCTTGACCTCAACCTTCTGTGTTCCAGTTTCAAAAGGTTGTTTTTTAGTTTTCTTCAGTTTGACTGCTTTAAAATCTTTTTCTTAACCTCATGCACAGAGAGCTGACATGTTGACTGCTTGGGTGGCACTGGGGTTTGAATTCAGGATCTCACACTTGGCTAGGCAGGTGCTCTGCCACCAGCCTGAGGGCTGATATGCTGAGCTTCTTGCATTCAGTTTATGGTGCTTCAGCCTCACTGCTTCCAGAGGACATACACTGTCCTTGTCATACCTTGCAATTCTCTCACCAGCTCATTCTTCCACCCAGCTGCTGCTGCCTCAGAAACTCTCTACAATGTTTAATGCATGACTTCTACTGTTACATATTTTTGTGAAATATATGAGTATTGGGTTTTCTTTTCTTTTTTTGGTGATACTAGGATTTGAACTCAGGGCCTTGCACTTGCTAGGCAGGCACTCTACTACTTGAGCTATACCCTCAACCCAAGTATTTGGTTTTCTATACATGCTTTTAACTAATAAAAATAGAATGGTTCAAAATCACTAATATTTCTTGGATGTTTAACTCAGCATGTTGCTTTAAGATTCATGTGTGCCTTGTCTGTCTAGCTGTTCTGTGGCATGCTTTCATGTTTCCTGTCTCCTGTCTTCCAGGAAGTGACACTGAGATATCTTCCATGACTGCATTCACAGGACCAAATGAGGTGTGTGGTGTATGTGGGGTGTGTGAGAGAGTATGTGAGTGAGTGTGAATGAGTGTGTGAGCATGTGAGACTGTGAGTAAATGTGAGTGCATGACTGAGAGAGTGAGTGTGTGAGAGTAACAGTGAGTGTGAGTATGTGAGAGTGTGAGTGTATGAGAGTGTTGTGAGAATGTGAGAGTATGAGTGTGTGAGTGTGTGACAGTGAGTGTGGTGTGTGGTCCCTTGGGAACTTCATGTGGAGTCTACAGAAGCATATGTTGGCCTGGCCTCCAGCATACAATGCTGCTGGGTCTGCGTGCTCCACCAGCACTTAATTCGACAGTCTACTTGGCACAAAGTGGTATCACATCATGTATTTTTCATTGCTCTGACTAGGAGTTTGAACATCTCCATATCAGACTTTTGAATTTCTCTTCTGTAAATTGTCATCCCAATCCTTTGCCATTTTTTTCTGTCAAAGTTACAGTGCATACTGGTTTTCTATTGCTGATGTTACAAATCACCACGAATTTAGTGACTTGAAACAACACAAATTGATTATCTTATCTTATAATTTTGGAAGCCAGAAGCCTGGAATAGATCTCTCTGGGCTACACTCCAGATTCACAGGGCTTCGTTCCCTCTGAGGGCCCTGGGAATCTCTTCAAGTGCCCAGAGACCCCCATAGCCCTTATCTCTTGGCCTCTTCCTCCACCTTCAAAGCCAGCAGCTCAACATCTTCGGGTCTGCCTCTGACATTCTGTCCCTGCTTCCACATTAAAGGGCCCATGCAGTTACAGAGGCCCATGGGATCATCTTCTGCAGAGGCCAAGAGGGGAGCAGCTTTAAAGTCATCTGTGACCTCAGCCCTACCACTTGAGGGGACAGTCACAACTCTAGGGATTAGGATGAGGGTGTTTGGGGCTGTATTCTGCCCCCATTAGAATGGGAACTCACTTAGAGTTCTATATATGCTCCAGATTTTGATACTGTGTTGATTTCCAACTTCCCATGCATTTTCTCCTTTTTCCCATTTTTAAATTAACTTTAGAATCCTTCCTTGAAATCTTTAGTTTGGTGTAATCCAACTTAACCATCTTGTCATATCATTTTTGGTTTTGAAGTTTTATTTATGAATTCCTTTTTTGCCCCCAATAATGAAGGCGTTTCCCTAATTTTTCTCCTACTAAGTCAATGGTGTTTACCTTTTACATTTACATCTTTGTCCGATTTGATGCAAAGAGCACACTGTTTTGTGACTCTGACTCTATGTGATGTCTGACTGTTTGGGAAGCCAGGCTTCCAGCTTCATGCTTCTCTAATGCCAACAAATGTCTTAAATCTTTGGTAGCCTTTAGACCCTCAGATGGCCTCTAAAGGTATACTGAATTCTTGAAAATCCACCTGGAATTTTTTATTGGGTATGTTAATTGTACAAAGGGGCTTCCTGGTGATAATTTTCATACGTGCGTATAATGTACTTTGATCAAATTCACCTGCTCTATTACTCTTTCTTATCCCTCCTTCTTTTTAAAAATAATTTAATGGACCTCATTATTCTATTTTCATACACATGTATGAATTACTTTAATTATATTCAACCTGACTTCACTCTCTCCTTTCATCCTCTCTCCTCTGGCTGGTTCCCACCCCTATAAACAGTCCCCGCCTTATAATCATGACATTTTTTTTTCTTTTTAAAGGTCTAGAGTCTACATATGAGAGAACATGTGATCTTTGTCTTTCTCAGCCTGGCTTATTTCACTTAACATGATGATTTCCAGTTCCTTTCATTTTCCACAAATGACTTAATTTCATTCTTCTCTCTGTCAGAGTAATACTCCAGTATGTGGGGTGTGTGTGTGTGTGTGTGTGTGTGTATGTGTGTGTGTGTGTGTGTGTATAAACACATTTTCTCTATCCATTCATCAGTTGATGGACACCTTGACTGATTCCATAGTTTGGCTGTTGTGAATAGTGCTGCTGTAAACATGGGTGTGTTCCACCTAGAATTTTGATTTGAAATTACACTGTGCTTATGAGCTGAGCAAGGAGAACTGTCACACTTACATCATTAACATATTCACAATGAAGTACAAAATCTCTTTCTTTTGTTCATGTCACCCAAGTCCTTTATTAGAGCATAAATTTTAGCTACAGAGCTCTGAGCATTCTCACTTAGGTTAAGTTTTGCATACTCTACGAATTCCAATGTCACTGTGGACTGCACTGCATTTTTAAAGACTACCCATTTTTATATGTGATCTTGCATTCTGAAAACCTGCTCAGTTACTCTATTTGTTGCAGCAGTTTGCACTCTCCTGGATTTTCTAGAGCACATTATCATACTGTCCACGAATATTGCCAGTGCATTTCTTCCCTTCAAATACTGCCTCTGATCCCTGCAAGTCTGCTATGTAAAACTTGGCAGTGGCAGCATCACCTGGCATTGTTGTTGGTCTTACAGTAAATGCACCTAACGTTCTCTATAGTACTATGCATGTGCTGGGGTTTTGTGTGAGCGCTTCCAAGTTTAGGAAGTTTTCCTCTACTCCTGGTTTGTTAACACCTCCTTCCAATAACAGTATTAAACATCATCACTATTCTGCATTGAGTTAATCATGCTATTTTTCCCTACTAATCTATTAAAGTAGTAATTTCTACTGATATATGTATATGTTTTCATGGTTTTTGCAGTACTGGGGCTTGAACTCAGGGTCTTCACCTTGAGCCACTCCACCAGTCCTATTTTTGCGAAAGGTTTTCGAGATAGGGTCTCACGAACTATTTGCTCAGGTTGGCTTCAAACTGCGATCCTCCTGATCTTCGCCTCCTGAGTAGCTAGGATTACAGGCACGAGCCACCAGCTTTTTGGCTCTGTTAATTTTCTCTGCTTTTGTGTTCTCTATTTCACTGGTTTCTGCCCTAGAAACCCCACCCCTACCCTCGCTCTCTTTCTTCCTGTGGTACTACGGATTGAACCCAGGGACTTGTGCATGTTAGACGAGTGCTCTAGCACTTGAGCCATACCCCCATTCCCTTTCTATTATTATTTCCTGCCTCTTTGTATCATGGGGTTCGCTCTCTTCCCTCTTTCCAAACTGGAGTTTATGCTAGCATTTTAATTTTTCCTGTTTCTTACAGTGTTTATAATTACAAATGTCCCAAGCACTGCTTTAGTGTGTCACATTAATGTAGAGAAGTGCTGTTTCACAACCACTCAGCTCTAAAAGCCCTTGATTTCTCTTTTGATTGCACTTGCAGTGAAGAGTTTTTATAACATCATTATATGAGCTATTCCTCTGTTACTAATTTCAGTACAGTTGCCTTGTGGGTGGAGGCACACCTATAAAACACCCTCCAGCTTTGTACATTTTCTGTGTGCAGAGGTTAAGCATGTTGACAGTACATCCTCACTTGTGACATTGCTCAAGTCACTGACTATTGGCGGTTCTGCAGTGTGCTAGAGCCTCCAGGTACAGTAATCCTCAGACAACTCCCTCGCAGTTCTATCACTGCAAGTTTGTGATAATAGCCTGAGTCACTGGTACTGATGAAACACTGCAAGAACACTCAAATCTTGATGCTGCCCTGCCTTAGGATGTCAGGACTCACTCTTTCTAGAGACACTTGTGATGACTTTCAGTGCTCCAGCACAGCCTTCTGTTCCTCATTCCTGAAAACTGCACTTTGCTCCTGATTCCCCATTTCCCCATGTTATTTCCATGGGAAGGGCACAAGCCCATATGGGTAGTCAACACACTGGGCCTGAAGGTATACAACAATGACCAGCCAAGACTGCTGGAATAGGGAATCTCTGCTTCTCCAATGTTATGCACAACAGAACCTCAGGGCCCATCGTGGACTGAAGCAGGGAGAACACAAGACTATAGAACTTCCAACATACGCACTCTTCTAGGGTGAGCTCAGTCCCGCTGTCGCATCCCTGGTGAGCAGCAAGCAGAAGGGACTTCACAGCAACTCACCTTCCCCCATAGGCAGGCTCTGCAGTTCAGATCAGGTCCATAGATACAAATGCTGAGTCTCACTGTGGCTCAGAGCATCATCACTCTGTAGTGGACCTGGCTTGTCTGGAGACCACCTACCTGAAACACAGAAACACAGGGACATGTGAGCGCCCAGCTACATGACCTCATTTTAAGACTGGGCCTCCATAGACAGGCTTCTGGCATTGCACAGAGCAGGACACACTTCTGAAGAATTCACGGCTGTGGGGATGTGATGTGCGCCAGCAAAGCTGACTCAGGGCACTGGCTGCTGCCACTGAGAGGCATCCATTTCACAACAGGAGATCTTTTGGCAAACCTGTCTAAATGTTCTACTTATACTAGTTAGTATATTAATCTGTAAATACACTGATTTCAAAATGCCATTTATTAAATTACACGTTAAGTACTGCTGCTTTTCCACTTTCACAGACAGTAAAATAATACCTTACAATTTCCATTTGCCATTTCACCCACTGGAGCACCTTCTGCACCATCTAGTGCATGTCCCAGAGTGCCTCTTTTTACCTCGGCCTACACTTTTGACTTTTTACCTTCTGAATTCAGTTTTGGTGGCAACCCTGGAAATTTGACTCCCAGTTATGAGTACTCATTTCATACCATTATCTTCCTGGTTGTGTTTGTTAATCTATTCTGTGGGTGCATACTCACATGGCCTCCTCAAATGACTAAGATGGGCATTATAAACAACCTCTGCAGGAGCATCTGACACTGAAATGGTGAGATCACAGCACCAACAGTAAGCAGAGCCTGTGCTGAGCATCTCTGCGGCTCCCTGAGCCAGCCAGGCAGCCAGTGACCAAGCTGCCAAGGCTGTTTTCAGCTTGGTTATCTTACCTGCACCACAGCATGAGGTTTAAAACTAAACGAACAGGAAAACACTAAACATGCAAGGAGATTCCATGATGATGAGGTTGAGTGAGAACCTCCCTCTTTCACAGGGCCCATACCTGGGAAGGCTGCTGTGTAAGTGCAGCACAGGGATTAAAGGACTGGGCCAAAGTGTAGAGCTGGGCCCTGAAGCTCATGCTTGGGATATACCAGAACCACTGAAATGCACACTTAAAAGAATGAACCTCCTGGTATGTGAAGTTGGGTGTGGCAGCACATGCCTGTAATCCTAGCACTGAGGAGGTAGAAGCAGGAAGATTGAGAGTTCAAGGTCAGCCTGGACTGTCTATTCTTGTTCTCACTCTAGAGACAGCTTGCTTTCAGTCTATTAAAATGTATTCTGTTGTCATTTTTATTATATTTTAATAAATTTTGCTATCCATTTTTACTATAAAAAATGGCTGGTGATGTGGCTCTGTGGTATAGTGCTCACCTAGCATATAAGGGAAGGGAAGAAAGGAAAAGGGAAAGGGAAAGGGAAGAGGATGGAGATTTAGTGGGGAGGACAGACTGGACAGTGGGACCTCTTGTTCCTTGTCCAGGGGGCTCTCAGAACTCTAGCAGCCAAGATGATTTTCTCAAATGAAGAAAACTGAGAATTCACCTGCCAATAAAGTATGAGGTAAGAGAAAGAACCCACAGGTCAATCCCTTGAAGATGCCACAGTTAATCCTGTGTGATGAGGTGGCAGTGTAAACTTCAGAAAGAGGGGAGCACTACAGAGTCCTAGCAGCGGCACAATGCAAGCAGTATCCATATCCACCTCAAGAAGAGAGAGGATCCCTCCCAAAAGCCAAAGAATGAGAACAGATTGACTTTAGGGTCAAAGCACTAACTGCTGAGAGCTCAAAAGGAAAGGCGAGGTGTGCAAGAGATCAGAAGTGAAGTCTTGGGATAGAGATGCTCAGAAGAGATGAGAAGATGGAAGAGGGAGGTAGGGCTTCATGCCATGGGAGAAAAGAGAAGGAAGTGCAGGCAGAATGGACAGAAATACCACAGAAATAAAGAACCAAGACATCAGAAGATTTGCTGATTTAATCTCCTTAGAAGGGCTGTTTATTTTTTTTAAGCTGCATTTTGCTGAGCAGCAGGAAAGGATACTCCTGGACAGAGAAACCTGGTAAGTCCCTTGACACACTTCCCCAGTCAGAGACACTTGTCACTATCTGTGCAGGGAGTGCTGTTCTTTAAAGCAGGTAGGAAGAAGGCTCGGCACATTTCCTGGGGAAAATGGGCTTCTCAACATGAAGTCCATTAGGGCCGGTGAGAGGAAACAAAGCGAAAACAAACCTTTCAGCTGGTGAAATCACCCCCTAGCCACAAAGCCAGAAGAACTATTAAGCATTCCAGGGCATACTAAAATTTTAACAGCAGTACAGATGTGAGAGACACCAGAAACGGAAGAACTAAGTATCAAGGATGCAAATGAATCATTAAAAGAACAAAACAGGAAGCTGTGGAATGAGAATGAACCACAAAAGAAGTTAAAGAGAAGGATGAAATCAGCCTGGAAATGAGGACTGTTACAAAGGGCCAAAGGAGAATAAATTGAATGGGAAAGGCACCAAAACAACAGGAGAAAATGAGACAAGCCAGGTGAAAGCCATCAGAGAGAAGCTGCTAGATCAGAGGCCAGAAAAGAACCAAAGATATATTGGAGTTCCACAAAAAGCAGAAGTCTGATGCAGAACTAGTGCTTAAAATTAAACCCTGTAAGTGTTTTCAGAAAAAATACTCTATGAACTGAGAAGACTCTTCAAGCACTGGAGTGCACTGAGCCCTGACAGTAGCCTGAGAGGCACATCAAGTAAGTCACAGAGACAAGGAAGATTCCCTGAACTGCAGGTGAAAGAAGCAGACCATGTCAGTTCCTGACACAGCATACAACACAGGGTAGAGTGGAAAATGCCTTCATTGACTCCAGTAAAAACGAATTGGGACTTTATATCAGACACTCCTTCAAAATTAGAGCTTTAAATATCCAAGAACTCAAGCAGTGCTGTATTTACAAGCACTTAATGTGAAGTCTCCTAAAATATAAGGACAAGAGACAATAGGGAAATATAGCACAACCAAGAATAGTAAATGTTTGTTGATCAAAGACTATAACAAAAAGTAAGGAAAAGGATGGAAGAGGAGTGCGAGGATGATTTCTTAGGGGTGCTGTTCTGAAGAAGTAAATACAATAAATAAATAGAGGAAAAAGGTAGAGTAAGTTTATTGATTGGGCTATAGGAACTAGGTGGGAGACAAGAACACAGTTGAAGCTAATAGACCAAATAATGAGGTCAAAGGAAAAATAAGGACTAGGGCACTATGAAAGATATTATTATTGTCAGTCACTGAGTCTGTTGGTTTGGAATCTACAGATTCAACCAACCATGGACTGAAAATACTCAGAAGAAAACTGCAGCTGTACTGATCGTGGATAGATGTTTTTTCTTGTTATTACTCCCTATACTATTAACATGGCATTTACATTGTATTAAGTATTATAAATCATCTAAAGATGATTTAAAGTAAATGGAAGGGGGCTGGCAGAGGGGCTCAAATGGTAGAGCTCCTGCCTACCAAGTGTGAGGCCCTGAGGTCAAACCCCAGTGCCACCAGAAAAAAAAAAAAGTGAGTGGAAGGAAGTATGGAGGTTATATGCAGATACTACACCCCTTTATACAAGGAACATGTGCAAATTTTGGAGGTCCATGGGGGGACCTGATATCAATTTCCAACAAAGACTGAGGGGTAAATATATAGAGGTAACCAAGAGAACAAAAACACAAACCTTCCTAATTTCTAAAAGGGTTAAAATAAAAAGAAATCCAAGATGACAAACTACAGTTTAAAAAATTATATATGGTAAATAAAACACAATACACACCTGAAGCAGGAATGAGTTTTGATTGAACATATCAGTTATATCAACACATGAATGGGCTTTACCATCTATTAAAATTTCTGACTGGGTCAAAACCAGCTGTGCTCTGTACACACAGACTGCTGATGACTCACAAAGGCCCAACACTGAGGAGTGGAGCAGGCAGAAGGACATTAGGCTGAGGATCAGGATAAAGCAAGCTGCAATCTGGACACCAGGCAGGGCATGGCTTTGCCCTGGCAATGAATCAGAATAGTTGACACTGTGAAGCTGTGTGCACTGTGAGCTTGAGAGCCAGGTGACTCAGAGCTGGCTTCAACAAGCAGAAACCATAGTTGCTGGAAAAAGACTGGGAAAAAGTGCCAGCAAGCGGCAGCACATTGCTGTCAGCCCAGGCAAGCCATGGGGTCAGAAGAACACAAACACCAGAGCATCAACAGCACAGGGTAGACACCAAGGGCAGCACACCATAGTGAAAAGACCTTCTAAAACACACTTGAAAAGTCCACTAAAAACCCAGCCTATTTTAGGGTACAGTAAATTACAAGAAATAGAAATGGCATGGCAGTTTGATCACAATGTGGTGAAACCAGAAAATAAAGAACTTTAACCAAATGACATCCATTTGCAATTTATGTCATTTAGGAACATCTAAGTCACTAAGTTGGCAAGGAACACCCTGACAGAACCTAGAAAGTGGTATGATCCACAGACACATTCCTGCAGTGACCCACCTCCTCAAACTTCACCAATCAGGGAGATGAGGGTGCTATTCCATTGGCACTGGGAAAGCTCACAGTCAGGACAGGAGTAGAGGATACAAGAAGTGAGGTGCACAGCTCCATTGCTCATCTCTGCCTGCTGCTGTGGGGCCTACTAGGAACAATAGCAGTCTGTGCTAATGTTGGCTGAACAGGCCACCATAGCAGATCAGTCTCAAAAGATGGGCACGAAGCATGTCAGGTTTCCCCCTGGCATATTCACATGGAATGACATGCTCACACACACGTGCCTACATATGAAGAAGCAGCTCACTGTTAGGCTTTTAGTGAATGTGTGGGCTGCACTACAAGGCATGAGACAGACAATAAGGACATAGAGTGCTGCCAGCTGCCCTTGGTGGGATTTCCTTCATGTGTGCTGCCTCTCAGGTGTCAGGGTAGCTACCATATCTTAACAAGGGATCATCTGGCCAGAGATGCCTTTGTTAACTAAGACTGGTTAGAAAACACAAAAGGCATGAGAAAGCTGAACTGTGGGCTCCTCTACCTGGGGGGTGGGATTGGGTTGGGGGGTCATCCCAGGAACCTCTCCCCTCTCTTCAGGGAGAAAGTCCAAGCTGATGCCAAGAACCTCTGGGGTCCCCAGTTAAGAGGAAGAATTCATAAAGAGAAGCCTCTGTGCAACACACAATTTTGTTTGACCTTACCTTAAAGCCCAAACAACAAAAACCAGCCTTCATCTTATGAGTATGTCTGGAGAAGAAAGAACACAGCCATGGCCCACGTACTGTAGTGTACTGCTTTTGTAGCATAAGATCTGGAGCTGCCCTGGTCCCCTGTGTGAGAGAGGAGGTCACCCTCCCTTACAGGCTTGCAGAAGAGGATGGTGAGATCATGTGTGAGATAATGCCAACACAATGACAAAGCTCACTTGGGAATAGGGGGGCCCAGACTGATTATGAGCTCTTTACTTTTGCGTGTGAAGTTTTGCATCCATGCTGAATTCTCTCTCGGTACACATCCAGCAGTAAAGGTGGAGCCATGTGAAGAGTTTTGAAGAGCAGGTACACCATCCCTTCCCCAACCATCCACACTGCACAAAGTTTCTAGGTCTGGAATGTGCTTTATCAGAGCTTCTAATGAGGCATCAGTGGTCAGCACAATCAAGTTACAAGGCTTCCCTGAAATGGAGTTCCCCCAAAATGACCAAGCATTTCCTCCATCTCAAATGGACAGGCCAGCCCCACTAAAACACCCAGACAATGGGTGGTGGTAGGGGGCTGTGATTTTAGAATCCCCAGGAAAGTGGACCTGAGGAACCTGGGGAGTGTGTGTGTGTGTGTGTGTGTGTGTGTGTGTGTGTGTGTGCTCGCGTTCGCACGAGTGCAGGGGGTGGGGAGACACACATTCGTCAGGAGGAGCAGCAATTTCACTGCAGAAAGCATCTGTGGTATAGAGGACACATGGCATGAGAAGGGGACCTGGGAGAACAGCAGAGACACTCAACTCATCTCAATTATTGTTCATATAAGAATAGCTCTAAAAGTAATAAAGATGTAGAAAATACAAACAACACAAAAAATATGACAGTGCTTATTAACCTCTACACTTGACAACTAGAAGTTACACATTAGCTTAAAACTCAGACAATAAAGTAAAAACTGAGTTTTTTAGCTCATAATGTAAGTTTCCATAAATTTTGAAGACATGGATCAACAGACTATGCTTTCTACTAACTAGACAATTAAATTACACATCATTAGCAAAAGACAACTTTATAGTTCTCTTGTTACATTTTTAAAATGCTTCTATAAGAAATGGATGGGAAGAACATAATGAAGTTAGAAAACAGACCTAAACAATAAAATTCCTGCATGCCAAGATTGGCAGCAAGCAGTTACAATGTTACAGGAAAGTTTATAGGTTTAAAAGTCTTTATTAAGAATAAATAAAGGCAGAAAAATAGTGAGTCAAGAATCCAATGTGAAACATTAGAAAAAGAATAGAAAGTGCCTACAAAAAGTAGAAGGTAAAAATAAAAAAGATCAGAAGCTAAATAAAGGAAAAAAAGAGTCAGTGGAGAAGATCAATAAGTAAAAAAGTTGATTCTTGAAGTTAAAGTCTAAGTAATGTACAACCCTCTGATAACACTAATCAAGGAAAACCATGGAGCTGGCCAAGGACAAAGAGGAAGACAGAGCTTCTGGCTCTCCCTTTCTTCTGCTGGCTTATTATTATGCATGGAGCAAACATAAGAAGTCCTCAAAGGTGGAGACCAAAGGTAGTCTGTCTAGCTAACAACCTAAAAATGACAAAGAAGACAGACAGAAAAGTTAAAGTCCCAAGAAAAGCCTGCTCTCTGTAAGGAAAGGACTAGAAATGGGAAACCTTATAAGTAACCTTTTTCACAAAACTTACCTACTCCATGCAAAGGTGACAGGACAAGCCAAGTCCTACCAGGTGAGGCTGATGGAGAACACAGCCTCCACTCCCACCCATAGTCTCCCACCAGCAGTGTTGGTGGGGGTGAAAGAGGGCTGGACTTCCACCCCAGCTTGCTGCTGACAGGTGTCCCTTCTGCCTGCTAGTAGCAGAAGCCACTAAGACATTCAAGTAGAACCAGAACCTCAGCACATGACCAAAATGTCCAAGATACAAACAAAAGTCACTTGTCGTACAAAAAACTAGGAACATCTCGACATGAAAGAAAAAAAAAAAGCCAACAAAGGCTGACACTGAGATGATAGAGATGTTACCATTCTGTGACAAGGATGTTAAAGCAGCCATCATAAACATGCTTCAATGAACATTTATGAAAATGCTTACACAAATTTCTTTTAAAAAGCCTCAGAAAATAAGGAGATACAAGAAGAAACAACAAACTACTAAAAATGAACAAACATGAACTAGATAATTGCAACATCCCTGTAACAATTAAACAAGTTGAATCTGTAATAAGAAGCTCCCCAAAGAGAAATCTATAGGCCCAGAAGGTTTCACGGGAAAATTCTACTAAACATTTGAACAACAAACACCAAATCCAGATAACCATACAGAAAATACAACCAAGGAGAACACTTGCCAACTCACTTTTTTTTTAAATTTTTATTTTATTCATATGTGCATACAATGTTTGGGTCATTTCTACCCCCCCACCCCCTCCCTTACCCCCCCCATCCCCTCCCTCTCCCCCCGACCCCCTTGGTACCTGGCAGAAACTATTGTGCCCTTATCTCTAATTTTGTTGAAGAGAGAGTATAAGCAATAATAGGAAGGAACAAGGGTTTTTGCTAGTTGAGATAAGGATAGCTATACAGGGAGCTGACTCGCATGGATTTCCTGTGTGTGTGTGTTACCTTCTAAGTTAATTCTTCTTGAACTAACCTTTTCTCTAGTTCCTGGTCCCCTTCTCCTATTGGCCTCAGTTGCCCCAAAGTATCTGCTTTAGTTTCTCTGCGTTGAGGGCAACAAATGCTATCTAGTTTCTTAGGTGTCTTACCTATCCTCATACCTTCCTTGTGTGCTCTCGCCTCATCATGTGCTCAAAGTCCAATCCCCTTGTTGTGTTTGCCCTTGATCTAATGTCCACATATGAGGGAGAACATACGATTTTTGGTCTTTTGGGCCAGGCTAACCTCACTCAGATTGATGTTCTCCAATTCCATCCATTTACCAGCGAATGATAACATTTCGTTCTTCTTCATGGCTGCATAAAATTCCATTGTGTATAAATACCACACTTTCTTAATCCATTCGTCAGTGCTGGGGCATCTTGGCTGTTTCCATAACTTGGCTATTGTAAATAGTGCCGCAATAAACATGGGTGTGCAGGTGCCTCTGGAGTAACCTGTGTCACATTCTTTTGGGTATATCCCCAAGAGTGGGATTGCTGTATCATAAGGTAGATCAATGTTTAGCTTTTTAAGTAGCCTCCAAATTTTTTTTCCAGCCAACTCACTTTTTAAGGATACTATTACCCTGATACTAAAACCAGAGATAAGGATAGTGTGGAGGGAGAAAACTTCACATAATCTCTCATGGAGATGGATGCAAATAAGTTAACAAAACAAATAAATAGCAAGAGGAGCCCAGCAATGCACAAAAGATGTATAAACCATGAGTAAGCAGGACTCAATTAGGCTGACACCATATTAAAAAATCAATCAATATAATCCACATACTAACAAGCTAAAGAGTAAACATGTGTGATCATACTGATTGGCACATGAAAAGTATCTGACAAAAATGTAACACTGATTCATGATAAAAGAAAAACCCAGCAATTTAAGAATAGAAGGAACTGCCTCAACTTGATGAAGAACACCAGTCTTTGTTAGTTCTGTTGCTATAACAATATAAGACTGAATGAATGACTTACAGAAGCCAAAAATTTACTTCTCACAGCTTTAGAGACAGGAAGTGCAAGGTCATTAGGCTCTGGCATAGCCTCTCTCAGGCTGCAGATGGCCATCTTCCCCTTGTGTCCTCATAGGGAGAGGTCCCTTTGTAAGGGAGCACACTCTTGACCTCATCACCCAAAGCCACCACCTCTGATACCAAGGAGAAAGGAATAATGTGAACTGGGCATTTTATGAAGTCAAATTACCCTTCTACTATAAATTCCACAGATAAGGGGGTGGGACGAGGCCGGGCCTCTGTGGCTGCAGTGTCTGGGTTACCGGTGGTTCCGTAGCCGAAGTGGCGGCGCGGGGCGAAGCGGGAAGAGGGAAGAGGAAGGAGGTGGTGGTGCAGGATGGCGGCGACGGCCTACGAGCGGCTGAAGCTGCATATTACACCTGAAAAATTTTATGTGGAAGCTTGTGATGATGGAGCAGATGATGTACTTACCATTGACCGTGTATCCACAGAGGTTACACTCGCAGTCAAGAAAGATGTTCCTCCTTCAGCTGTCACAAGACCAATATTTGGTATATTGGGTACAATCCATCTGGTGGCAGGTAATTATCTTATTGTCATTACCAAAAAGACGAAAATAGGTGAATTTTTCAATCATGTAATCTGGAAAGCAACTGATTTTGATGTCCTTTCTTATAAGAAGACAATGTTGCACTTGACTGATATTCAGTTACAGGATAATAAAACTTTCCTAGCAATGCTAAACCATGTCTTGAGTATGGATGGATTCTACTTTTCAACAACGTATGATTTGACGCATACTTTGCAGCGGTTGTCCAACACAAGTCCAGAATTTCAGGAAATGAGTCTCTTGGAAAGGGCAGATCAGCGGTTTGTATGGAATGGGCATCTTCTCAGAGAACTGTCTGCTCAGCCAGAGGTCCATCGGTTTGCTCTTCCAGTGTTACATGGCTTTATTACTATGCACTCATGTTCTGTTAATGGGAAATACTTCGATTGGATTCTTATCTCCAGGAGGAGCTGTTTCAGAGCTGGCGTGCGCTATTATGTAAGAGGAATTGATTCTGAAGGCCATGCTGCTAACTTTGTAGAAACAGAGCAAATTGTGCACTACAGTGGGAGCAGGGCTTCGTTTGTACAGACTCGAGGATCAATACCTGTTTTTTGGTCCCAAAGACCAAATCTCAAGTACAAACCACTGCCACAGATCAATAAAGTAGCAAATCATATGGATGGTTTCCAAAGGCATTTTGATTCACAAGTAATTATTTATGGAAAACAAGTCATAATCAATCTGGTAAACCAGAAGGGCTCAGAGAAGCCACTTGAACAGGCATTTGCAACAATGGTGTCTTCCTTGGGAAGTGGAATGATCAGGTACATTGCCTTTGACTTCCATAAAGAATGTAGAAATATGAGATGGGATCGACTAAGTATTTTATTGGACCAGGTAGCAGAAATGCAAGATGAACTAAGTTATTTTCTAGTAGACTCTTCTGGCAAAGTGGTGACAAACCAGGAAGGTGTCTTCCGCAGTAATTGTATGGATTGTCTAGATAGGACCAACGTGATCCAGAGTTTGTTAGCTCGACGTTCACTTCAGGCCCAGCTTCAGAGACTAGGAGTTTTGCATGTGGGACAGAAGCTTGAAGAACAAGATGAATTTGAGAAGATTTACAAAAATGCCTGGGCTGACAATGCAAATGCTTGTGCCAAACAATATGCAGGAACTGGTGCCTTGAAGACTGACTTTACCAGAACTGGAAAGAGAACTCAGTTGGGACTAATAATGGATGGCTTGAACTCACTAATACGGTATTACAAGAACAACTTTTCTGATGGATTTAGACAAGATTCCATAGACTTATTTCTCGGGAACTATTCAGTGGATGAATTAGAGTCACATAGTCCTTTAAGTGTTCCAAGGGACTGGAAATTCCTGGCTTTGCCTATTATCATGGTTGTTGCCTTTTCAATGTGCATTATCTGTTTGCTTATGGCTGGTGACACTTGGACAGAAACACTGGCCTATGTGCTCTTCTGGGGAGTAGCAAGCATTGGAACATTTTTTATTATTCTTTACAATGGGAAAGATTTTGTTGATGCTCCTAGATTGGTCCAAAAAGAAAAGATAGACTGAATTTGTGTTTGTGGAAAGCGGCTTGGCTTGGAAGATTCCATGATGCAGAACTGGAGTCTTTACTGACCTGCTTTCCACATCAGCCCGGGTCTTTTTAGCCTTTATCACAAAGCACCTCATGTGCTCTGTGCTGGGTGGAGTCTTAGAATTGATCTGATATTACTGCCTTGATGATCTCTTTACTATTGAGATGGTTGTATTTATAATTTGCAGCTCTACTATAATTGAAATGTAACCTGAATTCAGCTCACAGAACAAAAGGATATGTTCACTGTCAAGCTAATCAGCTATTAACAGATAATTAATATATTTTAAAAGTTCAGCCTCTTTCATTATTTAAAATAGTAAAATTATTTTTCTGGCTCTGTTTCATTATTGTCATTGTAGCAGTCACTGTTAGCAAGCATACTTTTCCACACATCTTGGGACTTTTCTTAAAAATTTAGTGATAAGCTAACTCTACAATGTTTATAAAATGTAAGTCTCCTACAGACATCAAGTAGTTTGAAGAGATGGTCTGTGACTTCATGGGAGGGAAGAGGAGAATGGGGTCTGGGCTTCTTTCAAGTTTCTGGTGGCTGCCTCTTGACCTCAGTCAACTTGAACTGCTGCGGTGCGCCAGTAGTTTAAGTGTGATGAAAGAGTTCAGGTATACTTTATCTTTTTTAAAAAGGTGTAAATGAAATCAAAGAATGTAAAGTCTGTCTCTTATGCTAAAGGTCCAAAGCCTTCTCTTTTTAAGGACTGCTCCATTGTGGAAATGCTGTGGGCTGGCCAGCTGCTTCCTTTTGGTTTCTTTGGGGACTACTCTTTGGGTCATACAGCACTCTGAGAGGATTTATGCTAAATTTGATACTTCACTTGGGACAACAGCTGCTTTTTCATGCATGGTACTATTGCTTTTCACTCTGTCGAGGTTTTTGTTGGCTACCAATAAGTGTGTCTGAAATTTAATGCTTCCAGGTAGTTATAGTTCTCCAAATCAAGGACCAACTTCAACTTTATGTGCAAAAACAAACCTGAAAAATAGTGTTTCACAGGCTGTTCGTAATTTTAACTGTCAGATTGTATATGCAAATTGTAATTATGAGGTTTAGATATTAGAGCAGTATGTAAGGTAGTACAATTACCATTATTTTAAAGTAATTCGGTTAAACACTGCTACAGTATTTCAGTGTTTTGCTTGAAAATATGTACAGTTTTTTTTCCAATGGCAGTACCTTATGTTGTCCTTAAATATTTCAAAAGCGCCTTTATTTTAACATTACCTTTTTTCAACATTATCTTTTATAAATACTAACAAGAGTTGTTGCTTTTAGAAATTCTAAAGGAAATAATAGCTGGGGGTAACCCTGTGTTGTTTAAAATCAGTCATTAAAAACTCACAGTAGGGTAAATTAATAGTGCCGCCTATTCTTAATATATAAATTGGTGTAATTTGTTCCAAAGATGGAATATTGAGACTTAGCTCATGCCTACTGTAATATATTATTCAAATGCTTCTGAGCATTTCATAGTAAGAACTTAATGTCAACAACTACAACAAAGACCAAATCTGAACCGCTAGTGTGGCTGCTTTCAGGGAGAATGGATTAATGATATTGGTATGTTGGGTCGTAAGCTATCAATATTTCAGAACCCTGCAATGATTTTATTTCTTAATTCATGTACTGTAAGTCCATAAGTGAAAATAAAATGTAATATTCTTTTCTAAAAAAAAAAAAAAAAAAAAAATTCCACAGATAAAAAGATATGAACCAATAAGAACACAGGGAACTTTTTTCCATGAGCCCATCCTGAAGAATCTGGTACATAATGGGTCTGGCAAACCAAGAAATAACAGAGATACTTTGTCCTAAGGTATGGCAATAAGGATCAGATGATTGAACTGTAGAACAGAGCTGAATGGAGGAGGGAAGGGAAACAGAACAGTATTAAATGTACTCAAAATATAAAATTAATACAACAAAGGAAATGGGAGAGCAAACAGAAATTAGAATAAGCTTCCTGAAAGCTTCACAGCTACAGAAAACAAACTGATGTGACATGAAAATGGATGCCAAAGAAAAAAGGGTAAGGGGGAAGAGGCTTGTGTGAATTGTTTAGACAGAGGTATAAAGCCAAGAAGTTAAATTACAAACTTTCCTAAAGATCAAAAGAAATATGAACAAAAAAAAAGTAAGTGAAAGAATTCACTTATATACCTATTTGTTTATCTTTTCAAAAAGAAATAATGGAGTGATTTTTTAAAAGTTAAAGGGAAGGGCCTGGAAGGAAAGGGATAAGGGAGGGACTTCTCTGAGTAGATCTCAAAATAAATTTTGACTTTGGAATTGTGTAAATGTTTAAATAATCAAAAACAAGAATTTTTTAAAATCCTTAAATGCTAGAAAAATAAACACCAAGTTGGTGCTATACCTCACAGAGAGAAATCTTGTGAGAATTGACCTCAAATGCAGGAATCTGACTGAACATCTTTGGGATATTTTATGAGGGTAAAAAAAAAGTACAAGAAAAATGTATTATTCTTAACTTAGTCATTTATTGATAATAATGCCACATTTGTCTAAATCTGTTATATATGTGTCCATATGAAAAAGCAAATGAACAAATGTGCTAATAATAAAAGAGAAACTAGCGTAAAACTTAAAAATTAAATAAGAATCATGCAACCTTAAATAAGAATTACAAATTTTTTTTTCTTTTATTATTCATATGTGCATACAAGGCTTGGGTCATTTTTCCCCCCTACCCCCACCCCCTCCCTTACCACCCACTCAGCCCCCTCCCTCTCCCCTCTACCCCCTCAATACCCAGCAGAAACTATTTTGCCCATATTTCTAATTTTGTTGTAGAGAGAGTATAAGCAATAATAGGAAGGAACAAGGGTTTTTGCTGGTTGAGATAAGGATAGCTATACAGGGAGTTGACTCACATTAATTTCCTGTGCGTGTGTGTCACCTTCTAGGTTAATTCTTTTTGATCTCACCTTTTCTCTAGTTCCTGGTCCCCTTTTCCTATTGGCCTCAGTTGCTTTTAAGGTATCTGCTTTAGTTTCTCTGCGTTAAGGGCAACAAATGCTAGCTAATTTTTTAGGTGTCTTACCTATCCTCACCCCTCCCTTGTGTGCTCTCGCTTTTATCTTGTGCTCAAAGTCCAATCGCCTTGTTGTGTTTGCCCTTGATCTAATGTCCACATATGAGGGAGAACATATGATTTTTGGTCTTTTGGGCCAGGCTAACCTTACTCAGATTGATGTTCTCCAATTCCATCCATTTACCAGCGAATGATAACATTTCGTTCTTCTTCATGGCTGCATAAAATTTCATTGTGTATAGATACCACATTTTCTTAATCCATTCGTCAGTGGTGGGGCATCTTGGCTGTTTCCATAACTTGGCTATTGTGAATAGCGCTGCAATAAACATGGGTGTGCAGGTGCCTCTGGAGTAACCTGTGTCACAGTCTTTTGGGTATATCCCCAAGAGTGGTATTGCTGGATCAAATGGTAGATCAATGTCTAGCTTTTTAAGTAGCCTCCAAATTTTTTTCCAGAGTGGTTGTACTAGTTTACATTCCCACCAACAGTGTAAGAGGGTTCCTTTTTCCCCGCATCCTCGCCAACACCTGTTGTTGGTGGTGTTGCTAATGATGGCCATTCTAACAGGGGTGAGGTGGAATCTTAGTGTGGTTTTAATTTGCATTTCCTTTATTGCTAGAGAATGTGAGCATTTTTTCATGTGTTTTTTTGGCCATGTGAATTTCTTCTTTTGAGAAAGTTCTGTTTAGTTCACTTGCCCATTTCTTTATTGGTTCATTAGTTTGGGGAGAATTTAGTTTTTTAAGTTCCCTATATATTCTGGTTATCAGTCCTTTGTCTGATGTGTAGCTGGCAAATATTTTCTCCCACTCTGTGGGTGTTCTCTTCAGTTTGGAGACCATAAGAATTACAAATATTTTTAACTCAAGATTTTTGTTCTTTAAAAACACATTTCTTATTTCTCTACATTATAATTATGAAACAGCAATGACAAGCCCAGGCTATGAGCAATATATACTGCTTCCCAACTGGAACACAACAGGCCTCCTAGAGGAATGACCGGTCCCAGGAGACCTGGGAAGAGAGTACAAGAATGAGGCAAGAACACACATGTGTGACAGAGGCCAAGCAGTCATCAAATAGATACACAAACCAGACAGAGCTATCTGAGTCAAGAGAATAAGAGCTAAACATATGAAATCTGTAAATTAACAATGATGCCTTATAAAGAAAGCAGGGAATAAAACAAAGCATGTCACACAACATGGGAGGCTTCCAGATACCAATTCATTCCTGCAAGAAATAATTACCTGAAAAGAATAAGCATTCACCATGCTGCTCTCATATGAGTCACACTCTAGGAAACCCAATATGGATAAGGCAAAGTTATTCTAAATAAAAGAAACCCACTCAGGAAGAGTTACATGATTAGAAAATCACTGTTGTGCAACCCCTCATAAAATAAAATAACTGTCCCAAAAGCAATCATCAGTGACAGCTGTATATCAGGTAGAGGTGCATGTGACTCCAGAGGTAGGGACCCAGTGGGCACACCCATGGGCTCCTCAACATTAGCATCATTGGGGAGAGGGAATAATCAGACAGCGAACCTCTGGGCATGGAATGATACAGAATACAGTGCTGCCTGTGAAGTCCACCTGCCTTCAAGGAAAAACTGACCTTGAAGGTAGTAAAGCCATAGACCTATGGGTTACAGAAAACACAGGGATAGAAGTCTGTTCTGAATGACAGATACCACAATAAAGCAACCATCGAATCCAAAACAAAGGACATTCCTCAAAACAACTACACTCAAGGGCAATGAGCGGACCTTGTTTAGATCCTGACTGATCACATCAGCATCAAACGCTTGTTTCACAGTCCACTGTCACATGGACACATCTGTGTGATATAACATGATGTTAAGTGAGTATAGCTTGTTCTTCCTCATAGCAGGGTCTGACAGCAAGTGTCCTGGGAGCCAGGCATTGCTTCACTGCTCCTTCTGATTTAGATATAGAAGTCAGCACATCATTTCCACTGGAGGCACAACCTGCCCCACCCTGGCAGGATGAGAGTCAAAGTCATGTACAAGAAGAGCTGTGGGAGGGGAGGTATTGCTGTGGTTTTCCTTGGAAATATAGACCACATGAAATATTATTTACACTAAGTTGGCAAAAATTCAGCAAATGGTGATACATCAGCTGTTGGTGGTATCGTAGCTTATTAGTAACTCTTTCCACCATGGTTTGGATATGGGTGATGTGAGAGATTATGGAACCTATAAGAGGTGGGGCCTTAGGTCACCAGGGGTGTGGACTTGGAAGAGCTTGTGAAACCATGTCTCTCTGGCTTTCTGTTCTTCCTCCTGCACATGCCCCTGCCCACTGCCATCCACCATGAGGTGATACAACCAAGAGGCCCTTGCCAGAGCCTGCAACATGCTGTTTGGATGTTCAGCCTTCAAAACTGTGAGCTATAAAGTTATCCTGCCTCTGCTCTCTTATTATAATAACAAAAAACAAACTAATACACTGCTGGGGAGGAAGGGAGTTTGTACCACCATGTTAGAGAATACTTTGATATTATCCTGAATGTTGGCCTTTCACATGGCTTTGAGGCAGCAATTCCACTTCTGTGTACACACCTGAGAAATCTACATGCCCCCAAAGAAGCACATGAGAATTTCCATGCAAGTCTTGCTTATAAACTAGAGATCCACTGCCAGGAGGACGGATAAAAACACTACATTTGTCCTAGTCTAGGAAAACTAGATAGCAATAAATATGAGACACAGTTCCACTCAGCAACACTGACCAATCTGAACAGTCCAGCATTTGAGTAAAATAGGAGCAAAATTTTGTCCAAGAGGGACTGACACCACTTTCTGACAGTCCTGAAATGAGCAATCACATTTGCAATAAAATAAATCATCTTAAAGAGAAGAAATGAGAAAACAAAGCTCAAGCTTGTGGCAAGGGGCAGGTCCAGGGCAGAGGCAGAATGCCACATCCTGGTGGCAGCAGGGCAGGAACGCTTAGTCTGCAGCAGGCATGGACATTCAGTAGCTGACACTCCCATATGTGTCACATGTGAATTTTCACATACTTAAGAGAAATGGAAAGTGCCATCAACTGCTCCAGCAGAGGAGTGAGCATATGGCATCAGGGATCACGCAGAGCACGGTACTTACAAAGGACTGCAAGGAGACCAGGATGTTGGGGACAGTGGTCACTGAGATAGGAAGCCACCAAGCGGGAAAGTGGTAGATGAGAGGGCAGGGCCTGACTGTGTAGCAGTAAGTGGCTAGGAATGTGTTCTCAAGAGCTGTGACATGCACAGCAAGAATGGTGTGGGGCAGACCATGTGTCCAGCTGTGCTCTTAAATGCCATCCTGATCACTGCATGGGTATAATTTGTCCCAGAAACTGGGAAGTCAGGATGGGAAGTCCAGGTTGGCACTGGATCAGGTGAGCTCAGGATGGGGAGAATCAGGGTTGGCACTGGATCGGGCGAGCCTGGAGAAGAGATGCTGATGATGAGTTCAAAACACCATTGTCTGTCTCTCCTACAAAGAATGGCTAGTAGTGCCCAGAGCAGTGAGTGAGGAGATGGATAGAGCTCAGAGCAAGCTGGACAGTCCCTCTGCAAGGATGAAGGAGGAAACACTACAGGTAACACTGACCTCCTGATTCCTTCCCTATGCCTTTCATTACGTGTGCTCTTAAATGTCTTGCTTAGGTTCTGGAAGATAGGGTAGATTTTTGTTTGGTGAGGTCACTATGCCTGTGACTGAGGGTTCCTCAGATTCCTGTTATCCCCTCCTTTCCTCTGTGGAACTGAGATGAAAAATTGCCAGGAGCCTGAGGGCTGCCATGGACACTGGCCCTCTGCAGCCCTTTCTCCCAGGTGGTGAGACCAAGCTTATCTGCTCTAGGACACCAGGTCAGTCACACAGAGAGTGTCGTCAGCATATGGCCCTCATTGGTGGGTATGCTGGCCTAGCCTCTGACTAAAAACAGTTCAGGAAAAGCACAGAGCCCCCTTTCACTCTCATCTGCCAAAACTGGGGCTCAGGTCATGTACACTAAGAAGGCTGTGGTTCAAGGCTCAGTCTTCTTCACACAGTAGCAACAACATACACATCTCATGAGCACCTGGAGACTTTGAAGCTGGAGCCCCGTGAGCACAGTCTGCCTCCCCATCTCTCAGATGCATGAGGAACTGGCAGAGTTGCTCAGTGAAGGTTGTCTGCATCAGTGTAGGACACAATAGGAGTGTGGAGAACTGACAGTCATAGTGGGGAACAGAGATGGACCAGGACTAGAAACACATACAGCTACTTGGTTTTACCATGGTACTCAAGTGCATGCATGCTGGACTCTTCTAGCCAATTTGGCACAGGCTACTCACCTGCTGCTTAAGCTGTGTAACAGGCCCAAGACTCATGCAGGGTTCCCATGAAGGTCTTTGAGGGGCTGAAGCTTACACCAGCATTATTACAGACCGCACTCTGTAGCCTGATTTGGCTTACCTCTTGGTCCAAGGGAAAAGTGGGATGTTCTCTCTCTCACGGCTCTGCTTTGGCTATTATGTCAGGAAGACATGGGCCTAACTCCATAATTCCTAACTCCTCCCAAGGTCAACATTGGGACCTCTGCCACATGGTGGGGTTGGCAGAAGCCACTGTAGAGCTCACTGGACAGCCACCCCAAACTGCTACCATATTACTTAATATGTTGGCAGGTGGATGCCAAGAGGACATTGGCATGTCTAAGGGCCCTTTGCTTGTCTCCTGGCTGAGCTTCCCTCTCTCTGCTCATGCTCCCTGGGTCACTGTCTGCACACACAGCTTCCAGGATCCTGAGGTCCTGCTGCAGAGCACCAGATCTCAGAATGCCCCTGCTCCTCTACCTCCCCATGCCAGTCCCAGGAGTCACTTCTGGATTTTAAAACTGATCCACATCCAGCAACTCAGCAGAGGGCCACACCAGATAAGCTGCCAGAAATTAAAGTGGAAAAAAGTAGTTTTAAGCTTGGCATGAATGTGGCCACTTGAGATTTTTCTGAATTCTAAGGTACAAGTGTTTTAAGGCCTAGAAAAGTTACCCTCAGCTTGGCACCTCTTTTCTTTTCTATTAAAATGCCCTGGTTTGGATGACAGTATTTCTTCCAGCTTTAAATTCAGTCATAGTAAGTATTTCATAAGAAAGGTCAAAAACTGTTATGAACGTTAAAGAAAAGTGGCACATATTGGAATAATAACCTGATTCACTTTTGGTGGTACTGGAGCTTTGAATTTAGGGCCTTGTGTTTACTAGGCAAATACTCTATCACTCAGCCTGTCTCTCCAGCCTTTTTCTTAAGTTATTTTTCAGATAAGATCTCACACTTTTTGCCCAGGGCTGATTTTTGACTGCAATTCTCCTACCTACCTATCTATGCCTCAGATGTAGCTGGGATTATAGTGCATACCACCATGCCTGGCTTGTTCTTTGAGATAATGTCTGACAAACTCTTTTTGCCTGGGCTGGCCTCAAACTGTAATCCTCCTATTCTCTTGCTTCCTGTGTGGCTGGGATTACAAGTGTGTATCACCATGCCTGGCAAGATGAATCTTAACACAAAGTTAGTATCTTTACTCAAAGCTAACAGCATGGTAGGCGAGGTTGCCTGGCCATAGCCTGGGCCCTTTGCCTCCACCTGCTGGACAGGTACAGTCACTCTGCCCACCAGAAGTACTACTAAGAGGCCTGGAGGAGGCCAGTGCATGAGGTGCTCCACAGGCCTGCCCACATGAGCCCTTGGTGGCTGTTTTTGTTAAGCTCAATTAAGCCAAATTGGCCTTTCTCCTGCTTCCAAACATACCCAGTGGTATGAAGCTAAAGAGAATTCAGAGCTATGCTTCACTTTAGAATATGATGGGCTGTAAGGAGGGAAGTAGGAATCCCCTTAACGCTGGCATTTGGATCAGCACAGTGTTTCAAGCTCATGTAACAAAGAACTCAGGGTAAAAGCCTATGATATTCTTTAGAAAGTCCTGTTACTCCTACAACATTTAGAGGAAGACTTTCACTGACCTCCCCCCCATACTCCATTCATGAATGCCTTAAACTAATTTCTAAACGGGAGTAACTAGACAGTTAAACTTACTCATCATGCCTGATGAACTTGTTAAAACAGAACATGAAAGCAGAGTACTTCCAATGTTCCCCTTGTCTGAGTTTATGAATCCCTGTTTACTATGGGAGAGCCAGGGAGTTGGCCCTTGTGGAGCTAGGCCACCTCGCAGGCCATGGACCAGAGGACATTCCTAAAAGAAAGCTGAGAATGCGGGCTGCTGAGGGCATGGCCCACTTCCTCCTGTACCAGGGAAATGGAGCTTGAGCCTCGGCCACAACTCTTCCAGCTATGATATGATAGTCCATGGTGAGCTTGTGGGCCACAACTCTTCCAGCTATGATATGATAGTCCATGGTGAGCTTTGTGGTCAAGAGAAAAACTCCATAAATAGCCAGGCACTGTGAAATGGACACTGCATCCCAGTAGCATGGGACAAAACAGCAATGGTAGACACAAATCCTTGGTGATACCACTCAGCAAGGATACAGTACCCTGAGGACCACAGTGGAGGGAAGGGAGTATGAGGCTGGGTTTCTGGGGAGCAGTGGCACAAGCACGCGGAGCTGGGTGGGACCTCTTGAAGAGAGCACAGAGGGTCTGCTTCAGCCCAGCAAGCCTTGGAACATGGTTGGACACCTCAGTAAGCTAGTGGACAGGCCCACAAAGGGGCCCTCAGGAAGCCAGGAGAGAAGGAAGAGATAGCAGGGAGGGCAAACTGGACTTGAGAGACATTAGCTAAGGAAACTGGTTGGGTGAGGATGAACCCAGCTCGGATAGTGTGGAGAGGCTGCTAAACTAGGGACTTGCCTAGGGTCAGGGAGGAGGGCAGAAGGCAAGAGCTGCTTATTTACATATAGCAGGGACACAGCAAATGGTGACCACATTCCTTTGATTCCTCTCCCATTGGGGAAAGGCTAATCATGAAATATGTTCAGCATTGTGTTAGCTTATAAACATTATTATTCCTAACTCCCATTAAAAACTGATGAAGGATGGTACTTCCAGGGAGTGAGTAGGTGGGGTCCCTAGTTGTCCTGGCTCCCTCTAACTCAGGAGGTTGTTCAGACCTAGCACAATGCTCTCTCTCTTAAAAGTTCTTTCTCAGGCTGCACTGAGAATATATGCACATGCACATGTGCACACACATACACATACATGTGAGCACACACCCATGTTCCTCACGGAAAGCCTCCCTGATAGCACACCCTACAAATCTTGCTTGTGGCTGTTTAACTCCACCCAACCCTGCTCTCTAAATTAATTTGCTGTTAACAGCAATGGGTATCATCTTTATGTGCAGTGACCCACTGCTTGGTGGCATTATGGAGGCCTCTGTCAAGCTGTGTGTTTAAGAACTTACCATGGCAGGGTGCTTAACTCAGAAGAGGTTCTGGCACAGAGAGACCTCAACTCCATGGAAGAAAAGAGTCTCCCCACAGAGCCAACATGCAGTGGGGCTCAAGCCTGCAGGGTCCAGGTGTGAGTGGTCCCCTCTATGCACATCTGTACAGATGCTGTGACAGTCTGGTCTGAGCCGGGGGAAGAAGCACCTTGAGACACAGGTCACAGGGCCCACAGGTATGGATGCCCCAGAAAGGTCAGAGAAATGCAGCCTCCACTGGAAGAAGATTTACCAAGCCAATGCCCCCGAAAACAGGCAGGAGTAGCAATACTTATCTTAGACAAAATAGACTTCAAACTTACATTATCAAATGAGATAAAGAAGGACACTCCATACTAATAAAAGGGGAAATACACCAAAATTATCAATCATCAATCTATATGCACCCAATTTCATCAAACATACTCTGAAGGACCTAAAAACATATACAGACTCCAACACAGTGGTAGTGGGAAACTTTAATACCCTCCTATCACCAGCAGATAGGTCATCCAAACAAAAAATCAATACAGAAATTCTAGAACTAAATTACACCATAGACCAAATGGACCTAGCTGAATATTTCATCCAACTTCTGCACAATACACATTCTTCTCATCAGCCCATGGAACCTTCTCCAAAACTGATCATATCTTAGGGCACAAAGCAAGCCTCAGTAAATATAATAAAATAGAAATAATCCCATGCATTCTATCTGATCACAATGCATTAAAACTAGACCTCAACAACAAAAATAACAGTAGAAAACATGCAAACAATTGGAAGCTGAACAACACATTGCTCAATGATCAATGGGTCATTGATGAAATAAAAGATGAAATTAAAAGGTTCCTGGAAGTTAATAAAAATGAAAACATGACCTACCAGAACCTATGGGACACAGCAAAGGCAGTCCTAAGAGGAAAGTTTATAGCCATGAGTGCATGTATTAAAAGACAGAAAGATCTCAAATCAATGACCTAATGTTACATCTCAAACTCCTAGAAAAACAAGAACAAGGAAATCCCAAAATAAGCAGAAGGAGAGAAATAATAAAAATAAGGGCCAAAATTAATGAAATAGAAACAAAAAACCATACAAAGAATCAATGAAACAAAAAGCTGGTTCTTTGAAAAAAATAAGTAAGATTGACAGACCCCTGGCAAAACCTAAAACGAGGAGAGAAAAAACCCAAATCAGTAAAATCAGAAATGCAAAAGAGGAGATAATGACAAACACCACAGAAATCCAGGAAGTCATCAGAGACTACTTTGAGAACCTATATTTTAATAAATTTGAAAATCTTGAAGAAATGGACAAATTTCTAGATACTTATGAACATTCGAAATTGAACCAAGAGGATATTAATCACCTGAATAGATCTATAACACAAAATGAAATTGAAGCAGCAATAAAGAATCTCCCAAAAAGGAAAAGTCCAGGACCTGATGGATTTTCTGCTGAATTCTATCAGACCTTTAAAGAAGAATTAATACCAGCCCTCCTTAAACTATTCCACAAAATAGAAAGGGAAGAAACACTGCCTAACTCATTTTATGAAGCCAGTATTACACTCATCCTAAAACCAGAAAAAGATACCTCCAAAAAGGAGAACTATAGGCCAATGTCCTTAATAAACATTGATGCAAAAATCCTCAATAAAATAATGGCAAAGCGAATCCAACAACACATCAAAAAGATCATTCACCTCGACCAAGTTGGCTTCATCTCCCAGGGATGCAGGGGTGGTTCAACATACGAAAATCAATAAACGTAATAAACCACATTAACAGAAGCAAAGACAAAAACCATTTGATCATCTCAATAGATGCAGAAAAAGCCTTTGATAAGATACAACACCACTTCATGATAAAAGTTCTAAGAAAACTAGGAATAGAAGGAATGTACCTCAACATTGTAAAGGCTATATATGACAAACTTATAGCCAACATCATACTTAATGGAGAAAAACTGAACCCATTTCCCCTAAAATCAGGAACGAGACAAGGGTGCCCCCTATCCCCACTCCTATTCAACATAGTACTAGAATTCCTAGCCAGAGCAATTAGGCAAGAAGAAGAAGAAATAAAAGGAATACAAATAGGTAAAGAAACTGTCAAAATATCCCTATTTGCAGATGACATGATCCTATATCTTAAAGACCCAAAAAATTCTACCCCAAAACTCCTAGACATTATAAACAGCTACAGCAAGGTGGCAGGATACAAAATCAACTTACAAAAATCATTAGCTTTTCTATACAGCAATAACGAACAAACTGTGAAAGAATATATGGAAACAATTTCATTTACAAGAGCCTCACAAAAAAAATCAAATACCTAGGAGTAAACTTAACAAATGATGTGAATGACCTCTATAAGGAGAACTACAAACCCCTGAAGAAAGAGATAAAGGAAGACTACAGAAGATGGAAAGATCTCCCATGCTCATGGATTGGTAGATTCAACATATGAAAATGGCTATACTACCAAAAGTAATCTACATGTTTAATGCAATTCCCATCAAAATCCCAATGACATTCATCACAGAGATTGAAAAATCTACCCTAACGTTCATTTGGAAACACAATAGACTGCAAATAGCCAAGGCAATACTCAGCAAAAAGAGCAATGCCGGAGGTATCACAATACCTGACTTCAAACTATATTACAAAGCAATAGCAATAAAAACAGCATGGTACTGGCACAAAAACAGACATGAAGACCAGTGGAACAGAATAGAGGACCTGGATATGAATCCACACAGCAATGTCCACCTTATTTTTGACAAAGGCACCAAAGACATACGATGGAGAAAAGATAGCCTCTTCAACTAATGTTGGGAAAAGTGGTTATTTGCCTGCAAAAAACTGAAACTAGACCCATGTTTATCACCCTATACTAGTATCAACTCAAAAAGGATCAAGGACCTTAATATCAGACCTGAAACTCTGAAGTTAGTATGAAAGAGCAGAGAATACTGGAAGTAACAGGTATAGGCAAGGACTTCCTCAGTAGAACTCCAGCAGCTCAGCAATTTAGAGAAAGGATGGACAAATGGGACTTCATAAAATTAAAAAGCTTCTGCACAACAAAAGAAATGGTCTCTAAACTGAAGAGACCACCCACAGAGTGAGAGAAAATATTTGCCAGCTACACATCAGACAAAGGACTGATAACCAGAATATACAGGGAACTTAAAAAACTAAACTCTCCCCAAATCAATGAACCAATAAAGAAATGGGCAACTGAGCTAAACAGAAATTTCTCAAAAGAAGAAATTCAAATGGCCAAAAACCACATGAAAAAATGCTCACCATCTCTAGCTGTAAAGAAAATGCAAATCAAAACCACACTAAGATTCCACCTCACCCCTGTTAGAATAGCTATCATCAAAAATAGCACCAACAACAGGTGTTGGCGAGGATGTGGGGAAAAAGGAACCTTCGTACACTAAAGGTGGGAATGCAAGCTAGTGCAACCACTCTGGAAAAAAATATGGAGGCTTCTTAAAAATCTAAACATAGATCTGCCATATGATCTAGCAATCCCTCTTTTGGGGATATACCCAAAGGAACACAGGTTACTACAGAGGCACCTGCACACCCATGTTTATTGCAGCACTATTCACAATAGCCAAGTTATACAAACAGTAAGATGTCCCACTATTGATGAATGGATTAAGAAAATGTGGTATTCATACACAATGGAGTTTTACTCAGCCATGAAGAAGAATGAAATCTTATCATTCTCACATAAAGGGATGGAACTGGAGAACATCATTCTAAGCAAGGTTAGCCAGATTCAGAAGTCCAAAACTTGTACATTCTCCTTCATATGCAGACTTTAGATCTAGGGCAAATACAGCAATGTTGTTGGACTTGGGTCACATGCTAAGAGGAAAGCACATATGGGAGGTATGGAGATAGGTAGGAAACCCAAAACATGAAAGTATTTGAGGTCCCCACTGCAGAGGAGCTAATACAGAAACCTTACAGTGACAGAGGTCAATATGGGAAGGTGATCAGGAGCTAGTGAAAAGGTCAGGTAGAGATTAATCAATTTGGGCTGTAACACACTTGTGTATGGAAGCAATGCTAGGAATCTCTCTGTATAGCTGTCCTTATCTCAACTAGCAAAAACGCTTTGTCTTTCTTATTATT
The DNA here is from genome assembly GCF_047511655.1 of Castor canadensis. NCBI lineage: Eukaryota > Metazoa > Chordata > Mammalia > Rodentia > Castoridae > Castor > Castor canadensis. The sequence continues at coordinate 767,929 of NC_133390.1, forward strand.
GCTTATGTCATCTCTTCAAAAAATTGGAGAAAAGGGCAGAACAGGTTCTGCCTGGAAGTAAGGTGGGGTGGCGGGGAGAGGGAAGGGGCCGGGAGCAGAGGGGAGAAATGGCCCAAACAATGTATGCACATATGAATAAATGAATAAAAGAAAGAAAGAAAGAAAGAAATGCAGCCTTCCACTGCCCAGGGCTCAAGATGGTACTTGTAGCTGCAGCCTGCTCTCCCAGAAAAACTGACTCTTGGAGCCCCAGAGAGCCTGCACCAATGCTGAATAGGCACCAGGGTCTGGAGCTGACAGTAGGGTAGCACACCATCCCAAGGCAAGCAAGGGACAGCTAAAGTTACAGCCAGTTGCCAAAGGCTGGTGATACCACAGGGTCCCCCCTCTAGAACATTTATGAAATACTCTGGATCTCCACCTTCCCATTTGCAGAAAGTCAGGGGAACCAGACCTTGCTGCTTTGAAACATGAGACTGAGTGGGTAGACCTTGCACAGCAGAGGCCTAGAGCACCTGGGCTGTCCAGCAGTCACTAGCACAGGCTCCACCAACATCCACTCCTCATTCTGGAACATCACCCTTCCCCCAGTGTGGGGTTTTCAGTGCAGGCCCGTTACCCAGGATTTACAAAGAAATGCAGTCTCCTGTGGCTTGGCTTCTTCCTACAAATGTCTGACAGAACTGTCCGGATGCTTCCAACACACAAATTAAAAAAAAGAACTGCAAGAGGCCTGGAGATAGTTAAAGATAAAAGCAATGCAGATGGCCTGAGGAGAAAGGGACAAGAATAAGATGCTTTTCAAAAGTACACCCCCAGCAACCTACTTCTTCCACCTCCCATCAAATTATAGATTCATCAGTGGGTTAAGTCAGAGTTCCCTTGATCCAATCACTTCTCAATGATTGGATCCACCAGCTGGGGACCTCACCTTTTCAGGGATACTTCATATTATAATCATAACATATGGGATCCACTATTCCCCCCCCCAATTTTGTGTAGCATTTTGCTTCCCACCCCCAAACTGCAATGTCATGAGGGAGTACCCAGACTCCCCACCCTGATTAGCCCTGAGCCACACTCCTATTTCCCTAACACCCCACCAAAATGAAAGCTCACAGTCATGGCGGGTGTGTGTGCGTGTGTGTGTGTGTGAAGGGAGACAGAAAGATGCATGCAGGGTCACATTAGCTTCAGCTTGCTCCCTGAAACCTGTACTCTTGGCAAGCTCACGAGGCATCTAAGATGTCTCTAATACTTGACTAGCTCTCTTGGACCAGGAGCAATCTGAAGGGCGTAGAAGTCAAAAGCACAGAAGTCCAGGAACATGAACTTTCCCTCAAAGGCCACTCCCTGCCATCTTGAATGCAGGGTCCGCCCCCCATCCTCACTCTGTCCTGCATGTGGGGTCACCACCTCTCTCTGTCCTCATTCTGGCCTGCAAACAGGGTTCCCCATCTCTATAGTCCTTTGATCATTAAAGAGGATTGAACAAGAGCAAAGAGTCTCAAAACAAAGACAGGAAAATGTGAGACAGAAGTGAGGGAAAGACAATGTAGGGGAAGAGTGGGAAGAAAGTTCCCAGTATGAGTGGAGAACACAGCCTGATTTGGCCAAATTATCCCTTGAAGTCTAGTAGATGGAAAGGAATTTTTTAAACTCATGATTTTAGGACCAGATAAAAATCTACCTTGTTTGGCAAAGGAAGGTAGGAAAGTCTCAGGAATTCTGGTGTGATAGTGACTATCCTTGAAGTCACCTTTCCACCCCCTGCCAATGTTCCCTACGGAGCCCCCACAACCATGATGACAGGTCCCCACAGAGTTGAGGACCCAGATGTGGCTGTACAGGGGCAGGAACAGTGACACCACAGGTTGCCTTTGAGCCAAGCAAAGAAAGGAAGTCAGGGGGTGGGAGCAGCAACCCATGAAGCACAAGATACCTTTCTGAAGAAAGAATGCTGCTTCCAAAACATAGAAAACATCAAGTCAACCTGGACAATAACTGAAAGCATGCCAGCTCTCAGCTCTGGATCATGAACTGTTGGACAGACGCTGAATGGGACCTCTCCAGACCTCAGAAACATTGCTTTGCAGACCATACTTGTAATCTCAGGTGGTGCCTTGTGCAGGGAAGGCTACTCTCTCTGACCAGCAGCCCCAGCCTGGAAAAAGACATCTTGAAAGAGTGCTGGCCACTGCAGTCCAGATGGTGCTGGCCAACAGGTCCTCCATATTCAGCAAGTTCTGAAAAGAACACTTCAAGGCCAAACCTTGAAGATAAAATGATGCAACTTGACTAGCAAAACTACTACCACCAGGTGGCAACACAGGTTTATTATTGGAAATGCAGTTCTCAGAATGATTCTCCAACCTTTCCTCAAAGACAAAATGTGCTCTGGGCTTTGCCTCTGACCCAGGAGTCTGCAGACCAAGACCAGCCTGCCACCTGTTTCTGTAATTCAAGTCTTATGGGAACCCAGTCATATCTGCCCACTTACTGACTGTCAACGATTGTTTCCAAGCTCCCAGACCACTGACGGATGCTATAAAGACTGTAGGGTCATAAAACCAAACTACTTCCTTCAAGCAAGTCCACAAGAAAGCATGTGCTAGCCCAGCTCTAATTCATCGCCACAGAGTGTCACAGCATTTGTGCAACCTCACTCCAGTGCCCACTGCCTGCTATCCTGCATAATGACCTGCCATGACTGAGAATACACCCATGGGGGCCATTGTGTTGCCTCTCAGGGTTCCCTCTAGGATGCCTGTGTACTGGGTGCCACATCTCTGACCAACTCAGTGTGGCTGTCCTCTTCAGCCTAGTTGTGAAAGAGGCTGGGTTCTCAAATGCCAACAGAAGGAACACAATTCCAGGGCAGCAAAGGCCAAGTGGCAAAATGGAACCATTGAGGCTAAGTGGGTGCAATTACCTGCCAGACAGCAAGGCCAGGGGCAACAGGGTGCACTGGGCTACAGCCATGGCAACTGGACAAGAATAGCCTTAAGACTGAGATACTAACATGAGGGAGGGAGGAAGAGAGGGAGGGAAGGAAAAAAGGAGGGAAGGAAGGAAGGAAGGCAGAGAGAGAGAAAAAAAAAACTGAGCACTGGACAGAGGTCAGCATTAACACCTTCAAGGGGAACCTTAGGCTCCTTGTCCAGACTCTAGGTTTAACTTAATTAATCTTGGAACCCATAACTGAAACGGAGGCTGGGTCTTGTGAAGGAAAGCCCTTCAACAGCCCTACCACATGCGACCACATTCTAACCTTTCCCCCAAAGAACCTACAGCAATGGACCAGAGTAACTCAGGAGAGGGGGAAGTGAATACCCAAACTTTCAGAGGCTGCTGGGTTTTGGGCTCAAGCCCTGCCCATTCCAGGAGACCCAAACACTATCATGATCCCCAACTGAAATGACAAACAGAACCCTGGCCCTGTTCTTCCTCAGAGGGGACCAATGTGCTTGCAAGCCATCAGGTGGACATATTCACTCAGCCCCTGAGAGAAAAATGGATGGGGACACTTGGCTGCCAGAACAATCACTTTCAGGAAACACTAAGTACAATCTCTGAGAACCATCCCCACCTCTGCCAAGACAGAATTTGGGAAGAACTGTGGAGTCAAAGATGCCATTAAAGACCTCAAAGTCACAGGGAAGTTTGGGACATGACAACCCCATTCCGTCTCCACTGTACATCAGATAGTGCAGGGCAGTGGTGGGTCCCCTGGTACCCCAAGTGGCAGACCCAATGGCAGTGATGGGCTGGATATGGTCTCTGATGGATCATCCTTCTCGGCCCCATTGGTAAAGAGGTCAAAATCAGTTTTCTTCCTCATAGGAGAACAGCAACACACAATTGCTGCCTCCCCTCAAAGCTAAGGTAGCCTCTCTTGCTCTGTCATAGACAGTCTTCAGGAACTTTGCTTTTGCTTGTTTAGTTTTTTTTTTTTGTGTGGCACTGGGGTTTGAACTTAGGGCCTCACACTTGCTCTGCAGGTGCTCTACCACTTGAGCCACTCCACCAGCCCCACTTCTTTTGTTTAAATATTTTTTAGAGCAGCTTTAAGATCACAGAAAATTGAATTCCATATATTCTCCTCTCTACCCACAGCCTCCTCTATTATCAATTATCTACCACCTGAGGGTACGTTTGTTACAATCAATGAGCCCACAATGAAATTACTATTAACTCTTTCTTGGTGTAGTACATTCCATGACTTTGGACAATGTAGAGTGATGTGTAACCACCATTACAGAATCTAACAGAATAGTTTCACTGCCTTAAAAATTGATCTGCCCGTATGCTTCCCTATCCTCAACCCTTGGCAACTGCTGATCTCTGTAGTATTTCTATGGCTGTGCTTTTTCTAGAATGTAATATAGAAGGAATCTCCTCTCTGTAGTCTTTGCTAGTTGGCTTCTAGAGAGTGAATATTCACTAACACACATTTAAGGTTTCTCCATATCTTTGCATGACTGATAGCTCATTTCTTTTTAGCATGGAAAAATATTCTATTGTCTGTATGTACCACCATTTATTTCTTCATTCACCTATTGAAGAGTGTCTTGGTTCTTTTAAGCTTTGGCTATTATGAACAAAGCTGCTATGAACATCCATGTACAGTTTGTTGTGTGGATATAGTTTTCAATTCCTTTAGGTAAACACCAAAGAGTACAATTTCAGGATCATGAGGTAGGAGAATGTTTAGATGTAAGAAACTGCCAAGTAGCTTTACAAGTAGCTGTACCATTTTTCTTTCCCATCAGCAAAAAAATGGAATTCTCATTGCTCCCTAGCACTTGGTATTGTCAGAGTTCTGTATTTTAGCCATTCTAATAGTACACTTCATTGTTTTAACTTGCATTTCCCTAACATGTGGGAAATTTTGTCTTATGCTTATTTGCCATTTTTGTATCTTTTCTGGTGGAATGTCTGTGAAGATCTTTGATTCCATTTTTAAGTCAGGTTATTTTCTTACTGTTGAGTTTTAGGAGTTCTTTATATATTTTTTCTAATAGTCCTTTATCAAACATGCCTTTTTTGGAGGGGGCAGTGGGGTTTGAACTCAGGGCCTTGTTTTTTTTTGTTTGTTTGTTTGGTTTTTTTTTTATTTATATGTGCATACAAGGCTTGGGTCATTTCTCCCCACTGCCCCCACCCCCTCCCTTACCACCCATGCCACCCCCTCCCTCTGCCCCCCCCCTCAATACCCAGCAGAAACTATTTTGCCCTTATTTCTAATTTTGTTGTAGAGAGAGTATAAGCAATAATAGGAAGGAACAAGGGTTTTTGCTGGTTGAGATAAGGATAGCTATACAGGGAGTTGACTCACATTGATTTCCTGTGCTTGGGTGTTACCTTCTAGGTTAATTCTTTTTGATCTAACCTTTTCTCTAGTACCTGTTCCCCTTTTCCTATTGGCCTCAGTTGCTTTGAGGTATCTGCTTTAGTTTCTCTGCGTTAAGGGCAACAAATGCTAGCTAGTTTTTTAGGTGTCTTACCTATCCTCACCCCTCCCTTGTGTGCTAAAGCTTTTATCATGTGCTCATAGTCCAATCCCCTTGTTGTGTTTGCCCTTGATCTAATGTCCACATATGAGGGAGAACATACGATTTTTGGTTTTTTGAGCCAGGCTAACCTCACTCAGAATGATGTTCTCCAATTCCATCCATTTACCAGCGAATGATAACATTTCGTTCTTCTTCATGGCTGCATAAAATTCCATTGTGTATAGATACCACACTTTCTTAATCCATTCGTCAGCGCTGGGGCATCTTGGCTGTTTCCATAACTTGGCTATTGTAAATAGTGCCACAATAAACATGGGTGTGCAGGTGCCTCTGGAGTAACCTGTGTCACAGTCTTTTGGGTATATCCCCAAGAGTGGTATTGCTGGATCAAATGATAGATCGATGTCCAGCTTTTTAAGTAGCCTCCAAATTTTTTTCCAGAGTGGTTGTACTAGTCTACATTCCCACCAGCAGTGTAAGAGGGTTCCTTTTTCCTCGCATCCTCGCCAACACCTGTTGTTGGTGGTGTTGCTGATGATGGCTATTCTAACAGGGGTGAGGTGGAATCTTAGCGTGGTTTTAATTTGCATTTCCTTTATGGCTAGAGATGGTGAGCATTTTTTCATGTGTTTTCTGGCCATTTGAATTTCTTCTTTTGAGAAAGTTCTGTTTAGTTCACTTGCCCATTTCTTTATTGGTTCATTAGTTTTGGGAGAATTTAGTTTTTTAAATTCCCTGTATATTCTGGTTATCAGTCCTTTGTCTGATGTATAGTTGGCAAATATTTTCTCCCACTCTGTGGGTGTTCTCTTCAGTTTAGAGACCACTTCTTTTGATGAACAGAAGCTTTTTAGTTTTATGAGGTCCCATTTATCTATGCTATCTCTTAGTTGCTGTGCTGCTGGGGTTTCATTGAGAAAGTTCTTACCTATACCTACTAAATCCAGAGTATTTCCTACTCTTTCTTGTATCAACTTAAGAGTTTGGGGTCTGATATTAAGATCCTTGATCCATTTTGAGTTAATCTTGGTATAGGGTGATATACATGGATCTAGTTTCAGTTTTTTGCAGACTGCTAACCAGTTTTCCCAGCAGTTTTTGTTGAAGAGGCTGCTATTTCTCCATCGTATATTTTTAGCTCCTTTGTCAAAGATAAGTTGCTTATAGTGTGTGGCTTCATATCTGGATCCTCTATTCTGTTCCACTGGTCTTCATGTCTGTTTTTGTGCCAGTACCATGCTGTTTTTATTGTTATTGCTTTGTAATATAGTTTGAAGTCAGGTATTGTGATACCTCCTGCATTGTTCTTTTGACTGGAACTCAGGGCCTTGTGATTGCTAGGCACGTGCTCTGCCACTTGAGCCACACTTCTAGCCCTTTTTGTTTAGATTATTTTTAAGGTAAGTTCTCACTTTTTGCCTGGGCCAGCCTGGCACTGGAATCCTCCTATCCATGCCTCCCACATAGCTGGGATTGTGAACCACCCAGCTGTGGTTTGTGGTGGTACAAAACCAACCAGATTGTAAAGGTGTTATGTAAACCACCATACCTTGCTCATTTTGTACAGGTGGGGTCTCACTAACTTTTTGTCCAGGCTGGTCTTGGACTATGATCCTCCAAAGCTGTGCCTCCTGTGTAGCTGGGATTACATGTGTGAGCCACCACACATGGTCTCAGATATGCCTTTTGTAAATATTTTCTCTCAGTTTGGGGCTTGTCTTTTCACTCTTTATGGTGTCTTCTATACAGCAGAAGGTTACAATTTTAATGAAGTTCAGTTTACTTATTCTTCTTTCATGGATTACTCCTTCAGTGTCCTATCTAAAAAGATCACCAAGTCAAAGGTCACTTTCATTTTTTCCTGTGTTATCTTCTAGGAGTTGTATAGTTTTATGTTTCAAAATTAGATCTGTGACCATTTTGAGTTATTTTTTTGTGTCTAGATTCTGGGTTTTTTTTGGCATGTGGATGTCCAGTTGTTCCAGTTCCATTTTCAGAAAAAAAAAACCTATTTTGCTTCACTGTGTTGCTTTTGCTCTTTTGTCAAACATCAGTTCTTGTTGACTTGTCTATTATGCCAATTCCACAGTCATGATTGTTGTGGCTCTATAGTTAAGTCTGCTGCCTTTCATCTTTTCCTTCAGTACTGTTTTGGGCTATTCTGGGTCCACTGTCTTTCCAAATAAACTCCACAACCACTTCATCAATGTCCACAAATAACTTGCTGGAGTGCTTGTCTGAGAGTGTGTTGAATCTGTATATCAAGTTGGGGAGATGTGACATCTGGACATATGTACTCTTCCAATCGATGAACATGGGCTAGCTCTCCATTTATTCAGTTCCACTTTGATTTCATTCATCAGTGGTTTTTTAAATTTTTTTATTTTATATATTCATATGTGTATACAATGTCTGGGTCATTTCTCCCTCCTTCCCCCACCCCCTCCCTTACCCACCCCCCACCCCCTCTCTCTCCTCCACAACCCCCTCACTACCCGGCAGAAACTATTTTGCCTTTATCTCTAATTTTGTTGAAGACAGAGTATAAGCAATAATAGGAAGGAACAAGGGTTTTTGCTAGTTGAGATAAGGATAGCTATACAGGGAGTTGACTCGCATGGATTTCCTGTGTGTGTGTGTTACCTTCTAAGTTAATTCTTCTTGAACTAACCTTTTCTCTAGTTCCTGGTCCCCTTCTCCTATTGGCCTCAGTTGCCCCAAAGTATCTGCTTTAGTTTCTCTGCGTTGAGGGCAACAAATGCTAATTTTTTAGGTGTCTTACCTATCCTCACATCTCCCTTGTGTGCTCTCGCTTTTATCACGTGATCAAAGTCCAATCCCCTTGTTGTGTTTGCCCTTGATCTAATGTCCACATATGAGGGAGAACATACAATTTTTGGTCTTTTGGGCCAGGCTAACCTCACTCAGAATGATGTTCTCCAATTCCATCCATTTACCGGCAAATGATAACATTTTGTTCTTCTTTATGGCTGCATAAAATTCCATTGTGTATAAATACCACATTTTCTTGATCCATTCGTCAGTGGTGGGGCATCTTGGCTGTTTCCATAACTTGGCTATTGTGAATAGCACCGCAATAAACATGGGTGTGCAGGTGCCTCTGGAGTAACCTGTGTCACAGTCTTTTGGGTATATCCCCAAGAGTGGTATTGCTGGATCAAATGGTAGATCAATGTTTAGCTTTTTAAGTAGCCTCCAAATTTTTTTCCAGAGTGGTTGTACTAGTTTACATTCCCACCAGCAGTGTAAGAGGGTTCCTTTTTCCCTAAATCCTCACCAACACCTGTTGTTAGTGGTATTGCTAATGATGGCTATTCTAACAGGGGTGAAGTGGAATCTTAGTGTGGTTTTAATTTGCATTTCCTTTATTACTAGAGATGGTGAGCATTTTTTCATGTGTTTTCTGGCCATTTGAATTTCTTCTTTTGAGAAATTTCTGTTTAGTTCACTTGCCCATTTCTTTATTGGTTCATTAATTTTGGTAAGGGAGGGGGTGAGGGCAGGAGGTAGAAATGACCCAAGCCTTGTATGCACATATGAATAATAAAGCAATAAAAAAATATAAATAATATGGTAAAAAAATAAAAATAAAAATAAAACTCTCATTAATTACCTGTAGGATTTCTTCTTTTAGATTATTCTTGTGGGCTTCATTGGGTTCCTTGGCATAGTTTATCTTCATTTTGTTGGAGTCTGGAACTGAGTATCTGTTTTCTTCATTTTCCTCTGGTTCCTGTACTAATGTTTTGCTGTGGGGAAACTGGTTTCCTGTTTTTTCTGTCTTCCCATCATTGCCCTTGGTGTTGTTATTGTCCCTGTACTGTGTACAATTAAGTATTTTCTAGCTTGTAATAATAATAATGGTGATATTTAGAATGGAAGGGTGAGAGGAGAGGGAAAGCAAAGAAGTTAAAGAACAAGGGAAAAACAAACAAGTAAAAAAACAAAACAAACAAACAAAAGTTTCAAAGATATAAACAGGGAGAGATAGTGTACTAATCAACAGTAAGCTAAACAGGCATTAGAGAGACAGAGAGAGGACTGAAAAAAAATAAAATCTCCAAATGCAATAAAGTTTCAGTCTTAATTATTTTGGTGTTAGTCCCTCAGCCTCCAATCCTGGAGATGGTGTCTCAGAAGTAGTTCTGTCATTGTCTCATCAAAGGGGAAAAAAACCAAACCAAAACAAAACAAAACCCCACAAAGTGTCTCAAGTTCATATGCAGTACAGTTTTAGTAAGTTTTTCAGCATGCAGGTGTAGTTTGGTTGTTGTCTCATCAAAGGAAGAGAGAGAAAAAAAAGAGTCTGGAGACAGTTCTATGAATGGCTATCTGAGGCTGCAGCTCACCTACCTGCTGCTGTCAGCCTGCTGTTGCTGGAGGCTTTATTTATGCAGATCTCAGGAGTGAGCTTAACACTCACCTGGCCCCTCAGGCTTTGTTTACTTAGAGTTCTCCTGGGCTTGACCACCACTGCTACAAGCTTTCCCCTTTCCAAGCACACTGACGGAGGTGACATTGCACCAGCTTTCTCAGGCCGGAGTCTTTATTTACAGTTCATGTGGGAAGTGGGCCTTCCCCCCTCTCCTGTGGAGTTTTCCTCCCACTGCCACTTTTACAAGCTTTCTCGCTCCTGGTTGCTGGGCATGTGTTGCTGCTCCTGCCTTCTCCAGCTGGCTTGTTGTGAGAGATTTCCCCTTCCCCCCCCTTCAGTGCTCAGGGTGCCCCGCCCTCTTTGCTACATGTCTTTTTTGTTGTTATTGCTTATTATTCAGTTTTTTTTTCCTGGGTGGGGGTGGGTCTGTCCAGGGGGCTATGCTGATCTGTTCCAGGGTTGTCTGTGGGAGTACCGTGTACCGCTTCGCTCACCTTGTGGTCTGCATCTTCCCAAGCCGTCTGGGCGCTGCTGTCTGGTGGCGGTGCGGTAGCCCTCCTGGTTTCTCCGCTTAATGTGAAGTGGAGATGCTATGTGCAGCCTGGAGGTGTGGAGGAGTCAAAGTTTTGCCTCTTCTGGTGGTTTTTCCTGTAAGGTGTATCTATAGCGTCTCTCCAAGATTTTTCTTAGGAAGCACACTTTCTGCTTCCTCCTTCTAGCTGCCATCTTGAAATCTCCTCATTCATCAATGTTTTGTAGTTTTCCTCATGTAGATCTTATACACTTTGTTTTTAGCTTTATGCCTAATTATTTCATTTTGGGAGTTGCCAGTGTAAGTGGTATTGTGTTTTTAATTTCAGATTCTACTTGCTCATTACTGGCATATGAGAAAGTGATTTGACTTTTGTATATTAATTAACCTAGTATCCTGCAACCTTGCTGCCATCATTTATTAGTTACATGAGCTTAGAGGTTATTAAAAAATTTTTTTTCTTATCTATTTGTTATGACTTGGATCTTAGACGTCTCCACAAGATCCATATGTGAAAGGCTAGATCGCTAACCAGGGGCTCTATTGGGAGGTGGTCAAAACTTTAGGAGGAAGTTAGGTTACTGGGGTTGTGCCCCTAAAGGATACAATGGGACCCTCAACCCTCTCTCACCCTCACCCTCCTGTGCTTCCCACCACCATGAGACAAGCAGCTTTGCCCTACCACATGCTCCCCCCATCACCTGCTCTGCCACCACAGACTCAGAGCAACAGAACCAAGCAACCCTTCAAAACCTTTCAAGGTATGAGTCAAACCTAAAACCCTCAAAGTATGAGTCAAAAACCTTTCCCTTTTTTTGGTGGTACTGGGGTTTGAACTCAGGGCCTCACACTTGCTAGGCAGGTGCTCTACCATTTGAACCACTCCACCAGTCCCAAACCTTTCCTCTTTATGAGGTGACTTCCTCAAGTATTTTGTCCCAGTAATGGAAAGATGAGCAACATGCTATTCTTTCCTAGTTTTTGCATAAACAATGATGTCATCTGTGAATAAAGTTTTTTCTTTCCTAGTCAGTATGCCTTTAATTCCCATGTCTTCTTTAATTACATTAGCTAAGATTTCCAGTATGTTATTGAAAAAGAATGGTAAGAGGGGAAAGCTTTGCCTTATTCCTGATCTTAGCAGGAAAGCTTTTAGTTTCTCACAATTCATTATGGTGTTACCTGTACGTTTTTTGCAAATATTTTTATCAAGTTTCAAATATGACCTCCAATTCTATTTTACTGAGAAGTTTTTAAAAAATCATTATTAGATGTTTGGATTTTGTTAAATGCTTTCCCTGCATCTGTTGATATGATTGTATGGTTTTTTTGCTTTTCACCTGTTGGTGTGATGGATGAATTGACTTTCTAATACCTGGGATAAATCCCAATTGCTTGTGATGAATGACTATTTCTACACTGTGTTGGATTAGAGGTACTATTTTGTGAGTGATTTTTGCATCTATGCTCCTGAGATACTGTTCTGTAGTTTTCTTGGAATGTCTTTGTCCAGTTTGGGTATTAAGAGTATTAATACTTCATAGGAAGTACTCCTTCTGCTTCTATCTTCTGAAATAGATTGTAGAGAATTGGTCTAACTTATTCCTTAAATGTTTGCTAGAATTCATGAATGAATCTACCTGGGCCTGGTACTTTCTGTGCATGGAGGTTATTAATTATTGATTTAATGTTCTTTAACAGATTTAGGTCTATTCAGATCATATGTTTCCTCTTGAGTTTGGTCAAGTTGTGTCTTTCAAGGAATTAGTCCATTTTACCTATGGTATAAAATTTGTGGACCCTTAGTTGTTCACAGTATTCCTTTACTATCTTTTCAATGCCCATGAAATCCATAGTGATTTTCCCTCCTCTTTTTTGGGGGAGAGAGGGGCTGAGGATCGACCCTCATGTATGCTAGGCAAGTCTTCTACCACTGAGTCACATCCCCAGTTGACCCCTTTATCATTATGTGATGCTCTTGTTTTATCCCTGAAAATTTTCCTTACTGTGAAGTCCACTCTGACTGAAGCTAAAGTAGCTATTCCTGCTTACCATTGATTTGTGTTAGCTTTCTCCATTCATTTACTTTAATATGCATGTATCTCTATATTTCAGTTGCTTGCTTGCAGACAACATATTTTCGAACAACCTTATTTTTGATCCACTTTGACAATCTCTGCCTTTTAATTGGTGCATTTAGACCACTGACACTCAAAGTCAATAACCTAAATATCTATATATTAGATTAATATCTACCATATTTTTACTGTTGTCCTTTGTCCTTATTTTTGTCTTCCACCTTTTCTACCTTTTGTGATTTTGAGTATTTTATGATTCCCTTCTTTCCTTTCTAGCATATCAATACTTTTTTTTTTTTTACTTTTTTTTAGTGGCTGCCCTACAGTTTGCAATATACCTTTAGAAGAGACCCAATTCCACTTTCAAATAGCACTATACTGTATCATAGATGCTGAGAGTACCTCATAGTAAGAAATGATTCCAACTGATCCCTGTCATTACATCAGTGTTATTCATTTCACTTCTGTATAAGAGACACATGTACATACATAACTAAATTCACTGCTATTATTACTTTGAACTATTATGTTAAATCCATTAAAAATGGGGAAAATCAGTTTTATTTTACCTTCGTTTATTCCTTTTTATTGGTATACACAAATTATGCATAGTAAAGGGTTTCATTATGACATTTCCAACCACACAACGTACTTTGATCAAATTCACTCTTCATTGCTCTCGTGTTCCCCTTTCTCCCTTTCCCTTTCCCTTCTACCTTCCTAGTAGTCTAGTAGTTCCCACTCTATGTTCATGACCTTATTTTGGGGTTTTTCCCCCCCAACTTCAACAAATGAGAGAAAGCATGTAATGCTTGTCTTTGTGAGACTGCCTTATTTCATTAACATGATGATCTCCAGTTCCACCCAATTTCCAGCAAATAACATGAATTTCACTCTTCTAAGTGGCTGAGTAAAACTTCATTGTGTATATCTACTACATTTTCTTGATCCATTCATGCATTGATAGTCACTTAGGCTGATTTCACAATTTGGCTATTGTGAATGGTGCCACAATAAACATGGGTATACAGGTATTCTCCATGGCAAGCTGACTTTGATTCTTTTTGGTAGACCCAGAAGTGGTATGACTGGATCATTTGGGAGTTCTATTTTTTTAGAAAAAGTTTTAAGGAAACTCCATATTGATTTCCATAGTGGCTGGAGTAATTTATATTCCCACCAGCAGTGAGTAAGAGTTCTTTTTCTCCCATATCCTCATCATAATTTGTTATTTGTTTTCTTGATGATAGCCATTCTGTCAGGGTGAGCTAGAATCTCAATGTAGTTTTGATTAGCCCTGATGGCTAAGAATGTTGAATATTTTTTCATGTATTTATTGGCCATTTGTATTTCTTCATTTGAAAAGTGTCTATTCAGTTCATTTGCCCATTTCTTGGTTGGATTAGCTTTTCTTTTGGTGTTTAACTTTTTAAGCTCTTTATATATTCTGGATATTAATCCCCTGTTTAATATGTGGCAAAGATTTTCTCCTATCTGTAAACTACCTTTTCACTCTGTTGATTGTTTCTTTTGCTGTGTAGAAGCTTTTGAATTTGATACAATCCCATTTGTCAATTTTTGCTTATTTTGAGTTACTGCAGTCCTATTCAGAAAGTCCTTGCTCATGCCTATATCTTGAAGTGCTTCCTCTAGTACTTTCAAAGTTCTCAGGTTTTACATTAAGATTTTTGATCCACTTTTACTTGATTTTTGCACAGGCTGAGAGACAGGAATCTAGTTTCGGTTTTCTACATATGACTATCCAGCATTGCCAGCACCACTATGTTAAAGAGGCTGTCATTTTTTCAGTGTATAGTTTTTTTGGCACATTTTTTTCAGAATAAGACAGCAATACCTGCTTGGGCTTATTTCTGGATCTTCTATTCCACTGGTCTATGAGTCTGTTTTTGTGTCAACACCATGCTATTTTTGTTACTATCTGTAGTACAGCTTTGTGATACCTCCAGCAATTACTCTTTTTGCTCAAGATTGCTTTGGCTATTCAGGGTCTTTTGTGTTTCCATATAAATTTTTTCTACTTATGTGACAAATGTCACTGGAATTTTGAAGGAGAGTACACTGAATTTTTATATCACTTTTGGTAGTATGGCCATTTTGATACTATTTATTCTGCCAATTCATGAACATGGAGGAGGTCTTTCCATCTTCTAATTTCTTCTACAATTTCTTTCTTTATTACTTTGTAGTTTTCATCGCAGAGATATTTAACATCTTTGGTTACATTTATGCCTACATATTTTAATTTTTTGAGGCTACTATGAATGGGATTGTTTTCTTGGCCTCTTTTTTTCAGGAGTTTACTGTTGATACAGAAAAGCTACTGCTTTTCATATGTTGATTCTGTGTCCTGCTACTTTGCTGAAAGTGTGTAACAGACCTAAGAGTCTTCTAGTGGACTGCTCAGGGTCTTTTAAGTATAGGATCATATCATCTGTAAACAGTGATAGTTTAACTTACTCCTTTCCAATTTGTATCCCTTTTATTTCTTTCTCTTTCCTTATTGCTCTTTCTAAGTATTCAAGCACTATACTGACTAAGAATGGGGACAGTGGGTTCCCTTTCCTTGTTACTGATTTTAGAGGAAATGGTTTCAGTTTTTCCCCATTCAGTATAATATTGGCTAGAAGTCATATATATCCTTTATTATGTTGAAGTATGAACCTTCTATTCCTAGCTTCTTCAGAGTTTTTATGTTGAATTTTGTCAAAGGCTTTTCCTGCATCTATTGATATGGTTATGTGATTCTTGTCTTTGTTTTTTTAATATGCTGTATAACGTTTATTGGTTTGCATATATTGGGTTCAACATACTCATTCCAAGAATGAAGCCAATTTAAATGGTGTATGTTCTTTTATATGCATTGCTGCATCCAATTTGCAAGTATTCTACTGAGGATTTTTATATCTATGTTCAACAAGGGAAAAGGCCTATAGTTTTCCTTTTGTGTTGTGCCCTAATCTGGTTTTGGTAACAGGGTAATACTGGCTTCAGAGAATGGGATCAGAAGTGTTGCTTCCCTTTGTCTGAGGAGCATTGGCATGACTCCTTTAAAGGTCTGGTAGAATTTAGCAGTGAATCCATCCAGTCCTGTACTTTTCTTTCCTGGGAGTTTTATTACTACTACTACTACTACTACTACTACTACTACTGTTTCAACCTTATTGCTCATTATTGATCTGTTTGGGTTGTGTCTTCTTGGTTCAGTTTTAGTAGGTCACGTGTATAGAAATTTGAATTTCCAGTTTTCAAAATATTCCTTAATGATCCTCTGTCTGTTGTAATGTTACTTTTTCTTATTCTAATTTTATTAATTTGGATCTTCTCCTTCCTTTGGTTTGAAGTACTGAATTTTTTTTCCAGTTTGGGACTCTGGCTAGAAACTGCCACCTCCATGCCTTCAGTGCCTAGAACAGTACTGAGCAAGTGTCCCTGGCTGATCAATCATTCTTTGAACAGTTGCCCTCCCATTGATTAGTATCTTCTGTAACAAACAGTGAGGTCTACCTTCCCTGTGTCTGATGCTCTCTAGTCCTGAGACTGTGGGCCAACACCTGTAGCTGTCCAACATCTGTTCTATTTCTATGTAGAACTATAAGCTGCCATAATAATAATAATAATAATAATTCACCTTCACAGACAATTACAGACCACTCTTAATCATCTTGCAAATGCACATCACCAGGAAAGGAAGACAGGGGCAGTGCACATGGTGATCCACTGCCAAGAAAAGTGGTGTAATATTTGTGAAAAATGGCAACACAGAACAAGGAGGTACAAGAAATAGCTCCAGGCTCCAGAACACAGACCAACATAGAGGCCCTATCTGCCAGTCGCCTGACTATACCAGTATGCTGTGCCTACCCCACCAGGACTCTTGCTGGGCCATCTTGTCCTTGGCTTCAACAGCACACATTCTTTCTCATTTGTCACATACCACCCTAGGTTCTATATTTCAAACTTACTGTTATCAGGAGTGTGAACAAAGTTCCATGTTGTCCAACTCCAGAGGGGACCATCTATGTGGGTACCTGGATCAGGGCTGGAGCACTGCCCATACGGCCTCTCTCCCCCACTGTTCCCCAAATTACTTCCAAGAGTAACATTCAAATAAACTTTTACTAAAATCCTTTTGTAAAGATGTTCTCCCCCCACCCAAATATTCCGACAAAACATACAGGGTCCAGTTAGCAGCCTGGGTTCACTGCAGGGGAAAGAGGAACAGTTGCCTCACACCTCACACACTTCTCAGCCATGGTACCTGGATTAGCATGAGAACAAGGAACAAAGGAGGAGGCCTTGTGGACCTATCCTCACAGGCCAAGTGGTGACTATCTCAGAGAAGTGGGGTGTAGGGGCTGACCCTTGAGTACAGAAGCCCCTCAGCACAGGATTCCAGCACAGGGTCCCAAGTCCAGACAGGCACAGAAAGTTGGGGGGCACTCTGAGACCTACATACACTGCAATGGACAACCCCCTCCCAAGGTGGGCTTCTCTTCCATTTTGCAGAAAATTAGGGAGCAAGCAGCTAAGCTCCCCAAACTGGAGAGCTCAGGAGATATTGTCAAAGGCCCACTGAGCTGGGAGGGACTTGCGCTTAGTCATAACCAGTGCTGGGGCTTAGTGGTACAAGTCTCAGCTCCTACTTGGCCATGACACCCACCCACTCACACCTTCACAGATACAACCCACACTTGCAGGACCTCTTGCTCATCTCTGTCTTCACTTTAAAAAGTTTTTCACATGTAAGTGATTGAAAAACACACTGCCCTCTTAAATAAGTGCACAGTTGGCATGTCTGCCCATCACTCCACAGTGCTCATGGAGTACACTAGTGTGAATTCAAATAGAGCCTTGTTCTTTCTCAAGTCCTGTTAGAAGAAAACACACTTCAGTCTGCATATTGCAGACATGTTCTGATTAATGACAAATAATCAGAACATGGGACTATGCGGTATGAGGAGAAACCACTTTTCAACTCCACTTCCTGAGTATGATGTCATGCTTTCCCCTAGCAGTGGCAGGTTAAAAATTATATGACAACTTAAAAGAAATGGAAAACAATGATTTGAGCAAAGAAAAGAGTAAAAAAAGAGGACCCAAACTGAGGTTTATAAAGGACAGACACAAAAAAACACAAGAAAAAACTCAGGATAGGCAAAAGAGCAGAGGAAGATAGGACAGGAGAGATGATCCAAGTGAGGAGCAGAGAGAGGCCTCAGAGGGAGGAGGAGGAGGAGGAGGAAGAAGAAGGTACTGCAGAAGTAGGTGAGAAAATGGATGAAAATTTCCAAATTTGGTGAAAGACAAAAAACTACCAATTCAAGAAGCTACAAAACTTCCAAACAAGCTGAGCACTAGTGGCAAGACCCTATCTCAAAAAAACCCATCACAAAAAAAAAAAAAAGGGTTGGTGGAGTGGCTCAAGGTGTAGACCCCAAGTTCAAGCCACAGTATTGCAAAAAAAACAAAAACAAAAACAAAAACAAACTTCCAAGCAGGATATACCAAAAGAAATCTATACCAAGACTTTCAGAATAGTAAAGGGAAAGACAGAAATGTTGAAGCTAGCTAGAGAGAAGCAACATATTTCCAACAGAGGGACAGTGATTCTAGTGATAGTGGACTTCTCATCAGAAACAAGGCCAGAAAGAAACTGTACGAGGTTTTCAAGTGCTAAAGCAGAAACAGAAGAGCTATCAACCCAGAATCCTGTACCCCGGATATCCTTCAGGAATGAAGGTGACATTCTCAATTTAAAAAGAAAAGGCTCAGAAAATTCAAAACTCTATCAGCAAAAAACTTACCATAAAATAAGTTAAAGGAAGTTTTTTGAATAAAGTGATCATAAAAGAAACAAATTCAAAGCATTAGGAATACAGAAAAAGCAACACAAAGAATGAAAACATGGGTAAGTAGACTCCTCTTGAGTTATCTAACTACCTTAGACAGTTGAAGGAGACATCGTAAGCCTGTCTGAGGTGGGTGCGCATTTGTGCAGAGGAAATGACAATGTTGCATGCCAGGTACTTGCTAGGTACTCTATACATATCAATCCTTTTAATGAGGAAGGGGCTATTATCTGAAACTGAAGCCCACAGAGGTAAGGTAATTGACATGTGCAAAGTTAGTAGGTGGCAGACACAAGAATAAAATGCAGAGGGTCTGGATACAGTACACCTGCACAAGAAGCCTTGTGCTACTTCTCCCACTTGCCCACTCACCACTCCAATTCCTGGGAACACAGCAGGGCTGATCATCTGGTATGTGTCCTTGCCTGTGTTTCAGACAGCATAGGATGTTCACGGTCCTGATTCCCTCAGACAAGCCTAGCCCACCTGAGACGTCTATCTAGATTAGCATCAGGCAATCAGCAGTCCCACAGCACCTGTTCCTGTATAGGTTGTTTAGAAAAGACATCTGAGCACTATCTCTAAACAACAGGAAGTAGGGAGTGTATATGATTACATTTGCCTCCAGAAACTCCACAGGAGAAGGCAGCTGTGGGGCAGGAGCAGTGAGCACGGAGCTAAGCGAGGATGTCTGTTTTATATTAATATAAAGATGTGTCTATAAAAGAGCAAGCACTACAATGTGCACGACCACAAGTATTAGAGATAGAAATAATGCTCTGTGTCTTCAATTTAAGGTCACAATAAAGCCTCCTTTCTGAGTCCTGTGGTGATTATTACTGCCCACACTGCTCTTTCTCCTGCAGAACCACACCTCTACACCACCTTGGCTCCACCACGATGCCAGTATTCCCACCTGCAACTTGGTGCATGACTAGTCTGGACACTGGGACAGAGGGGACAGGAGCACAGGCCTCAAAGGTCCCTGGAAGATGGCCTGACCTCTGTGCCCACATCCCACCAGGAAAGAAGCTTGCTGCTGCCTTCAATTCAATCCACAACAAAGGCACAGACAACAGACCTTAACCCACCTGAGCCCAGCAGTGAGTCTGGGTCCTCGATGGCCAATAGGCCCAGCCCCAGGTGGCTGAGCCACAGGCCACCTGCACATCCAGCCCACAAGTATGACAACAAGGGGCCCTCACTGGAATCTGTAAAGCTTTTGAAGAAGCAATACAGCAATATAATTGTTCTATTTTAAATTCCATCACCTACAAAAGTGGAGAGAAAAATCATAATGAAGCCTCATATATCCATTTTCCAAATTAAATAATATGGAAATCATATTTTGTCCAACTTGTTTCATCTATTCTTTTCAATGTTTTAATAGTTTTATAGCAAATTCATGTCATTTAGTGTTTTACAGCAAATTCAGATATCTTGACATTTCACCAATAAATTCTTCAGTACACATTTAAGCTAAGAATATTTTTCATAATCATCATGCAATTATCACACAAAATAAGCGCAAGAAAACATCGAATGACCACCTAATACCCAGTCTATAGTCATTTTCTAATTGACTCAGTGATGTCTTTTGTAATTGCTCTGTTCATAATGATCCAAATGTGTTCTGGAGAGCAACCTCTCCTAGGATAGATACCTCTTAACACTCTATTCTGACAAAGACCCTGTCTTTTCACATGCAGGTCATCTGCCTAGGATCTGCAAGCCTGGCTTGGTTGAGTGCCTCCCCATGTTGTGAGTCATGTCTTGTAGTTCTGCATATTTCTAAAACACTGAGTAGGTGGTGAGGCTTTTTGCAGACCCAGGCTCCATGTCTACCTTCATTGTGACTAACTGCTTCCTAGAGCATCATCTTATCATGAGGCAGAATAGGATGGAGCCATCCCACTTTTCACAATGCTGAGATTTACAGCTGGGCCCAGGGGTGCAGGCTGAAGCCTGCATTACAAACGTCCACAGGAGTCTTTTACTTCTGGCTAGCAGCCATTGGTTAATGTCCAGATCCTGAGCTTACCAGGGATGCCAAGATGATGACTTTCTAATTCTATCTTCCCAAAACAATCTGCTTCCATAAACCAAGACTTCACCTCATCAGTTATCTGACTGCAGAAATGCGTTCTACAGGAAAGGAGACACATGCTGGACGCACTGCTCTGTCCTAACAGGCTCCGCAAAATGATGACTTATCTCTGTTCTCGTTATTCTGGCTCATTATGATTTGTGGATTACCATAGGCTTGCTATATACAGATCGAACAACTGCAGTACCTATTTTTTTGTGATTTTACACTCACATACATTAATTGTACATTAATTTACAAAGCAGTTTCACTGTGGTATTTCCAACATACACACAATGTTCTTTGATCAAACTCACCCCCCTATATTACTCTTCATCATTCCCCCTTTCTTCCCCCCAACCTTAAGCAACTTTTAACAGGTTTCATTGTTCTGTTTTCATACAACTAAATCTTCATTATGTAGAAATGATGATGACCATCTCTACCACCAAGATTGTAGTCACTAGATACTGTCCTACATACTGATAGGTATTTTTGGAGAAATAGCTTATTTTACACACTAGGAAATGGATAAAATGATCCTTAACAAAGGGCCACCAATTTGTCATGGAAAGTATAAAATCATGAATCAAAATGACCTTTTATCCTCCCAAGTTAATTACATCAGGTATTTTGTTATGATGACACAAAGCTGCCTAATACAAATGGTGACCCCTAAGGAAACTATGGGCCCTAGTAAACAGGGATGAATATTGGCTTATCAATCATACCACAATTATGACAACATATAAATAATAGATGAAATATGTTTGAGGGAAGGAAATGGAACTTTATACTTTCCAATCATCTTTCTGTCTTATGGAATAAAACTACTCTAAAAAAATAAGATCCATTAATTTTTCATAAAAGTAAAATAAATTCTGAGGTCATAAGGCTATCATCAATGCAAAATGGAAATTATGAGGTTTGGGATTTCCAATTCCAACAAAGAAGGAGTAACGGCTTATGATCCCACAGTAAACAACCTTAAAATCTGGATGAAGGTAAGAAGAAAATGTGTTTGGGCCGTGGACAACAGAGTACAGTACTGTGATCCTCAACAGAGAGGAGTCATGTGCTGAGCACCTCAGGGACTGCCTCACATTTGGGTGCACTTCCCAATTACTACATATAGCAGTGGAACACATATAGGAAGCAACTGCCTCTCTTAGCAGAGGAAATAAAAATGAGCTGCTCAAGTAGCTAGAATACTTGAGAGAGTCTGCAGGAATGACAGCAGCTAAGCAGAACAGGAGTCCCGAAAACTGCACTAAGACTTTGGCCAAATACACTGCCGGGCGTGCACAGACTCCATCGAAGCATGGCAGAGGAAAAATTTTGAACTATTGAGGAAGTGTAAGATGAGCAGGCATTCTAAAGGTTGCCTGGTACTGGAAGTCACTGAGTCCTGTCTGATAGACCACAGAACAGAATCCTCATTGAACACTGTTCACTTGAGACCCAGATGGGTCATATCTTAGGAGTACGGCAATAGCAAGTCCTAGAGGAAGGCTACTAAATATTTGCCTTAAGCAACCATGGCATGAAGTTTCAGTAAACAAATATCTGCAGTAATAAAAATCAAAACAACAAAGACATAATCTAAATTCTTAACAATGTAGTATATACAATGGCCATTATACAAATAAAAAATACTGTTTATACACACACACACACACACACATACATATATACATACACACATATACATGCACGCAGGACAACATGGCCAACGTTTGTAAAAATATGTAGTCAATAAAAACAGATAGTAAAGATATTGGGGCTATTGAGCAGGGCCTTTAAAGGCGCTAATATAAATATGTTCAAAGATTAAAGAGAACTGGACATACTGAGTGAGACCCTTAGGGAAGCTAAAGAGGAAATGGAAATTGCAAAACTGAAACAACTGGAAATCTAGAACTGAAGAAAGACATATCAGAAAAGACAATTCACTAGACAGGCTTAGCAGCAGAACATGTACTGCAGACAAAATGACCAATGAACTAGAAGACAGATCAATAGTGGCTGTCTAAACTAAGTACAGACAGAAAAAAAAGAACACATAACAGAACCTGAAAAACCTGACAAAACTGGGCAGGATGGGTATTTGTTTAATTGGCATCCTAGAAGAAGAGAGGAAAGATTAGAATCGAAAAAAATTAAGTGGCTGAACATTTTCTAAATTTGATTACTATCAACCATATATATAAAGATACTGAACAAATGTCAATCAGAAAAAGGCAACAAGGCATGGTGGTATACATCTGTAATCCCAGCTACTTCAGGGGCAGAGGTAAAAGGATCACAAGTTCAAGGTCAGTCTGAGAAAAGCTAATGAGATCCTCTGTCAAAAACAAAATAAAGGCAAAGGGCTGAAGGCATGGTTCAACTGATAGAGTGTAAGAGGCTCTATACTGCAATAATAATAATAATAAAAAGAGGAGGAAGGAGAAGAAGAGAAGCAGGAAGATGAAGAGAGAAGACCATATATAGCCAAATTCTAGACAAACTGAAGGGAAATCAGAAATGGGGGAAAAACATTTTTAAAGGAATAGGAAAAAAAGACATTTCACACAGAATAATGAAAAAAAGAGTAGGAATGGTCTATGTATTTGTCAGTCTCATGTTACTGCAATGAAAATACTTGAGACAACTAACTTATAAATAGAAAAGGGTTGTTTGGCTCAGTTTTGAAGATTCAAAGGCACAACATCTGCATCAGTTCAGTTCTAGTGAGAATGGTGGACAGTGGCACATCACAGCAGGTGTGTGTGTGTAGGAGCAAAGCAGTCACATCTCCAACCAAAGCAGAGGGGGTGGGAGGACAGTTGGAGTTCCACAATCGTGACAATGTGTGTCCCCAAGGACTTAAGGACCTCACACTAGGCCCACCTCCTAAGCCTTCCACCCTTCCAACAGCTCCACCCTGCAGACCAAGCCTTCAATCACAGACTTTTGGGGGACATTCAAACCAATATCCAAACCATAGTAATTTCTCATTAAAAAAATGGAAACCAGAAGACAACAAAATTACATATTATAAACAGGAAAATCAGAGGGAAAAAATCCTCTAACCTAAAATTCTACAGAATTCAAAAATGAAGGCGAGATAAAGACATTATCAAAATTATCAAATCGATGAAAAGTGAAAGAGTTCATAACTAGCAGAACCACTGATCAAGAAAAATTAACAGAGTTTTCAGACTAAAGAAAATTATGTCGGATGGAAACTCAGATTTATGAGGAGGAATGAAGAGTGTAAAAGTAGGAAATAGTAAATAAGAGAAGAATATTTTCTTGCTCTTTCAAGAGAAAGCTGACTACATAAAGCAAAATGATAACAGTATGTAGTATGGTTTATAATGCATGCACATATAAATTATGTGGTAACAAAACCACCGAGAAAACGAGCTTATACTGTTGTAAGGTCCTCAAAGCAAGTATGGAAACATATAAAACCAACTCAAGGTGACTGCAGGAAGGATGTGTACTGGAATCTTTAAAACAACCAAAATACAAGGAATAGCTAAAAGACAGAGGAAATAAAAGGGAATATGAAGGAGTCCTTGACTAGTGAAAATTAAGGCAGGAAAAGGAGAAAATATAAAAGAACAGATGGGACAATAGAAAACACAACAAGATGAAAGAATTAAACTTGATTCTCCAATTATTACAACAGGTATAAACAGACTTACACTGCAATTAAAATATTCTGTCAAGGTTAGGTAATAAAAGCAGGCCCAAGAGCACACAAATTTTGAGAGAAACACTTCAATTACAAAGACTAACAGGTCAAAAGTAAAGTAATCGGCAAAAGTGTCCCATGCAAATGTAAGCTTAGAAAAGCAGAACGGTTGGTTAATGCCAGGCAAGGTGATGTCTTAGCAGACACAAAGGACAATGACAAAAAGGATCAATTTATCAAGAGCACATAACCACCCTACGGGTATATGCTTCTGAGAACAGAGCTTCAAATATATGAAGTAAAAATTGATAAAAGGAAATATGAAATTGCAACTGTGGATTATAAACTGTTACTAAAATCTGATAAATTGTGAAAAGGAGGTCTTAATATGGACAGAGAAGATTGATCACTGTGCCATCTCCACCCCATTACTACCACAGGTCATTGTGCCTGAAGCTGCAGACAGCATGCCTTCACAAAAATGCATGCAGTGTGCCATGAGACCATGTTCTAGCCCATAAAATGATCTAATAATCTAGAAAGACAAGCCACATGAGGTGCTACAACAGAATTAAATTAAAAATCATTAACAAAAGCCATCACAAACTTTCCAAATACCTGAAAATTAAACATATTGGCAAATAACACACAGGTCAAAGAAAAAAATCATAGAAGAAAAAAGAAATACATTGAAAATGTGCAGCTCCAGCAGATCATGCAGAGAAGACAAGATGTGCAATGGCTCCCTCCTCAATGTCAGTCCCAAGTTACCAAGCATCACCTGGGTTTTCTCTCCAAGTGGTGGCAGCACTGTCCCACTAGGGCCCTGATTTTACATCTTGTAACTTCCCAATGGAAATAAGGTCTCTGGCTTTCATTCTACTCTCTCCAAGAAATACCATAAACCCACAGGTGACTACATCAGTTCAACCTCTGAGCATGCTTCTTTCTGGGATCTGTGGACTAGCCTGGGAAGGAAAACTTGTTCAGAGTTATACTTACTGGATAAAGCACAAGGGAAGGAGCACTGTCAAATTCCAACCTACAAGCCTGTCCTCTAGAAAAAAACAAAAACTGCTCCAGAAAGGGTCAGTGGAGACCTAATTCTCTCTACTAGGTCTAACTTTCTAGCCTTGCTCCATGAACATCATTCCCTGCTCCTAGGATGTGACCACCACATGCCTGAACCCTCACCCCCAATACTATACTATTAAGCATTAAAAACTAATATTTATTTATTTGTTTGTTTATTTTACTGTACTGGGGCTTGAGCTCCTGGCCTATACCTTGAGCCACTCCACCAGCCCTTTTTTGTGATGGATTTTTTCAAGACTGGGTTTCACAAACTACTTGCCCAGGATGGCTTCAACCTGCAATTCTCCTGATATCTGCCTTCTGAGTAGCTACAACTACAGGCATGAGCCACCAGCACCTGGCATTAAAAACTTGAAAACAATTTTATTTAAGTGCTAGAAAAATTTTCATTCTATGGTTTGGATAAGTGTCTCCCAAAAAATTGGAGAACATCATTCTGAGTGAGGTAGGCCTGGCCCAAAAGATCAAAATCGTATGTTCTCCCTCATATGCGGACATTAGATCAAGGGCAAACACAACAAGGGGATTGGACTTTGATCACATGATAAAAGAGAGTGCACACAAGGGAGATATGAGGATAGGTAAGACACCTAAAAAATTAGTTAGCATTTGTTGCACTCAATGCAGAGAAACTACAGCAGATACCTTAAAAGCAACTGAGGCCAATAGGAGAAGGGGACCAGGAACTAGAGAAAAGGTTAGATCAAGAAGAATTAACCTAGGGGACTCCAGGATGGCAGCTAGAGGGAGGAAGCAGAAAGCGAGCCTCCTATAGTGAAATCTTGGAGAGACGCTGGAGACACACTTTGCAGGCATAATCACTGAGAAGAGGCATAACTTTGACCCCTCCATACCTCCAGCTAGCACAGAGAATCTCCACTTCACATTAAACGGAGAAACCAGGAGGGCCCCTGGGCCGCCAGTCGACGGCTCCCAGACGGCTTGGGAAGACGCAGACCAGGTGAGCTTCGCGGTACCTGCGGTACTCCCACAGACAAGCCTGAGCCAGAGCAGCATAGCCCCCTGGACAGACCAACCTCCACCCGGGAAAAAAAAGAGAAACTGAGTAATAAGCAATAAGAGCAATAAAGACACGCGGGAAAGAGGGTGGGGCACACTGAGCGCTGAAGATTGGGGGAAGGGAATCCTTCCTGGGACTGTAAATAAACAAGCCGGCATGGCTGGGGAGCCTCTGGTGGGAGCGGGGGCGTGTGCCCAGCAACCAGGAGCGGGAAAGCTTGTGAGAGTGGCAGAGGGAGTAAAACTCCACAGGAGAGGAGGGAAGACCCACTTCCCAGTGAACTGTAAATAAACATGGCCGCCGGCAGGAGCAGCAGCACCGCCCAGTAATCAGGAGCAGGAAAGCTTGTGAAAGTGGCAGTGGGAGGAAAACTTCAGAGGAGAGCTGGGAAGACCCACCTCTCACATGAACTGTAAATAAACACGCAGGCCTGACAATGCGGGTGCAGTGTCACTTTTCCCAGTGTGCTTGGAAAGGGGAAAGCTTGTAGCAGAGGCTCCCACACAGGAGAACTCTGAGCAAACAAAGCCTGCAGGGCCAGGTGAGTGCTAAGCTCACCCCAGAGAGCTGCATAAATAATGCCTCCAGCAACAGCAGGCTGACAGCAGTGGGCAGGCAAGCCACAGTTGCAGATACCACTCTCAGAACTGTCTCCAGACTCTTTTTTTTTCTTTGTCTCCCTACCTTTGATGAGAGAACAACTGAATTACACCTGCAAGCTGAAAAACTTACTGAAACTGTATTGGATTTGAACTTGGGACACTTGGTGGGGCTTTTTTTTTTTTTTTTTTTTTTGGTGTGTGTGTGTGTGTGTGTGTGTGTGTAGTTTTGTTCTACTTTATGCGTCCCCTTTGATGAGACAACTATAGAACAACATCTGAGGCACCATCCCCAGGATTGGAGACTGAGACAGACACCCAAATTATTAAGACTGAAACTTCATTGCATTTTGGTTTTTTGGTTTTTTTTTAATTTTCTATTTTTTCATTTTATTTTAATACATTTTTATATATAGATTTTTCTTTCATTTACTTATTTTTTATTTTTCTTATCTTTATTTTTTTTTATTTTTGATTTTCAATCTTCTCTCTGTCTCTCTAATGTTTGTTCACCTTACTGTCAATTAGTACACTAAAGCTCCCTGTTTATACCTTTGAAACCTTCTTGTCTGATACCTTGTTCTGTTTTCTCCTTCCAGTCTGTGTATTTGTTTTTCCCATTTCTTTAACTTCTTGCTTTCCATCTCAGCTCACCCTTCCATTCTAAATATCACCATTGTTATTATTACAAGCTAGAAAATACTTAATTGCACACAGTACAGGGACAGTAACAACACCAAAGACAATGACGGGAAGACAGAAAAAACAGGGAAACCAATTTCCCCACAGCAAAAAATTAGTACAGGAACCAGAGGGGAATGAAGAAAACAGGTACTCAGATCCAGACTCCAACAAAATGAAGATAAACTATGCCAAAGAACCCAATGAAGCCCACAAGAATAATTTAAAAGAAGACATACTACAGGTACTCAATGAGAATTTTATAGAGATGATACTGGATAGGGTCAACCAAAATGTACAGGAGACACTCAAGAAATTCCAAGATAACAAAACTACAGAATTTGAAAAAGCAAAAGAAGAAATAAAGGAAACCATAGAAGCACTGTATAAACACCAAAGTGAAACAGAGAACACGATGAATAAACAGATAAATGAACTCAGGACAAAAATAGACAACATTAAAGAGGAAAGCAGCCAGGATATGGAAAACCTCAGAAAAAAGAACAAAACAGAACTGTAAAACAAAACGGAAGGCCAATCCAGCAAAACAGAACAAACAGAAGACAGAATCTCAGAACTTGAAGATGAAATGGTAATTAAAGGAAAAACCAAAGAACTATTAATTAAACAACTCAAGACCTGTGAAAAGAAAATGCAAGAACTCACCGACTCCATCAAAAGACCAAACTTGAGAATCATGGGCATCGAAGAAGGAGAAGAGGTGCAAGCAAAGGGAATGCGTAATATATTTAACAAAATAATAACGGAAAATTTCCCAAATCTAGAGAAAGATATTCCCATACAGATGCAAGGGGCCTCCAGGACACCAAACAGACCAGATCAAAATAGACTACCCCATGACATATCATCATTAAAACAAGTTCAGAAACTAAGGAAAGAATATTGAAGGCTGTAAGAGAGAAAAAACAAGTAACATACAAAGGTAAACCCATCAAAAATCACAGCAGACTTCTCAACAGAAACATTAAAAGCAAGAAGAGCGTGGGGTGAGATCTTCCGGGCACTGAATGAAAATAACTTCAACCCCAGGATACTCTACCCAGCAAAACTATCATTCAAAATAGATGGAGCAATAAAAGTCTTCCATGATAAGCAGAAACTAAAACAATATGTGACCACAAAGCCACCACTACAAAGGATTCTGCAAGGGATCCTGCACACAGAAAGTGAAACCCAACATAACCATGAAAGGGCAGGCAGCACCAAACTACAGGAAAAGAAAAAGCAAGACAGTAGAGAGTAACCTCAACTTAGGTACACACAATCAAACCTTCAAACAACTAAGACAACTAAATGACAGGAATCACCACATACCTATCAGTACTAACGCTTAATGTTAACGGACTTAATTCACCCATCAAAAGGCACCGCTTGACGAAATGGATTAAAAAGGAAGATCCAACAATTTGTTGCTTACAGGAGACCCATCTCACTGACAGAAATAAGCATAGGCTAAGGATGAAAGGCTGGAAGAAGATTTACCAAGCCAATGGCCCCCGAAAACAGGCAGGAGTAGCAATACTTATCTCTGACAAAGTAGACTTCAAACCTACATTGATCAAACGAGATAAAGAAGGACATTCCATACTAATAAAAGGGGAAATAGACCAAAAGGAAATAATAATCATCAATCTGTACGCACCCAATGTCAACGCACCCAATTTCATCAAACATACTCTGAAAGACCTAAAAGCATACATAAACGCCAACACAGTGGTTGTGGGAGACTTTAACACCCCATTATCATCAATAGATAGGTCATCCAAACAAAAAATCAATAAAGAAATCCAAGATCTAAAGTATGCAATAGATCAAATGGACCTAGTTGATGTCTACAGAACATTTCATCCAACTTCTACACAATATACATTCTTCTCAGCAGCCCATGGAACCTTCTCCAAAATAGATCATATCCTAAGGCACAAAGCAAGTCTCAGCAAATATAAGAAAATAGAACTTATACCATGCATACTATCTGATCACAATACAGTAAAAGTAGAACTCAACAACAAAAGTAAAGACAAAAAACATGCAAACAGCTGGAAACTAAATAACTCATTACTTAATGAAGAATGGATCATCGATGAAATAAAAGAAGAAATTGAAAAGTTCCTGGAAGTCAATGAAAATGAAAACACAACCTACCAGAATGTATGGGACACAGCTAAGGCAGTCCTGAGAGGAAAGTTTATAGCATGAGTGCATATATTAAAAAGACTGAAAGATCTCAAATCAATGACCTAATGATACATCTCAAACTCCTAGAAAAACAAGAACAAGCAAATCCCAAAACAAATAGAAGGAGAGAAATAATAAAAATAAGAGCTGAAATCAATGAAATAGAAACCAAAAAAACCATACAAAGAATTAATGAAACAAAAGGTTGGTTCTTTGAAAAAATAAACAAGATCGATAGACCCCTGGCAAACCTGACTAAAATGAGGAGAGAAAAAACCCAAATTAGTAGAATCAGGAATGCAAAAGGGGAGATAACAACAAACACCATGGAAGTCCAGGAAATCATCAGAGACTACTCTGAGAACCTATATTCAAATAAATTTGAAAATCTTAAAGAAATGGACAGATTTCTAGATACATATGACCATCCAAAACTGAACCAAGAGGATACTAATCACCTGAATAGATCTATAACACAAAATGAAATTGAAGCAGCGATCAAGAGTCTCTCCAAAAAGAAAAGTCCAGGACCTGATGGATTCTCTGCTGAATTCGATCAGACCTTTAAAGAAGAACTGATACCACCCCTCCTTAAACTGTTCCATGAAATAGAAAGGGAAGGAAAACTGCCAAACACATTTTATGAAGCCAGTATTATACTTATCCCAAAACCAGGCAAAGACACCTCCAAAAAGGAAAACTATAGGCCAATCTCCTTAATGAACATTGACACAAAAATCCTCAACAAAATAATGGCAAACCGAATTCAACAACACATCAAAAAGATTATCCACCACGACCAAGTAGGCTTCATCCCAGGGATGCAGGGGTGGTTCAACATACGAAAATCAATAAACATAATAAACCACATTAACAGAAGCAAAGACAAAAACCACTTGATCATCTCAAGATGCAGAAAAAGCCTTTGATAAGATCCAACACCATTTCATGATAAAAGCTCTAAGAAAACTAGGAATAGAAGGAAAGGACCTCAACATTATAAAAGCTATATATGACAAACCTACAGCCAGCATTATACTTAATGGAGAAAAACTGAAACCATTCCCTCTAAAATCAGGAACTAGACAAGGATGCCCACTATCTCCACTCCTATTCAACATAGTACTGGAATTCCTAGCCAGAGCAATTAGGCAAGAAGAAGGAATAAAAGGAATACAAATAGGTAAAGAAACTGTCAAAATATCCCTATTTGCAGATGACATGACCCTATACCTTAAAGACCCAAAAAACTCTACTTAGAAGCTTCTAGACATCATCAATAGAAATCAACATAGAAAAATCATTAGCATTTCTATACACTAACAATGAGCAAACGGAAAAAGAATGTATGGAAACAATTCCATTTACAATAGCCTCAAAAAAAATCAAATACCTAGGTGTAAACCTAACAAAAGATGTGAAAGACCTCTACAAGGAAAACTATACACTTCTGAAGAAAGAGATTGAGGAAGACTAGAAAGTGGAGAGATCTCCCATGCTCATGGATTGGTAGAATCAACATAGTAAAAATGTCGATACTCCCTAAAGTAATCTACATGTTTAATGCAATTCCCATCAAAATTCCAATGACATTCATTAAACAAATCGAAAAATCTACCATGAAATTTATATGGAAACACAAGAGGCCACGAATAGCCAAGGCAATACTCAGTCAAAAGAACTATGCAGGAGGTATCACAATACCTGACTTCAAACTATATTACAAAGCAATAACAATAAAAACAGCATGGTACTGGCACAAAAACAGACTTGAAGACCAGTAGAACAGAATAGAGGACCCAGATATGAAGCCACACAACTATAACTAACTTGTTTTTGACAAAGGAGCTAAAAATATACAATGGAGAAATAGCAGCCTCTTCAACAAAAACTGCTGGGAAAACTGGTTAGCAGTCTGTAAAAAACTGAAACTAGATCCATGTATATCATTCTATACCAAGATTAACTCAAAATGGATCAAAGATCTTAATATCAGACCACAAACTCTAAAGTTCATACAGGAAAGAGTAGGAAATACTCTGGAGTTAGTAGGTATAGGTAAGAACTTTCTCAACGAAACCCCAGCAGCACAGCAACTAAGAGATAGCATAGATAAATGGGACTTCATAAAACTAAAAAGCTTCTGTTCATCAAAAGACGTGGTCTCTAAACTGAAGAGAACACCCACAGAGTGGGAGAAAATATTTGCCAGCTATACATCAGACAAAGGACTAATAACCAGAATATATAGGGAACTTAAAAAACTAAATTCTCCCAAAACTAATGAACCAATAAAGAAATGGGCAAGTGAACTAAACAGAACTTTCTCAAAAGAAGAAATTCACATGGCCAAAAAACACATGAGAAAATGCTCACCATCTCTAGCAATAAAGGAAATGCAAATTAAAACCACACTAAGATTCCACCTCACCCGTTAGAATAGCCATCATTAGCAACACCACCAACAACAGGTGTTGGCGAGGATGCAGGGGAAAAAGGAACCCTCTTACACTGCTGGTGGGAATGTAGACTAGTACAACCACTCTGGAAAAAAAATTTGGAGGCTACTTAAAAAGCTAGACATTGATCTACTATTTGATCCAGCAATACCACTCTTGGGGATATACCCAAAAGACTGTTACTCCAGAGGCACCTGCACATCCATGTTTATTGCGGCACTATTCACAATAGCCAAGTTATGGAAACAGCCAAGATGCCCACCACTGACAAATGGATTAAGAAAATGTAGTATCTATACACAATGGAATTTTATGCAGCCATGAAGAAGAACAAAATGTTATCATTTGCTGGTAAATGGATGGAATTGGAGAACATCATTCTGAGTGAGGTTAGCCTGGCCCAAAAGATCAAAAATCGTATGTTCTCCCTCACATGTGGACATTAGATCAAGGGCAAACACAACAAGGCGATTGGACTTTGAGCACATGATAAAAGCGAGAGCACACAAGGGAGGGGTGAGGATAGGTAAGACACCTAAAAAATTAGCTAGCATTTGTTGCCCTTAACGCAGAGAAACTAAAGCAGATACCTGAAAGCAACTGAGGCCAATAGGAAAAGGGGACCAGGAACTAGAGAAAAGGTTAGATCAAAAAGAATTAACCTAGAAGGTAACACACACACACAGGAAATCAATGTGAGTCAATGCCCTGTATAGCTATCCTTATCTCAACCAGCAAAAACCCTTGTTCCTTCCTATTATGGCTTATACTCTCTCTACAACAAAATTAGAGATAAGGGCAAAGTAGTTTCTGCTGGGTATTGAGGGGGTGGGGGGAGAGGAAGGGGGCGGAGTGGGTGGTAAGGGAGGGGGTGGGGGCAGTGGGGAGAAATGACCCAAGCCTTGTATGCACATATGAATAATAAAACAATAAAAAAAAAAGAAGAATTAACCTTGAAGGTAATACACA
This sequence comes from Castor canadensis, assembly GCF_047511655.1. Lineage (NCBI taxonomy): Eukaryota > Metazoa > Chordata > Mammalia > Rodentia > Castoridae > Castor > Castor canadensis. Next base: position 801,115 of record NC_133390.1, read on the forward strand.
TGCACAGGAAATCAACGCAAGTCAACTTCCTGTATAGGTATCCTTATCTCAACTAGCAAAAACTCCTTCCTATTATTGCTTATACCCTCTCTTCAACAAAATTAGAGATAAGAATAGTTTCTGCCAGGTATCAAGGGGGTCGGGGGGAGAGGGAGGGGATGGGGGGTTAAAGGAGGCGGTGGGGGAAGTGGGGAGAAATGACCCAAACATTGTATGCACATATGAATAAAAAAAAAAATTTTTTTTAAAAAGTGTCTCCCAAAAGGCCCATGTGTTAAGGCTTGATCCCCAGCCTGTGGTATTAATAGGAAGTGGTGGAACCCTTAGGAGGCAAAGCCTAGTAGAAGGAAGTTAAATCACTGAGGACATGGTCTTAAAAGGGATACTGGGACTCTTAACCCTTCCTCTCTCCCTTTGTGATCCCAGTTGGATGTGGAGTTCTGTCTGAGGCCCAAGCAGGTTGTATTGTATTTGGCTCCTGCACAGCAGTTCTTTGTCACACGGCCCCTCCATCTCTGAGTCAGCAGTGGTGAATCTCCCTCATGTCCAGAGCTTTCTACTTCTGCCTTCCACCATCTCTAACTTCTAGACCCAAATTTAAACAGCTTGTATGATCAGAATGGGCCCCTACCTAGATAATCTCCCTTTTGATAAACTCAAAAAGCCTTAAAAACATCTACAAAATGCCTTTGCCACATCACATGACACGATCACAGGAGTGATGATGTCCCACTGTGTTCACAGACACTACCCACTCCAGAGAGGATAGAATTATGCATAGGTTAGCATACCAGGACAGAAACCTGAGGGGCCACCCAAGGAGCTTCCCACCACCCCTCAACTAGATTTGGAGGGAGTGCCAGGTAGAGGTCAGAAGCTTTCTCGTCTGGACAGCATGGGGTGCAGCTGCTGACAAGTGCCTCACTGTGTGGCTGTGTAGTGTCAGTGACAGAAGGACTAAGGGCAGAGGCAGCTTCTTTTCCAAATGAAGCAGCCCCTCTTTCAGAATCTAGAGCTAAGGGGACAGTGTCTGTTGCAGTGCAGCAGCCAGAACAGGCTTGCAGACTCCAACCCAGAACAACAGTCACTCTGACTGCAGCAAATCCTCCTCACTCCCTTTCTTATCCCCTTTGACCTTTCAGTTGCCACTGTCTTGTCAATCAGCTCCCTGGGCACAGCACTCTCTGTTGGAAGTACCCAGAGTGGGAAGTGTTTTCCTGACTGACCCCTAACCTGTAGAGACAGCAAAATAAGTTCTAGATATAGACAAAAATGTAATAATAAATTACTACAAGAAATTGTTTAATATTTATAGAACTGTGCAATGATGAAAATATCTAGATGCATGAGCTCAAAAGTCAAAGTCATAAATGAAAAGCACTCCTAGAAGTCAATTTTTTTTTAAAACAAAGTGACTTTCCCAAAAGGGAAATGGGCAGTGCCTGCAAATATAAATTCACAAAGAACCACCAGCAAGGACTTTTTGGGATCTGAAGAGTGTGGAGTGTCCATGGAGAACAAATGCAGGTTACAGGGGCATCTGACAAGTAAGAACAAGGACAACCCAAGGCAGGTCCTCAGAGAGCAGAGCTGGCACCGTGGCTCTGGGTGAACAGAGACAGGAACAGAGTCCAGTGCAGGCTGCTTTCTAGAGTGTGGTAACCCATCAGCCTGGGACTATGGCCCCTCAGGGGCCTGCTCTGCAGAGGACCCTCCACTCAACCACTGCCAGCTAATTCTATGACTCAATTCCTCTCAGCCCCAACTCCTCATTCTAAATAGAGACCATGAAATACCCACCTTTCAGGGCTGTGGAAAGTACTCTGTAATTTGTAAAGTGCTATACAAATGACAGAATTTTAAGCTTTATTTCCCTGTATAATTCTAAAGTAAAAATAGGCGATAAGAGAAAAGAATAGAGAAAAGCATCTCATTTCTGAAGGCATCAGTTCCAAATAACACCAGGACTTCACTGTGTGCTGGGAGAGAGAAGAAAGGGAGATATGTATGGTGTATTCCGGAAAACACATTTCAAGACCTCACCTACATACCTGTTCTATAAATTAAGGAGTAGTTCACAGCAGGCCTAAGCCCTCTCCCCACCAGAATTTATAAATGCACTTGGCTAAAGGAACAGAGAGGTGACCCATTCCACACTAGTGACTAGAGTCACTAGTCCACTAAAATCTGTCACTGGGAACTGACTCTATAACAGGGTGTCTTTGCCAAACCTTTCTACCCACTGCTGGTACTACGTGGGTAGACTTGCTCTGACCAGGGTTAATATCTGCGTCAATCAGAATGATTCAGAGGACTGAAGAAGAAATACTCTAAAAAGGCCATCAGCGTGAACTGCCCTCCCCTCGGACTTTTCCACCTATTTGTGCCCTGGAAGACACAAGACAGTGATTTTTCTCATGCTATGGGGCCATCAGACTCCTGGCTGGAAAGCTCTGGACCTCCTCACTCATCACTGTCTTGCCAGTTCCACTGCTGGCCTCCTGGGTTACTGCATGCACGGCAAGGCAGAAGGAGATGCCTGTCTGTGTGTCAGGCCAGCTCAAGTGTGGGGAAGAGCTGCACCACACAAGACTTCCAGTCAGCCCCTTGCCACACATGCTGGTGATGGAAAGGGAGACAGGCAGCATTCTCAAGGACCACTAGTTCACTACAGGTCACCTGTGTACACCATTCTGCCTCACTGCCTCAAGAAGACTGAGCACCTGGTCTGGCACCAACTCTGATGGCCCACTGCTAGCTGGGCTGTCTGAAGGGAAGTGTGAGGGGGACAAGGGCTCCAGGATAAAAATCCTGACCTTGGTATCTCACCATAGTCAGATCACAGGGCAGCATCAAACCCCAACTTGCTACCATCCCACCCATCCAGAATCTTCTATTTTCCTTCCCTGGCCCACCTAGGAGGCTCCCACCTTCTGCCAACAATCAATCAAAGGGTCACATGTATGCCTCTTCCTGTAGACAGCAAGTCCCCAGAAGGACACTCCCCAGGAGGGCACAGGCCAATGGTGAGATGGCTGTGCCAAGAACCCAGTGTGACAATGTTCCACGTAGCCACCAGAGTTTCAGGCTGAAGATGTCCAGAACAGCTCAAGAACTTTACAAAGATAGGGTCATAAGGGCCATGCTGCTTCCCCACAGCAGGGATGCATATCACCACCGGGTCATGCAGGGGAAATATCCATGTCACCCAACACCCTCTCTGTGAGGTACAGCTGGGATCTGAAACCTTTCCAGCTCAGAGGCCTGTACCAACCACCAGACATGGCCTTGTCTTTCCTATACAGTCCCTCTAGGAGGCATTTCTTCCTTCTTCAGTCCCCTCTCCTCTCCCAAGGGGCAGCAGAATGACTGGCCCAGAGTGAAAGCCATCACCAATACACAAAAGATTTTAGAAGCCATCTTCACATGGCTGAATCAGTTACCACTACAACCTAGTAACTCCTGGAGCCACTGTGATCAGTGAGGTAACCAACTGCCTGGCACACAGGGCATAAGCTGAGGCATGAAGCAGCCAGGGCAGGAGTGGCCAGTGAGGACAACGCAGAGCAGCCCAGAGGGTATGTGAATTAGAGTAAGTGTAAGTATTTCATAAACAAATGCATTTTTCACCAAAGCTCTCCCCCAAGGACCTGGGCGTTCAGTAGATTCTTTGGATCATCCCCACTGACTTGTGTGGTTCTGCTTGTTGATTATGCTATTTTATATGGCGTCATACTGTAAACCACCTCAGATCTTGAGGAATAGGTGTTCATGTAAATCAATGTAATGTAAGTAAAAGATGTAAGCACTAGGATGCAATAGATTTTATAGCATTTCTATTGAAAGTTATCAAAATAACAAGATAGTATTATATTACTGATTTTTAAGATAGAATCTATACTTTCCTTCACCAGGGAAGAAAGTCATTGTGACCATTCCACATGAACCCAGTGCTACCTCTCCACCACTTTCCTAGGATATCAGAGACCAAAGCAGCATTTAAGGTCACAAAGAAGGCTGGCCCCAGGTCCTAGCCCTGGCAAGCATTGCCCAGCTAGTAGAGTTCTCCAGCACCTTCATCAAACTAACATCACAGCCACATTGTTCCTGCTCCCAGAGCCCCTGTGGTTGGGCTACTGTCCAGGCCTGTTAGGCCCTCTTTTACACCACATCACAGCAAGCTGTTAACACGTTACATCTCCACAACACAAGGCTGGGCACACAGGCAAGATTCAATGTACGTTTACAAAGTGAAACAGCAATGGTGCAGAAAATGCCATTCCATGGGCAAGTGTGTGATGAGAGGCATAGCAGCTAGAACAGGAAACTCTGGACTGCAGCAGCACCAACAGCCTGTGTCTTGCTCCCAGCAGACAGCCCAGATCCTTTGGATGAGGAAGAGGACCATTGCAAATAGGTGTGTGTGGGGGGGGGAGGTGGTTAATGCCATGGACATTCACCTCACATACCTGTGCCAGGATCACAGGAGACATGGAATAATCATGACATTCATGGCAAGACAACAGGTTAGCACATGCTCTCCAGCAACCTCAGGCCATCTCGAAGCAGAGCCTGGCACCAACCTAGGGGTAGCATGAAGGTGGCTGATGGTGCACACAGGATCCCAAGGGGGTGGACAACACCATCAGCTACAGCAAAGACATGGGGAAGCCAGGCTGTGTACTCACCTCCTTCCTGGTCTTGGAGAAACTCAGGAACCCACTTTGATACAGGTTCCTCTGGGATTTTCCTGATGCCACGACCAGACCATAAAGAACAACAGCTCTGCTGCCTGGCAGGTACCCAGGAACCAGGGCAACCGTGGGAGCTGGCTCACTGAAGTAGCAGCTCAGACCCACACCTCTAGCCCTCAGCAGTTATGTCTGCAGGGAACTCCTCAGGAAATGTAAGGGCAACTGGAGTCTAGCCCTGTACTCAGGGGACAAAGCCAGCAGATCACAGGACTCCAGGAGAAAGTGTCAGCCTCAAAAAAATGACTGTGGTCATTGGTCAAGTGATTCTGAGAAGCAAAAGATAAACAAAAACCAGTATGTTCATTTGCATATCGCCAGCCCCTGAGAAAGTGGCCTTGCCCCTAGGAGAGCCTGCCTACCTTCATGTGCTGGGAAAGTGTGGTGGGCCTTGCTGAGGGAGGCAGGAACACTCAGATCCAGTCTGCTCCTGGTGGCTCTGCAAAGGACTTTTAGTGACTATGTTGATCAAGTTAAAGAATCAGAACAAAGTTCTCACAAAACAAAAAAAGACTTGTTTTCAAGTTATAACTACAGAATGCAGATTTGAAAGTTTATTCTTTGTTGAAAACAAGAAACATCATTACAAAGAACTCAGAGAATTCAAGAGAAAATATTTGGGTATTAATTTAAAATGTAACCAACCTAACCATCCTCAGAACGAGACAGGGTGAAGCCTCTTACATCAGGCCCGCAGAGTTTCCCTGGGGCAACCCTGCCTCCGGCCTCCTAGACTTTGCCTTGTTGTGTTCTCACTGCTACCCACCCCTCAAGCCCTGCATGGAGTATGGGTCCTGTGGTCCATTCTATTCCCTTCTCCCTCAGGGCCTCTGCTTCTATGAAGCCGGAGGGATATTCCAAAAACCTTATATTTGATCCCTACTCTGCTAACAGCACCTCAGGTCACCACCTCCGGGAGAAAGCACAGTGTAGCCCCAGACCATTTCACCTTTCCCTCTACCACCAGACCAGCTCACATCTTCCCAGAACTCCTATTCCCCTCTCCAACACTGCTGATACCCACCCTCACAGCCCACCTTCTTAAAAGCCCTCAGGCTTATCCAGCCCTGTTGCTCCTGCTGCCCAGGCAGCTATGGATCTCAGGGAACAATGGAGGCCCCCTCAATGAATGATTCTTCATGAACAATAAACCAAGAAGGCAGGAGAAGGTACAAGAAGCAACCACAGCTGATTATAAGAGATTAAGCTGACCATGGAAAATGGGATGCTGGCATTATAGGAGGGCAAGATAATGATGTACCATGTCATAGCTGAAAATGGCTACAATGGAGAATATTTCAGATCAGAGCATGTGGGTATGACAAAAATGGTTCCAATGCAGTGTAGACTGCAGGTGCTAGATGGGCCAGTGGCGACCTCCCCACAGCTGTCCCATCACCAGGACAATGTTTACCTGGAGTAGAATGGAAGTTAGTCATTAGCATTAAGGACTGAACACATGAGGAAAATATGGATGGACCTTCCTCTTGGGTAGTGTTGGGCCTAGGTAGGAGGACCATCTTGCCCAGGTTCAGTAAGGAACCAGGTTTGAGGGGACAGCACAGGTGCTAAGTCCAACAGCACTACCAAGGGCTAGAAGAGGACCACAGCAGGCAGCTGAACCAAGGGCTAGAAGAGGACCACAGCAGGCAGCTGAACCAAGGGCAGGAGGGAGCCAAGGCTGGCTATGTTGAGTGAGATAGAGGCATGTTGAGAAGGAGGCCTCAAGGTCACTGTAAAACATACACTTCAGGACATGTGTGTCAGTCCCACACCTGAGACATTGAGCGCCTGAAGTGCAACTCTGTTCATCCTGGCTTTACAAGTCTCTTCCTTTGTCATGGTCTGTCTATAAAACGCAATGTCATCCCCATTTTGCAGTCCAAGGTCATCACCAGGAAGGTGGTCAATCAGGTCCAGTACCTACAGACCAGCTTCCATGACCTGCTTTGCATTATACTTAGGACAATCCTGACCTGATATCTGTGTGTGTGGACTTACCAGGAACCTCTGGTTTGGCCCAGGGTTCCAAACACAAAACTCCATATGGGCAGTGGCTGTCCAGCACCTCAGTCTGAGTCTTGGAGAGGGCTCTGCTGATGCCATTGTTCTGTTTTCCACCCTACTGCACAGTAGTCACACTTCAACCATGTGCAAAAACTTGCCATCACATGTGACCCATGATCCTGCAGAGGACAGGGAGAACCACAGCTACGTTACCTGTAACAGTGGAGAAAACAATGGGCAGCAGTGAGGGTACCACAACACTCAGCATCTGCTGGGTCTCCCCTCAGCACACAGCCTATGCCATCAACTAACCCAGGGAATTTACACCAACCTGACAGAGATGTACACTGACCCTGCCCAGGGCCTCGGGCCTCCTGGACTCAGAAACCAGACATCACCTCAACAGGCTGCTTGTGCTTTGCTCAATGTATTCTTTATTATTCTTAAGGCATTTATTTGGTTGTAATTAAAACTCCACTTTGAAGTCTGGGCATGGTAGCTGATGCTTGTAATCACAGCACTTGGAAGAAGGAGATAGAAAGACCATGAGCTAGAAGCTAGCCTGGGTTACATAGTGAGACTCTGGCCCAAAAACCAAAACCAAAACAACAACAACAAAAACCCAAAAGAAAAAACTTCTACTTTGAGAAAAGTTCTTAAAAAAGAAAGAAAAAAAAAAAAAAAGCAACCTAGTTACCAGTGCTCTTGGGCTCTGAGTAGCCCCTGCTGGACCTTGCATCTGGCCCCTCAAGGCCTCAACCACCTGTAATCATCCTGCAGGTGCAGTAAGGCACCACCTCCTCCAGGGTCTTGCAGGAGCTCTGCCCTGAGGAGAGGGCCATCATGTTCTCCACTGAGGAGCCCATTTTATACATGTACTTGATAACTTGTACATCAAGCATATAATTTCAAACCCTATGATATTACAAAAAACATTTGCACATCCCTTAGTGAATTCCTGTACCTGACCGATCCCGGCCCACTTGTGAGCCACACATCCACCCATGCATGCACTCTCTCTGCACAGATCCGGCCACTGACAGTGATTAGAAGGTATCATGCCCCTTTACCCTCAGTAGTGCAGGGTGTTTCCTACAAATGACAACATCCAGATAGTCATACCACAGTTACCAAAATCAGAACATTAACACTTTTTGCTTTTCACTGTAATTTAAAATAGCTGGCACACCTTTAAAATGGCCTTTTCTTTAGGATGTCCTGGCCTGTGCGCATAGAAGGGCTGGTCCCTCACAAGTGATGCAGACCTCTGAGCACTGGCTCAGTCACTTACATGGTTACAAGTCATAAGTCATCAGACTTTCTGTCATATTGATTTGACACCATTGCCTCCTTCCTTGGACATGGTTTCCCAAGCTCTACCACTCGAGACGTTCTGAGTTCACTGACTGAGCCCTCATTTTCAACCCTCCAGAGAGTAACACAAGAGGGCACTCCAGAGCCATGGAATTGGAAGTGATGCTATGAAGCACATGAGACGTGTGGGAAAGCGGATATCCTGTGAAGTCAAATACCACACAAAGCAAAGTAATACCCTACTGACAAGAAACGCACCCATGAAAATGTGCTAACAAAAAGTATAAGAACTACCACCTAGTATTTTTAAATTGGTTACATATTACATTATGATGTAAGAGATGAAAAATATAAATCAGAATTAGAAAAAACTCGAAAATAAGGTCATAGAACTCAAGAATTGAGAATAAATGTTTCAAAAATGAAGATGACATTAGACAAAAAAATTTAAAACTTTTAAAAATCAAAATGAAAACAAAGCAAGTCAAGAAAAATGATACAAACAGAAGTCAAGCAAATGAGAACAAATATGCATGCACAGCACACTTAAGAGAACAAAGTAAGACAGAGATGAACTTCACACCATCATGACAGAGCTCTTCTTAAACTAAACCACAGTTCAAACTAAAGGCATGTGTGGCTTCAATCTCTTCATGTGTATTCATGGTTGCACTTCTGTTTTCAGAGGGTGCAGTTATCTACTGATTTTTTAAAGATTATTTGCATGTCTTTATTTCACATTATTGCTGAGCTCATGAAATGATTTGGGGAACTATTTGCTTATCACTGTACTCTTAAACAGTTGGTACACCTTTGAAATGGCTTTTCTTTAGGATTCCTGGCCTGTTCCCATAGAAGGGCTGGTCCTTCACAAGTGATGCAGACCTCTGAGCACTGGATCAGCCACGTCCATGGTTACAAGTCATAAGTCATCAGACTTTCTGTCACATTGAGGGAGTTTTGCTGATTTACATTTTTCAGGAAAATTATTTCATTTGGAAGTTGTAAATGGCAGTTTCTTATTTTTTATTTTATTTTTTGGTTGGTGGACCTCATACTTGTTAGGAAAGTACTCTACCACTTGAGCTACATCCCCAGCCATTTTTGCTTTATTTTTCAGACAGTGTCTTACTTTTTGCCTGGGGCTGGTCTCCAACCATGATCCTCCTACCTAAGCCTCCCTCCACTACACCCAGCCTCTTAAGGCTTTAATAGTTTCCCATCTGCAGTTCTATGTACTTTCTGGCTTCCCAACTTTTAAAGTTTTGCCCTCTCCATCAAAGTGGCTACCACTTTAAGTATTTTATTGTCTTTTGCTATGGTATGGATGGTGTCCACCAAAGAAAGGTCCGTATGTAAAAGCCCCAGGATGGCAATGTTGGGAGGTACTGTGAACCTTCAGGAGGTAGGACCTGATGGGAGGTCATTAGGTTACTGGGGGTGTGCCCTCAAAGGGGATTGTGGGATCGCCTCCCCACAACCACACCTCTGTTTCTCTGAGTCTTGGTTGGAAACTTGGGCACTCACTTGGACATGCACTGCTGCCACAGTGTGCCACCCTTCCAGAGGCCCTAATCCATGGGATCACCTGATCTTAGACTTGAACCTCCCAAACCATAAGTGGAAATAAATCTTTCTTACCTTATAAGTAGCCTATGTCATGTGTTTTATTATACTGATGCAAACTTGATCAATCCAATCCTTTTTCAGAATTTATTTACAAAGCAGTGAGTTTTCATGTATTCATTTTATTTATCTCCACTTCTTATCTTCATTCGCCTTTCCTACTTTGTCTCGAATTTTCTAACATTTAGAGACATATGGCTAGTTCATTTATTTTAAATGTTTCTGGTTTCCTGACATTTTCTCCTGAGAATTGCATTGGCAGCATCTCCCATGTTTTGACATGGTGTATTCTCTCATCTTCCTTATTTTTAAACAGTTTATGCTTTACTTAAAAACATTCCAAAAATTCTTAGTATATAATAGAGTCTGGGTTATTTCTGGCTATCGTTTTGTGGTTACTTTTCCATTTTTATTGCACATTATAACTTGGTTTTGAAAATTAACATTTTCTTTAAAATCAAACATATGATTCTTCAAGGGATTCTGCACACAGAAAGTGAAACCCAACATAACCATGAAAGGACAGGCAGCATTCGTGACCATGAGTTTTCTTGTCACCTTGAGTTGTCAGCTGCATTTTCCCATCATGGTACTGGGTTTGTCCACCTCTTGCTGTGAGAATATCATCCTACATAAATTTCACAGCTTTGTAAAGCTCATGATGATCATATTTTTCTAGCAGACTATGACTTATCAGAAAATAAAGTAACTTTGCCCATTTAATGTCTTTCAACTTTTCTTGAAAATAGTGTTGCCAGGTCTACTCAAGCATTTGCTGAGCCCTTCCCAAGAACATATTTTCTATTTCTGGGCTATTTTAAGACAATGTGAACTTTGACTTTTAAAACAACAGTATAACTCATAGTTTGCCTTACACATGTTCTATGATTTCTAGCTTCTTGCCTTCCTCTTTCCCTTTTGGTGAATTCATCAGGCTTTCTTGCTCCAGTTTTTTCTCTACAAGACATGAAGTGACGCAGTGTGTGCCTGCTCTCCAGGTGGTTCCTGCAAACCATCAGTACAACAAGCACAAATTTCTATGCAATACACTCAAAGAGGATCTACAGACAACCCTGGGGAAGATTCAAAGCTGAGTAAACTCATTTTCTCCTTCTCATCACTACATAAACACAAACATGCAATTTTCACTTTAAACACTGGCTTAGTTTGCATGCCAAAATGACCCAACAATATTTAGATCAGCATGTCACCTGAATGCTTTCTTCACTATTATTTGTGATATCAAAAATTGTCCCCTTTATATATGGTTGTGGTTTTTTTTTCCATTTTGACAGAGTGTTAGGGATAAGCCTGGTAACTTCTGAATCTTCACTATCTGAAAACACCTTTCTTTTACCCTTTGATTTGGACACTAATCTGGCTGTGCCCCAAATTCTAGTTTAGAATCACTCTCCCCAAGCAGTCTGAAGACACTGTTCCAAATAAATCTAGAATACAATTTGTCATTGAGTTTGGTGCCAATTGATAGCAAGGGCTTTGCAGAAAAGCTGATTCCTATCTCTCAGCTCTTGCTGTTGAACACTTTGGACTTATCTCCTTGTTGATGGTATCTTGAAACTCTGTCCTGGGTTGTCCTGCAGTTGGGTTTTCTCCTTCCCCTGTTCAACACTGGTCAGTGTTCTGGTGCATTCAGTGCTCTGAGAAATATTCTTCTAGAACATTTTTATTCTCCTTCCCTGCAATCTTCTCTCTGTTCTCTCCTTTCCCAATTCCTTCTCAATAGAATATGGAGCTTCTCAGAATTCTCTCAGCCTCAGCTTTGTCTCTCACGCTCTCTACCTATCAATCTTCTAGGTCTGAATTCCAGAAGTGCTCTTGATGGTCCAGGCGTGTGTCTGGAAGAGCTCTGAATCCTCCAACTAGATGCTCTAGAACAGCTTGTATTTCTGCAGGTTTACATCTGGAATCGTTCTTGACTTTTCACCTAATTATTGACTCCTTCCTCATTTCTGTCTGTACCCTATTTAAGCCATGCTGTTGATTACATTTTATGAACTATTACTTTTCTTTTTTTTTCTTTTATTAGTCATATGTGCATACAAGGCTTGGGTCATTTCTCCCCCCTGCCCTCACCCCCTCCCTTACCACCCACTCCGCCCCCTCCCTCTCCCCACCACCCCCTCAATACCCAGCAGAAACTATTTTGCCCTTATTTCTAATTTTGTTGTAGAACTATCACTTTTCAAAAGCTCCCAGTTGTTTCTTTTGAGGGAGCCCCATTCTTCTCATTGTGCCTTTGCACACTCTTCTTATACTTGGTGCTTCTTTCTCCCACTGTTGGTTTTCCTCAGGTATGTGATGGCTCTTGGAGATGCTCACAGTTTTGCTCAAGAGGCTTGATCTGCCACCCTTGGACCTGTTTCTGTTCACTCTGCTGCCTCAGGTGTCACAGGGAAAGAGGGACTGCATGTGCCAACACTGTCATCTAGAGGTGTGTCCTGGTCCATCTCTACAGTTGTAGTTAGCCAGGCATACTTCTTAATGCCCTGGCCAAAAGTCCACATTCTGTTTTCTCAGCATGAGTCAGGTGCACACATCCCTGAAGCCTGTGATGGAGCACTGCAGGGTAGAGGAGCTGCCATTGTCCTCTCCCCTCTTAGAGTCTACTGTTTCAGGGCTGCATCAAGATCAGTGCTCTTATGCATTAGACCTTTCTATGTGTCTTCTGTGCAGTTTTGATTCCACGAGCCTTATCTGTTTCTGTCTCTTAATAATTAATCAAAATGCCTGGTCTTCTGACTACAGTTGTCCCTGTCTCCAAGCATGCCAGGAATTTCTGCTGCAGCTGCTGCTTTAATTGTATCTTTTCCAGGAGTTCTGACTCAGAGTGACAGCAGATGACTATTCTCAATAACTCTCCTGTTACCATTACCAGAAGACTCATGTACACTGTCTTTTAGACTAGAAACAACTTTTTAAAGTCCTGGTTGACAAGATTAACCTTATCATCTCTGACCTGTAGCCTCATGCAAGACCTGCACCCCTTTCCCAGTCTAGCCCTGGAAAGGCACCAAAGAGGTCAGATGGGCTTTGGGAGCAGCTTGCCTGAGGTCCAGAAGCAGGCTCCGCCCCCAGGCAGCTAACTAGGCCCAAGGCCCAGTTGTTGTTGCATGCAGCTTGGGACCAGAAATGAACTGTACATTGCTTTTAGGAGCAGAGCCAACCACATAGTTGCTCTGTATTTACTAAGACTCACCCTGCAATTTCTCTGTTGTCTATAATTACCCTGTGCCACTATATAACACTTGCTGTATAGTTAAATGGTTGGCAGTTACCGTGGAAACCAAGAACTGTTATCTAACTTGAAAAGGCAGTTGTATTAAAAAAAAAATATTGGTTGCATTCTACTTTGATAGCAATTAACTTATGACTGCCACCAACAGGAAAAGAAGCCAAAGGTAGCAATCTGCCTTCTACTGTCCCTCCCCCACCTTCATATTCTCTCCTGTCCTCTGCTCAGACCACACTCACAGCATCTCTTTGCATTTCTGCTGGGCTCTTTTTGACCCCACTTGCCTCTCTCATCCTTACTGGCCAAAAGCCACACCCTGCTAAAATGTCACTATCTGCTAATTCCATGCCTAGACCATGTCACCACACATAACCAAAGGAAAACACAATCCACCACGCATATGCCACAGCTGCATGCAGGCCAGCAGTCGCAACCTGCCTCCCTGGTCTGGTCACACTCCCAAATCTTCCAAATTATCCTATAAAAGCCTTAAATTGGACCAAGTGAAACTGCCTTTAAGTATGTATCAAAAATAGGTATATAAGTTAACTTCATACCAATTCCTCTGTCTTCAGACCTCCCCATTCCTACTCTGGGCTGATAGCCAATGTCACCCTCAGGAAAGGGCTCCCTGGGTGGACCCCACTGTCCTACACCCACAGTCCCCAGCACTGGCCTCAGACAGCCATCTGCTCCTCCTTCTACCATCCATACACAGCACCAGCAAACTGCTGCTTTTCCTGCTTCCACAGGAGACCTCCTTTGGCTTTCTTCTCCCTTCTTGCTCTTTCCCTTTGTAGTAAAACTCTCTAGATCGCTGCCCCACTGTCTGCTGCTCTTGGTTACTTGCACTCCACTTTTGCTTTTGTCCGCCAGAACAAACAGCTCAAGACCACTCTGACCTCCTCTTTCTAGGCCTATCAGCAGGGAGGGAAACAACCCTTTCCCCACAAGGCTCTTTGCTCAGTCATGTACTTTGTGACTTCTGTCCCTAGCCTCACTCCAGCTCATGCCCTGCTTGTTCCTCCACTTCTCCATGCTTGCTAGCTGGAGCATCTCAGGCAGGGTCCTGACCCTCTTCTCTGTCTATTGACACTCCCTTAATGGTCCATGCTGCTTCTGAACACACAGTGCCATGGATTTGCCAACTAGACACAAGCACACGTCTCCTCAGTCCCTTCCCAGATGCCAGTCTTCCCTCTTGGCCTGAAGGTCAGCATCTCACTTCAGCTTCACATCTCTAGAGCTGGAGACAATGCCATCTTCCTATTACTCAAGCCTAGAGCCTGGTGGCCATCTACCTCTTCTGTCCCACACTCACAACTTCCCTGTTTGGAGGCCCTACCCTGGACTAAGAAGGTGATGAGAAATGCTAAGCCACACCCAGGACCAGCAGATTCACTCAATCTAGTAATCAAGCATGTGCTCTGTCTCAGTGAGCATGCTGGTGAGTCTGTCCCTAGAAATGGCCTTTCTGCGTGAACTTCACACATGAGAAAACCAGATCAGCAGATGAAGGAAAAGGAGGCAACCAGACCACCTGGTTCTAGTCACCATCCCCTCTCACCTGGGCCCAACAGAGCCTCCAAATTGGTCAATTCTCCCTCCCTGGATTCCCTGAGCGTCCACCCTACCCAGAAGCCAGATCAACTCTGTAACAGCCTAACAGCTTAAGTCACTCCTCTGCTAACACCAAGCAATGGCACCCACTCAGATTGAAAGCCTGAGAGTGCCAGTGACTCATCCTCCCTTTCTAAGCTAAGCTGTCCCCTGATCACTCTGCTGTGGCCACACTGGCCCTGGTGGTCCTCTACTTTAAGCTTTTCACTTTGCCCACTCTCTCTACTGAATGTTCTTTGTTCATAGCTCACTTCCTATCCTTTACTAAAATAGCACTTTCTCGAGAGGACCATCCCTGAAAACCCTCAAGTGCATGTGTGGACACACATACACACACGTACATGCGTAAGTAGACACAATTATAAACATGCATACACACATCCATGTGCACACACATGTACGCACATTCACACACATGCATACCCATGCAGGTGTGGGCATGCACATATACATTCACATGGGTGCATGCAGTCACATGTACTCAAATATGCACACACTCATGTGTACACACACTCACACATGTACTTACACTGACACATACAGAGGCACCCATTCTCTACTGACCCCATCCTGTCACCCCCTTTTCTTTGATCTGCTGAACTTATCACTATCTGGTTTTCTCAGGTGTAAAGTCCACTCTAGATGCCCATCTCTGGGGACAGAACCACCAATATGCTCACTGGTGCAGAGCACATGCTTGGTTACTGTAGGCTGAGAATCTGCTGACCCTAGGTAGTGGCTCAGATCTTCCAGCCTAGCTTAGAATCAATCACTCCTCAGATCACTTCTGACTCTGAAACATCGCATCATCTCCACTATGGTGACAATCATCACAAGGCAAATAAGTCACCTCAGACTATGGACCATATTATTTAGTAAAACATTTTTTCTCATTCACTACTAATTACCCTGTTAATAGGAATAAACAGAAGAGAGATGCAGATGGTGTCACCAGACACTGAGCACTCCCTCTCTGAGGGGCCCTGTAATGCTGCAGGGCAGGAAGGGGTAAACGATACTTGAGTGCAAGTCAGTGTTAAGAACCTCAAAAGAAATGATCAAGCAAAGGCAGCAACCAGAAGTCAGGATCAGACCTGAGTCAGGTGGGCAAGTGGGGGGGGGGGTCAAGATCTGGGCCAAGGTCAGGCACGGGCAGGTATAGGTGGGCACAGTGGGCAAAGCAGGTCAGGGCAGGCAGGGTCACAGGTGGCCATTGTCTGGAACAGGATGGGGCTGGGCAGGCAGGTCACCAGTGGGGGTAGACAAGAGTACCTGGGAGCGCCTCCTTTTCCTGGCCTGGGGACGCCTGTCCTGCCAGCCCACCTGCTCCCCGAGGTGAGACACTGTCCATCTACCAAAAAGCAAGGGAAAAGCATCAATTACTTGATGAACCTGGCAAAACCAATGCTAAGGCACACAGGCCACATTCCACTTGACCCCTTTCAATTTCTTATTATCAGTTTAGGGGTTCACAGAAAACCCCACCACTTGAAATTTGGTACTGCATCCATCAGCAATTGTCAGAGATTGTTGAACGGGTCATAATGTGCCCCAGTGAAAAGACATGATGCATGCTGATATGGCCTCCTGTCTGCTCCTGACACTAGTGCTTTCTGTGGTATCCTCACCTCCCCTAGGAGTGCCTCCCCTCCCCTGCCTTTGCCCCTGTCTTTTACTTGCAGCAAGTATTCCCTGAGCTGCATCTCAAGGCCTGCCATTTCGCCAGGCTTTTGACTTTCACCTATGGAACAGTCTGCACCCTTAGTCACAGCATAGTTGCATTTTTCAAGTCCAGCAACACTTCTAGGCAGGGTCACAGTGCCTGGACATGCTGCATGCTAGCCAAGCCCACTGTCTGTTAGTGGAGCAAAGTGAGTGGGGAGAAGGGCCTTGCCCCATGAATAGCCATTAACTCCTGCCTGGGACCCCCACCACTGTTGTGTGAGCAGTAACACTGGTGCTCACCAGCCAGCAGGGAGCACCTCGTTCTCTGAGATCTTGCAAATAGGGCATGCTTCCAAAAACTCAGGAAGAAACAAGATCCAGTCATTCTGTGTATCACATCTGATGAATTATGTTCCAGAGACAGACAATGGATTATAAAAACATGCACAAGCTTAAAAAGGAGAAAAAAGTAATAATTTTAAGTACTTAATTTCTTCCAAGGACTTATGGTTGTTATGCTACACCTACATTTACCAGATTAAGAAGCAGGCAGAGTAACTCAAGTGGTAGAGCACCTGCTTAGTAAGTGGGAGGCCCTGGGTTCAAATCCCAGTACTGCACCGCCCCCCCCCCCCCACCAAAAAAAGTAAAGAAGCAGGCACTACTGGCACAATCCTAATGGAAAAGGATCAGGCTCAGAGACAGAAAGCAGTTAGTACAGGTTGTGCAGCTAGTAAATCTTAGTGCACTCTGAATAATCCCTTCAGAGGGCGGGGATAAATATAGGACTCAGTACTGCTATTTACAGCATTTTAATGACTATTACTTTTCATTCCTGCTGCATGGGAGCAGTACTGATAGCAGTGCATTCCCTGTCTGTGTGTACTCCTAAGTTGGGGTGAATTACTTCACTTCACGTTTTAGGTTTCTCAAACAATAAATAACATTAACATGCCAGAAGGTAGAATGAATACACTAACTTATGTAAATTATTTTATCAATAACAATAATTATTAAAACTCTTCCTGGTCTTAGGTGGTTTCATAAATCTTTGAAGTGACAGCTGTTTAAGTCTAAAGAGTAAGTATAAATAGAGAATGAAAAAGACTCCTACCATTGCAGAATTCCATCACTGTCAGCACCGCCTGGGGTCCATCCACAAGTTTCCTATGCATGTGCAGTGAACACACCTAGCCTATTACCCTTTACAACAATGCATCTTTCAGTGTTTTGAATCAACACATTCAGAGCTTCCTTCACACAGAAGTGAAATACTGTGCGCTTTAGTCTCAGAGGTGTTACCTAGAATCCTCTTCACATAGGAGATTAGCATCCCCACTACAGTTGTCAGGTGCCACCTCTCACATCAGGGCTTACAATACTCTCTAATGTTATAATCTTTGACAAATGGAGAGGCAAAAAATGTTAGCTTCTCATTTCGATTTTCTAGAACTGTACACATTCTGAGCCTTTTTATGTTCACTGGGTCTCTGTTCTGTGTGTGGAAGCCCTGCTGCAGCCTTGTCCTGGAGGCACACTGATGATGACTCACACTCACGCCCCCACACTTGGTGTAAGTAGGTTATCCAGCTGTTTTTGGTAATTTATGAATGTTGTTCCTAAACCTCTATGCACTAACCAACTGGCAGAGAGATTAGCACAATTCCTTTTAAAACTCTGCTTTTCCCCCACTACACTGTCTCCACAGTGTTGCTGAAAACTAGTTGACCATATTTGTGAAGGTCAATTTTTGGACTCTATTCTGACCCACTGTTTGCCTTAAAACCAACGCCATTGTTCTGACAACTATAGCTTATTGTAAGTCATAAATTCAAGTGGTGTTAGTCGTCGCTTACACAAAGAGCCTTCTGGGATTCTGATCAGAGCTCAATGGACTCCTTAGATCAGTTTGGGGACAATTAAAATCTTAATAGCATTGTCTTATGAGCCATAAACATAGTATCTCTCTCAAGTTTTTATGTCTTTAATAGTTTTTCTCAGCAATGTTTTATAGCTTACAGTGTTTAAGTGCTGTATATCTTTTGTGCCACCTACACCTACTAAGTACTGCCATTTCCAATGCTATTAAAATATTTTAAAATTTTTAATTATTTCTTGCTAGGATGAAAATATACAACTGATTTTTGTAGGTTGATCTTGTATCCTCTAACCTAGCTAAACTTATTCTTAGTTCTAGTAGCTTTGTTTCGACTCTGTAGGATGTCCTATGGAGATAAACGCAGTGACTGAATGTAAATACTTTTAAGTCTTCCTTTCTGATTCTGATGCCTCATTTTTTGTTGTTGTTGTTGTCTTATTGAACTTGCTAGTAGCACCAGAAAAATACTGAACAGAAGAGGTAAAAGCAGGTTTCCTGACCTGAGTCCTAATCTTAGGGTAAAGCATTCAGTCTTTTGCTGCTAGATATGATGTTAGCTATTATTTTTCATGGCTGCCAACATCTGAGGAAGCCCCTTCTGTTAACAGTTTCCTGAAAGTCTTCAGCTGGAATTGGTGCTGCCCTATACCTACTGTTCTAGTGCATGTACTAAGATGACAATGTTTTCTCATTTTTAGTCTTTTTTGTTGAGGTTGTCTTTTCTTTTTTGGTGCTGGGATTGAACCCAGGGCCTTGTGCATGCTAGGCAAGCGCTCTACCACCAAGCTACACCCCAGCCCTCATTTTTAGTCCCTTAGTATGGAAAATTATACTGATTAACTTTACAATGTAAAAAATCATGGATAAAGTCCAATTATTTTTTCTATACTGTGAATTCTATTTGGAAAACTCTTGTTAGAATGTTTTCATGTATGCTCAAAATATCTGCTTAGTTTTCTTTAGTTTCCTATCTGTCTGGGTTTTGTTAGCAGGGTATTTCTAGCCTCATACAATGATTTAAGAAATACTCCTTTCTAATTTTCTGGCAAAGTTACAGAGTGTTAGCATTATTATTTTTTTAATGTTTCTTCTTAACTGTTTGGTAAACCCTCTAGTAAAGCCATTTGAGCATGGAGATCATTTCTCTCTGGGTAGGAGAGGAGGTTTGTTTTTTTTTTTTTTTAGAGTGAAATCAAGCACATTTTCTTAGAAAAACACTGGTTGCTAAGAATGGAGGGAAACCCCATCTAGACAGGGCATGGGAGGGCAATTCTGGAAACCTCCTTTGATCACTGTGGTAATCTTCTGAAACCTCTCTCAATCTGAGAAGAATTTGCAGGGTACTGCTGAAAGCAGTCTTCTGTCCCAAGACTTCTTTTTTTTTTTTTTTATTCATATGTGCATACAAGGCTTGGGTCATTTCTCCCCCCTGCCCCCACCCCCTCCCTTACCACCCACTCCGCCCCCTCAATACCCAGCAGAAACTATTTTGCCCTTATCTCTAATTTTGTTGTAGAGAGAGTATAAGCCATAATAGGAAGGAACAAGGTTTTTGCTGGTTGAGATAAGGATAGCTATACAGGGCATTGACTCACATTAATTTCCTGTGCGTGTGTGTTACCTTCTAGGTTAATTCTTTTTGATCTCACCTTTCCTCTAGTTCCTGGTCCTCTTTTCCTATTGGCCTCAGTTGCTTTTAAGGTACCTGCTTTAGTTTCTCTGCGTGCTAACTAATTTTTTAGGTGTCTTACCTATCCTCACCCCTCCCTTGTGTGCTAAAGCTTTTATCATGTGCTCAAAGTCCAATCGCCTTGTTGTGTTTGCCCTTGATCTAATGTCTACATATGAGGGAGAACATACGATTTTTGGTTTTTGGGCCAGGCTAACCTCACTCAGAATGATGTTCTCCAATTCCATCCACTTACCAGCGAATGGTAACATTTCGTTCTGGAGAGGAAGTTTATACTACAAATATTACTTTTAACATACATAGGACTATTAGGGTAATCTATCACCACTCAGGTAAACTTTGACATTTTCTTTTTTTTAACAATATTCACTCTGAGTTACTGACATGCTTCTGGTATTTGTAGACTCAGGTACTGTTACTTGCCTCTTTTGTCTCCTTTCCTATTTCATATGTCTGACTAGAGCTTCATCCATTTTCCTGATCTCAAAGAGCCACTTTTCAATTTCTAGTTTTGTATCTGTGATATTGTGATATCTATATTTGGTCCTTGTCCCAGTTTGCTGGCATTCGACTCCTAAAGTCCCTAGACCCTTTCTTTTTGTATGCTAATGAGTTGGCCGATGACTGGCAGCACTGAGGTACCCAGAGAAGGGGACTAGACATGAAGAAGATCAAAGCAGGATTAGCAAGTTAGACCTTTTAGCTCCCTCCCCCAAACTGCAGGGAAGGGAGAGAGCCAAAGATTGGACTGACTTCCACTGGTCAGTGATTTAATCACTCATACCTAAATAACAAAGCTTCCTTTAAAAAAGATTAAAAAAAGAAAACTGGGTTCAGGGAGCTTCCAGATAGATGTAGAGGTTTCTGGAGGGCGGTGCCCAGAAAGGGCATGGAACCCCCTTCCCACATGCCATACACCACACATCTCTTCATATACAGCTTTCAAGTATCTCCATGAGTTCTGTGGGCCAGTTTAGCAAATTAATCCAAGCCAAAGAGGGGGTCTTGGAAATCCCAACTTATAGGCAGACAGAAAGAAGCATGTCGCAATCCAAGACTTGGGATTGGCATGGGAAACAAGTGCCACCCTGTGGGCCTGAACTCTCAGCCTGGGGCTCTGACACTGCTCCACATAAATAGTGTCAGAACTTGAATGAGAGGACATTCAGCTGCTGTCCACTGCTGAAGGTCTGCTTAAAAATCCACACACATACAAGATCACAGGTTTTTGTACCAAATCTTTTTATACTCAGTATTTCATTTGTTTGTTTTGTTAATATTTCATTATTTCTGTTTTGTTAATGTTCCCCTGATTCTGCTCACTTTAACTTGATCTCCTTTCTCTGGTTCCTTATGGATGTAGCTCAAGTCACTACATTGAGACATTTCTTCATTACTAATACAGGTGTGCACTGCTATAAATTTTTCATTATGCACAGCTTTATCTGAAATCTTCATTCATTCCATGGTAGTTTTCATTTTTTGATTCATGGTTTATTCAGAAGTATGTCACTAATTTTGTAAGTATTTGCGAATTTTTTAGACATCTTTGTGTTATTGATTTCTAACTTAATTCTGTCATTGTCAAAAAAACTGAACCAAGAGGATATTAATCACCTGAATAGATCTATAACACAAAATGAAATTGAAGCAGCGATCAAGAGTCTCTCCAAAAAGAAAAGTCCAGGACCTGATGGATTCTCTGCTGAATTCGATCAGACCTTTAAAGAAGAACTGATACCACCCCTCCTTAAACTGTTCCACGAAATAGAAAGGGAGGGAAAACTGCCTAACACATTTTATGAAGCCAGTATTACACTTATCCCAAAACCAGGCAAAGACACCTCCAAAAAGGAGAACTATAGGCCAATCTCCTTAATGAACACTGATGCAAAAATCCTCAATAAAATAATGGCAAACCGAATTCAGCAACACATCAAAAAGATTATTCACCACGACGAAGTAGGCTTCATCCCAGGGATGCAGATGTGGTTCAACATACGAAAACCAATAAACGTAATAAACCACATTAACAGAAGCAAAGACAAAAACCACTTGATTATCTCAATAGATGCAGAAAAAGCCTTTGATGAGATCCAACATCATTTCATGATAAAAGCTCTAAAAACACTAGGAATAGAAGGAAAGTACCTCAACATTATAAAAGCTATATATGACAAACCTACAGTCAGCATTATACTTAACGGACAAAAACTGAAACCATTCCCTCTAAAATCAGGAACTAGACAAGGATGCCCACTATCTCCACTCCTATTCAACATAGTACTGGAATTCCTAGCCAGAGCAATTAGGCAAGAAGAAGGAATAAAAGGAATACAAATAGGTAAAGAAACTGTCAAAATATCCCTATTTGCAGACGACATGCTCCTATACCTTAAAGACCCAAAAAACTCTACTCAGAAGCTCCTAGACACCATCAATAGCTATAGCAAGGTAGCAGGATATAAAATCAACATAGAAAAATCATTAGCATTTCTATACACTAATAATGAGCAAACTGAAGAAGAATATATGAAAACAATTCCATTTACAATAGCCTCAAAAAAACCCAAATACCTAGGTGTAAACCTAACAAAGGGATGTGAACGACCTCTACAAGGAAAACTATAAACTTCTGAAGAAAGACATTGAGGAAGACTATAGAAAATGGAGAGATCTCCCATGCTCATGGGTTGGTAGAATCAACATAGTAAAAATGTCTATACTCCCAAAAGTAATCTACATGTTTAATGCAATTCCCATCAAAATTCCAATGACATTCATTAAAGAGACTGAAAAATCTACCATTAAATTTACATGGAAACACAAGAGGCCACAAATAGCCAAGGCAATACTCAGTCAAAAGAACAATGCTGGAGGTATCACAATACCTGACTTCAAACTATATTACAAAGCAATAACAATAAAAACATCATGGTACTGGACTTTGGTCACATGATAAAAGCGAGAGCACACAAGGGAGCGGTGAGGATAGGTAAGACACCTAAAAAATTAGCTAGCATTTGTTGCCCTCAATGCAGAGAAACTAAAGCAGATACCTTAAAAGCAACTGAGGCCAATAGGAAATGGGGACCAGGAACTAGAGAAAAGGTTAGATCAAAAAGAATTAACCTAGAAGGTAATACACACGCACAGGAAATTAATGTGAGTCAACTCCCTGTATAGCTATCCTTATCTCAACTAGCAAAAACCCTTGTTCCTTCCTATTATTGCTTATACTCTCTCTTCAACAAAATTAGAGATAAGGGCAAAATAGTTTCTGCTGGGTATTGAGTGGGTTGGGGGGAGAGGGAGCAGGCGGAGTGGGTGGTAAGGGAGGGGGTGGGGGCAGGGGGGAGAAATGACCCAAGCATTGTATGCACATATGAGTAATAAAACAATTAAAAAAAAGAAAAACATACTTGGTGTGATCTGAAACCCTTTATAGTTATTTTATGGTCCAAAACAGATTCTATCACAGTTTATGCTCCATATGTACCTACAACAACAACCAGCTCAAATTAACTCTTTCTCAAACATCATCCACCTCAATGTTCTACTTCCGGTACAACTGGTCCTAGACAGAAATTCAGAGGGAAAGGAAACCAGGCACACCTATGAGGTGGTAACATCAGCACATGAAATAGGCATCTGTTTCAAAGGACCAACTCCACTGACTTTCCTCTTCTTCATCCTCAGTAGCCCCTCCTAGGAAAAGAGAGGTGAGGAAGAACTTGCATTGCTATTTTTAGGGCTTGGAAGGAGCAGGTGGGCAGAAGCAGGAATGCACTGAGAAACTGCATCCTAAAGGAATGTGAGGAAAATAGGACTGGGTGTATGATCTCCTCCATGAAAGTTAGACTTTCAGAGAAAAAGTGAAAATCAGGTCATTTTTGGCCTGGGAGGAGACTCGAGTACCCCAATATCTAAAGTTTGCCCCTATTTTGACCTAGCTAATATTTGGAAACTAATACTAATCTTAAACGGGAAACCTGTTCCTTGCCTAAGTAGTTCAAGCCTACTACAAAGCATTAAATAACAACCAAAAAAGGGGGGTAGGGGGAAGATAAGGAAATTCTAGGGCAATTAATTCTATTTTTAGAATTTTTAATTCTAGATTTTCTAATTTTTAGCAAGAATACCTATTCAATATATTAAATGTACTAAAGCCTGTCTTCTACACTAAATTATGGCTGTATTTTCCCTCAAATATAAAACTAAATTTAAATTCAGTTACAATCACTCTATCAGCCATCAAGGTTGCTTCACATAAAACATTTTAGTGAATTAATGAGCATGGGACCCTATGTGGAATATTAATGACCACTTTCCTGTTTTCAACATACGTAATCTATTGGACATAAAGAAAAAGGTTAATGTTACGAATTTGATCCTTGTTCAGGCAACAAGCGCAGCTACACAGTAAAGAAGCAAACAACCCTGTCAAGGGCCCTCAGTGCTGATGTGAGCACAAGGGAGGACAAGCTCCCCAGTGCAGGGAGGCTGCTGGACCGAGACATGCGTGTTGTTCTCTGCCTTTCCCAGATGTCCACTAAACTGACCGAAGAAGTCAGGAAAACAAACCACTGGGCTCTCTGCAATCTCTAATGTGAGGTGTGGGTGGTGATGGTCTGGAAGCCCCTCTCCTGTGCTCCTTGAAATGCCTATGCCATAAGGGGCAAGGGAGATGCTAGGTAGTGCACAAGTGGCAGAGGAGGCTGGATCCAGCCAAAGAGGGTACACACGGCCTCTTTCCAACACCTCTGCCTGGCTGCTGGTCTCCATCCTGGTGTAAATAGCTGTCCATTTCAAAGTCAGAAGCACAACAAAGGAGAATCCAGGCAAAAAAAATGAGGGAGCCTACCTGAAAATGTCCACACATCTCTGAATGTCCACAATTTGTCCACAAATGTCTGAATGTGTCACACACATTGAGACAAAGGTAAGAGCAAGACCAAGTTCTCCTTGAGGGAGAAACAAACACCAAAAAACACAAAAGTGATGAAAAATATCCTGCCACATAAAGAAAAGCACAAAAATTCAGCAGGAGGTAGAAGAACATATGTTTGGAAATACATACAAAAGGAAATGAGTTGATTTTAGTCAACAGACTGTGACGTGCTTCAGAAAACAAAACCTCAATGAAACAGATTAAAAACTACAAGATGGAGTCCAAAGAGAAGGCATAGGAATACCAAGTAAGAGTTATAACAGAATATAAAACAGTTCTAACAGTTATGTCTACATGAGGTGCAAAAAACTGAGAAGTCACAAGATGAAACAATTAGCAAAACCTGTGATTCGTTTTGCTTATTCACTTTCCATCTTCTTAACCTTTGTTTGATAATTTGATCTGCTGGATGGAGAGCAGCAGGGCTTGGGCTCCCGATGCTTTGTCTGGTAGAAGGATGTACAGGAGGGAGAAGGCACTTGTCTTTGTCATACATGTCCAGCCTGCAAGCCCCCTTCAGGCCCTCTGTGCTCACGGGGTCCTCTTGAGTGAATGCTCCTCATGCTCAGAGTGTACCCTCAGAAGGCCAAACAGAACCCCTGCAGTCAGAACTTATTCCTCCCTGTGCTTCCCACAGACTTAAAAAAAAAAAAAAGTATGCTTTTCCAATAAAAGATACAGATTTTACTGGGTCAAATTTCAGAACCATTATGCTGTGATAAGCTTTCACTGAGATATATAATGCCACATTTACATTACTTGTACAAGTGGCCCATTTTCTCTTCTTGAATATCACAAACCACTTCCATAAAGCCTGGTACACAGAGACTAACTGCCAAAGATGAAGTGGCAAAGAAAGAACACAGGACTTTAGGACCCAAGAGTCTTGTACCACAGGTGGGGCAGAGGCAGGTGGCCTGCATTCTAACCCAGAATGAAAGAAAGTGCCTATAGCTCCTGAACCTGTCCTCACTAAGGGAAACAAGGTACCTACTTGGATAGGTGGTTTCAGGAACAAAGCTGAATAAAGCACCACTGGGAGGCGCCCACATGACAAAAATCCACACAGCCCTTCCAGTCACTTCACAGAGCTGATGCCCAGTTGCTTCCTGTCTATGTCTAGACAGACCCTGCAAGAACACCCACATCTAATGGCAAACACACACTCACCTGAACTCCAGGTACAGGTTTAGAAGGGCAGACTTACACTCTAGGAATGGGTCTTACCACACCCTCTCCACAGCAGGAACACTTGCACTTAACTCCAGTCACAGAAAAAACACAGAACAACACTGGGAAAACCAACCAGTGGCATCTGTGCCCAAGTAGGACCTCCTAGGGGGATTGGAGTTCAGCTGAGTCTCCTCCGATGCTAAGTGAATGAGCAATCTCAGGGGTGGGTAAGGGACCAAATGAAGAGGGGCAGAGGCTGACTGTGCAAAGACTTGAGTACTGCCCTGGCCATGAAGCAGGGGTATCTTTCTTGAGTGCCTGCACAAGCTCATTCACCTCCTATGATGGGTTCTCACACAGAGTCCAGGGAGCAAGCAGATATGGGCCACCTAACTCCCCACTCACAGGAAGAGGATGCCCACTCTCAGCCTTACTCCTCCACTGAAAAGCTCCACTCTCAAAAGAGCCTGACCTCCCCAGTGGCGGGGGGGGCCGTGTCAGTGCAATGGAATGCATGCCTGGGAGTCAACCCACCAGCATGCAATATGGCATGCTGAATAGGAGTGCTGTGAGTGGCTTCAGCATTTCCTTTGCTAAATAAGTTGAAGTGCCAACTTGAGAACGTGGCACTGCTGCACTGCACTAAATCCAGCTGAACACCAGGGAACTATCGCCCATGGTGCGGTAATGACGCACTGGAAAAGGAGAACAATCCTCTCCACTTCGTCTGCTGTCACCCGTGTGGAGCCAAGATCATATCCTGCAGACGGATGCCGGGCAGCAAGGGTTCTGCTAATGATTTCACCATGTGACCCAAATGCCTGCAGCAGCTCATGGTGAGGAAAGGCAGTGGTGTGAGTATGCTATCTTCCAGAAGTGAGAGGCCCCCAAGCACAGAAAGTGTTTGTAATCAGAACATGAGGGTGGTACTCTGTTACAGTATAGGGCATCAGCAATGGTTGACTACCTGTCACTGACAGCACAACCGGCTTCTGCCACAATAGGCCACACCCACGGGGCAGCCTGTGGCCCAGGAGTTTCCCCAGCAAAGGATGGGGAGGGCAATTCCAAGGAGGGTGTTGACAACGCAGTGGAAGGTATGAGCAACACAGGACAGAAGCTGGACTCCTGGTAGGTAGGACCACCTGGGTGGCAGAACCAGTTCTACACAACCCCAGTTAATTAGCCATGAGACTGAAAAGGGTACAGGACTTTCTCAGGTGAGGCTTGCAGCACCCTGCACGCACCTGTCTTCATGCTGAAGAGAAAGTGGCCTCTTCCACCCATGCTGTTGATGGGCAGCAGCATTTATCTCTGGCGGGAGCACCTGCCTGGCATGTGCCAGATACGCTGCCATGACATGTGTAAGGGCTGTTTTAATCTGGTCAGCTGCCAGGACAAAATTCCTCACCAAATGGCCTGAACAACAGATGCTTATTTCTGACAGATCTGGAGGCTGGGAATGAGGTCAGGGTTCCAGCAGGGTCCAGCTCTGGTGAGGGTCCAATTTCCGATTTGCAGATAGTTTCTCCTTCTGGGTCCTCATAATGGAAGAGAGCATGCTACTGTCTCCAAACTTCTTACAAATAAAGCCACAGTCCTGTAAAATCAGGCCCACTCTGTGACCTCACTGACCCTTAATGAGGACTGTCTCCAAAGCAGTCACTTTGGGGTTAGGGTCAGCATATGAACTGGGGAGACATTCAGTCCATAGCATGCTGTGCTTAGGAGGATGAGAGAGTCTGTGTCTCGATGAGTCCCAGGTACAAATCCAGCGAGTCACTACCACCTGCAGCAGCCCGTCCTTCAGCAGTGCCTCACAGAGGACAGCTCATTGCCACTGCTGCTGTCACACTTCAGCTGGGCTTGGAGCTAGAGTTGCCATGTGTATGGATTCCCACATCAGTCAGGAGGAGATGAGCAAGGAATTGACATTTTATAGGAACCACCAGATCTCCAAAGTCAATGACCTGCATTGTCATTCTTTGGCACCAGTATCACCATACTGTTTTTGCTCAGGCTCCAGGCCACTTTCTGAGAGTAGCCGGTGCCCTCCTCTCCCAGGAATGTGAAGGAAGAGAATCATTAGCCTTCTTCTGGAAGAACTGCTTCTTCTGTTCTCTCTACACAGCAGCATCTCCATTTCTAGATACAGAAGCCATTATAGTAGTGAGGAATTCACCCACGGGGACATGAGACTGGTCCCTTGACAGCTCTGGGACAAGCAGCTGAGAAACCCCTTCAGAATCATTCCTGAGCCTAGCAGGCCTGGGACCCCAGGACCCCTCCTGCCAACCCCAGGATGGCTGATGAGACAGCCCCATCTACTGGGAAAGTAGCTGGCACTCTTCAAGGTAGTAGCTACGTATTTGAGCTGTCCTCCTATTCTTAAGCTGCTGCTTCTGACAACTTCAACTTCAGGACCATCATTTTCTACAAAATCTAATCACCTCACCTTCCAACCTGCCAAAGGCTCACTTCAACCTAGGGATATAGGCAGAGTCCTGGAAGGATTTCCTGGGTCTTGGCCTGGCCACACTTCCTCCCTGCCCCTCTGTTCCTAGCAACCCTGGCAGATCACCTTAATGACCTGTTGCCCAGCCCACATGAGACGTCTGCTTGCACCTCTCTATGTACTGGAGTGTGCCTCATGCCCCTCACCACCCCAAAGAGCATCACCTTCAATCTGACTCAATACTACATCAGCGTGGGAGTCCATCCCACTGCTTGAGGACCAAGCACTGCAGTGCCATGCATGCCTGCCCATTCCATGCATGAACCCTGGCCTGGGTTCTAGGGTCTGCCCTGAACCTCAAACACCAACCCTTCCTGCCTAGCTCCAAGCCTGCACCAATCAACAGGGCTGACTCCCCACCTCCTCCCTCCAGGAGCAAAGCATCTCTGGCCCTGCCAGCTCCCAGGAGGTCACATCTGTCTCCACACTTGTAGTTATCACTTAGCAGGCACAGAGAACCATGTCACCACTCTTTTCCTTGCCAGAATGTGACAAATGATATGGAGTGAGATTTTTCTCACTCCTGTTACTACTGAACCTAACTGGGCCTAACTGGGGGCAATGGGAGATGCAGAAAGGACAAAGGATAGACAAACAGACATGCACAAAGTTGGGGCCGGGTGTGTTGGGGGCTCAGGTGGAGACTCACAATAGCCTCATTGCTTCTTATTTCTATTAATCTCTGCTCTTTACTCTGCTTCTTTTCTCTTTTAAGGCCTTACTCCTTTACAATTCTTTAAACCCTTACTTCTAAAAGTCTTCTTTTCTATTCTTTAAAGTCTCTTTCCTTAGACTCACTCTGCCCCATGTTTTCTCTTAGCTTTTCTTTTTTGTTGTTGTTGTTTTTTTTTTGTTTCTTTGTTTATTTAGTCACATGTGCATACATTGTTTGGGTCATTTCTCCACCCTGCCTCCCTCCCCCACCCTTCCTCAGTTTCAGGCAGGTCCCCTTCTGCCCTTATCACTGATTTTGTTGAAGAACAGACATATGCATAATGAGAAAGACAAAGTGTTTTTGCTAGTTAAGGATAGCTATACAGAAAGATTCCTGCTATTGCT
The DNA here is from genome assembly GCF_047511655.1 of Castor canadensis. Classification (NCBI taxonomy): domain Eukaryota; kingdom Metazoa; phylum Chordata; class Mammalia; order Rodentia; family Castoridae; genus Castor; species Castor canadensis. The sequence goes on from NC_133390.1 coordinate 830,618, forward strand.
TTCACGTACCCATGTGTTACGACCCATGTTGATTCAACTCTAACTGATCTTTACCTTGGTTCCTGATCCCCTGCTCAAGATAACCTGTCGTTTTAAGGTTTCTGTATTAGTTCCTCTGGAGTGGGGACATCAAACGCTTTCATGTTTTGGGTTTTATACCTATTCCTATATCTCCCATATATGCTCTCCCCTTTTCTTGTGATCCAAGTCCAGCAACATTGCTGCATTTGCCCTAGATCTAAAGTCCGCATATGAGGGAGAACATACAATTTTTGGTCTTCTGAGCCTGGCTGACCTTGCTCAGAATTATGTTCTCCAGTTCCATCCATTTACCTGCAAATGATAAGATTTCATTTTTCTTCATGGCTGAGTAAAATTCCATTGTGTACAAGTACAACATTTTCTTGATCCATTCATCAGTAGTGGGGCATCTTGGTTGTTTCCATAACTTGGCTACTGTGAATAGTGCTGCAATAAACATGGGTGTGCAGGTGCCTCTGGAGTAACCTGTGTTGCATTCCTTTGGGTATATCCCCAGGAGTGGGATTGCTGGACCATATGGTAGGTCTATGTTTAGATTTTTAAGAAGTCTCCAAATATTTTTCCATAGTGGTTGCACCAGCTTGCATTCCCACCAGCAGTGGATTAGGGTTCCTTTTTTCCACATCCTCGCCAGCACTTGTTGTTGTTGGTGTTTTGGATGATGGCTGTTCTAACAAGGGTGAGGTGGAATCTTATGTGGTTTTTAGGTTAAACTCTCTTAGAGTCTTTGCCCTCAGACTTGCAAGGCAGTCCCTCACACACAGCACGTCCACACTTGGCATTGCAGCATGATCACAGTGCAATATTTGAAGTGCCTGCTCTCCACCCCAGAACCTGTACTGCTCAGGGGAGGAACCCCACTGTGGAATTTCATTCCTTAGTGCTCCCCAGTGTTTAATCCAACGTTGCAAAATAAATATCATCCTACTTGTCAACTGGGCACAAGCAGGGCCATGTCACAGTGCTGGATGAGGGAATTGCAAGAGCTCAGCTCAGCAGGATGCCTTGCATAACAGACAGGCCACAGCTGTACATAGTGGAGCAGAGCCTGCTACAGCCCTGCTGGCCCAGGGGCACCTGGTATGGAAACCTGTAAGAGGTGTGTGTCAGATAACAATGAACCCAGAACACCAAAGAAGTTAGACACATAGCATGTTTTTACATGAGCTAGGGAAATAACTGTCAGGAAAGAAAAGTCAATGGAAAAAACCACAAAAGTTATGAAACAGAAAAGCCAAGGCTCACATGGGTCCTTTGAAGGTTGCAGTTGGTCCTATCTAACAAGACAAACATGGGGAGGACACAGGTGACCCTCTGACTCTTGGACCATGAGAAAACCTGAGGAATTCCTTTATGAGAATACAGTGGTCTTAGAGCATATCTACAAATCCTTTGATACTTTACCCTTAAAAGGGAAAAGAATAATTCCTCTCCCTTCAGGGTGGACTCACTAATGCACATTTGAAGAAGGGACACTATATGAAAGGATTCCTCCTGCTCTCTCTTGAATCCCTCCTTTCAGCCAACAGAAAGGCCATACTGCGAGGACACTCGTGAGCTCTATGAAGGGGCCTCAAGTCAGGGAATGAGACCTCCCACCCAGTAACTGTGAGAAAGTCACTGGGAAGGCCTCAGATGATGCAACCTCCAGAGGGACTCTAGCTAGAACGACCTATTGTACCCCTCCTCAGTTCCTGATCCACAAAAATGGGGAGATAATATTTGTGAGACTAATTTGTTATACAACAGCAGGAAATGAATATAGTCATACACCATATAACAACATTTCAGTCAAAGACAGACCACATACACCATAGTGGTCCCAGAAGATTATAACGAAGCTGAGAAAGTTCTACCACGATACAGCACATGCATGTACCAATGATAATAAGCAACTAGGTTACCTCTTACGTATTTACTTACCACACTTTTGTCCTTATTTTAGAGTGGGCGCCTTCTTTTTTTTTTTTTTCTCTCTCTCTCTCTTTTTTGGCACCACTGGGGTTTAAACTAAGGGCCTCACACTTGCTAGACAGGTGCTCTTACTATTTGAGCTGCTCCCTGCCAACCCTTTATTTTGATGGGTTTTTTCGAGATAGGGTCTTGCTAACTATTTGCCCAGAGCTGGTTTCAAACTGTAATCCCCCTGATTTCTGCCTCCTGAGTAGCTGGGGTTATAGGTGTGAGCTACCCAGCTTTTTTTTTTTCTTTTTGGAAGTACAGAGGTTTGAACTCAGGGCCTTACACATGCTAGACAAGTGCTCTATCACTTGAGCTACACCCACAGCCCCTTTTGTTTTATCTTACTTTTTAAGTAGTCTTGAACTTTTGCCTGGGGCTGACCTTTAACTTCAGCACAACTGGGATGACAGGAATGCTACACCACATCTGACTTGCTTTTTGAGATAGGGTTTTGCTAACATTTTTGGTCTGGGCTAGCCTCAAACCACTATCCTGCCTTCTCCATCCCCGACATAGCTGGGATTACAGGCATATGTCACCATGCCCAGCCCGGGTGCATTTCTTCTACTTATAAAAACAACTGACTATAAACAGTTCCCTTTGTGACCTCAGCACCAGTCTCATTCATCTCACTCTTATGTCTCCCTTCACACATCAAGAGGCCATGTTGGGTGACTGACCTGCTCTGTCTGTGTTTGTGTGAATGCACTCAATGAGGTGTACACAAGAATGAAATCACCTAGTAACGTAATTCTCTGAATGTATCCCAGGCATCAAGCAATGCAAGACTAGAAAGGAAGCAGATGGGGTAAAAGTATAAAGAAAAGCAGAATACATAAGAGAAGACTATCAAGAGGAATAATGTGTTCCGTGGAAAAGTCCAACAGAGAAGCAGGAAAAGGCTGTGGGGACAAACAACTGGGCACTGCATGGACTGTCGCCCAGTCCTCTGACACCTTGTGAAGCATGCAGTGTCTGCTCCACACTAAAGCTGACAGGGAGGGTAGTGAAAGCAAGCATAGACAGTGCACATTCCTAGGACAGATCATCACAGCACACCACACCAGCTATGGTCTCCACCATAAGCAGAGAAGAGTATGGTGAGCACTCAGAGCCCACAGCAGGGAAGAGGCACTCTCTACCATGGTGGGAGGGGAGGGGGTAGGCCCACGGTGAATACTCAGCACTCTCAAAAGCAAACCTTACCAGCTAATAAAGAGACAGTATCTGTGGAAAACCAATGTGCTGAGAAAGACACTAAACAAAGTAAGAATGGCCACTGGAGAAAACAGAAAGGAAGCAAGAAGCACTAATTTACATGTTCGAGGTCTGGACCTGATTGTGTACATAACGGGGACCCAGGACACCTGGAGAGGAAGAACATGGCTAAAATTGACACCTAACATGTGACCCTCCAGAGAGAAGAATGCACTTCTGGAACATGGTGGAAGGCTAGAAGGTGGAGCCTTGGAGCTGTCCAGGGTGTGGCACAGGGCACTGACAAGAGCCGTGCGGTGGAAGGACAGATGAAAGGTCCTAAGAGAATGTTAGGAGCCTTGGGGAGAAAGAGGAAGGCCAAAGCTCAGGAGCCAGGTGTGGGGCCACGCTGTGATCCAAGCGTGGGAGGGTGAGGCAGAAGATCACAGGTTTGATAGTAGCCTGGGCTACACAGCAAGACCCCATCTCAAAAACAAACAAATGACAACAACAACAACAACAAAAAGCTAAGCACAGAAGCACTGACTACTAAAGGAAATGGAGTTTGAGTGAAAATTTCTCATGGAACTTTTTAAAGAATTGAGCCCCTTAATATTTATAGAAGTTTCTGGTGCATCCGGATTTACTTATTATTTTAGGTGTCATTTAGTTTATTTTCATACTTTCTTTTGGACTTATTCCCCCACTTCTTTTTTTTCTTTCTTTTTTTTTTTTTTTTTTTTTGTATACTGAAGATTGAACTCAAGAGGCCTTGCATTTGCTAGGCAAGCACTTGAGTCTCCACACCAGGCCCTCTTTTTACTTTTTACCTAGAATTAATCAAAATCCTTATCAAAGTCCAATATCCTCACCTTTACTCAGGCAATGCCAGCACAGTAAAGCTCAGAAAATGCAAATCAAAACTACAATGAGGTGGGTGCGGGGAACCTGGGGGATAAAGCTTTCTTTAATGGCAGCCTTGAGTGCCACCACTTCATGACAGTGTCACCCTCAGGCACCACTGTGGGAACAGATTGGAGCAGCGACTGCAAAACAACCTGCAGTGCCTTACAGAGCTAAGCACACACCAGAGTCCAGAATTCACTCCTTCACCTGTGAAAAATAAAAGCACACATACACAAGAGGATCTGAATAAGAGAAGTTACAGGTTTATTCATAATCTCTGAGCTGTAAATATCCAAATTCCTATCAACTGGTGAACAGATAAAGAAAACTGTGAACAGTCATCAAATATGACACTAATATTAGTGTACACTAATATGGACTCAAAGAACAGACTTTAGAAGCCACATAGTGTGTGGTTCCATTTATGCTACATTGTGAGAAAGGCAGCTATAATCAATAGGCAGTGGTTGTCAGAGGATTGAGAAGGGCGAGAAGAGAACTAGGGGCAGTGAAATGTTCTATATCATAGCCAGATTCACAGCCATATATCTGTACTTTGCCAAAAAAAAAAAGTAAATCTCATACTATAAACTTTACCTCAGTAAGAATAATTCTCATTATTTCATAAACATAATGAAATCTACACACAGACAAATGTAGTGAAAGTATAAAACACCAAAGACACAGAGAAGGTCTTAAAAGTGACTAGACATATTTTTAATCTTTGAAATAGGTGTCAGTTAATGCATAGTTAGCTTTGCAACAGCAACTGAAACCAAAGATAATAGAAAAAAAATCTCTGCTATACTCCAAGAAAGTAGAGGAAATACCTTTTTTTTCCTTTGTGGCAGGGGAAGCCTCAAATAACAAGCATTTATTTCTCACAGTTCTGAAGCTTAAAAGTCCAAGATCAAGGCACATGGAGTGAATGAAAATTACTGAGCATCTGTCATACTCCTTGGGTGCGAGTAGAGATCGGGTATGTTTCCTGTCTTTAATGTGCTCTCATTCTGGCATCCCCGGAATGGTCATATATCTGTTCACCTAGGAAATGTGGGGAGAAAGGGCAGGTTTATTGGCTTGACTGTAGACCATCAGAGTCTAAGTCTTCAGGGGTAACACCGTGGCTCTTTGTTTTCAAAATTCTCAGAGGAAATGTTTTTAAAAATAAAGGGAAGGGTAGTTTTAAAGTTATTTTAAACCATTTTGGTTCATTGCTTTTAGCTGGGAGTAGGAACTACCAGCACATTCTCAGGTTTCAGCCTCCCTAGTGCATCTAAAGTAGAATATAGTGATAATCGCCAGCCAAGTCTTGATTTTGCTGTGAGGACAGATAAGATGCCATATACAGCACAAGATGCTATATGAAAGCATCAAGCTGTATCAAAAAGAAATACTTTTTAAATGCTGCTCAAAACCTGAGATAACTTCGGTTATCATGAATAGAAACACTGGCAGATTCTGGTAGATACTCAGGCCACACTGACACAACCACAAAGAAATGAGTCACCACCCCCAAAAAGATCCCTACCTCTGGCAAAGACACATCACTTGAGTCAACACAGTAGATTCCCAAAGCACAGTTTAAAAGGTCTCTTGGCTTTTTAGCATTGTTTCCAGGGCACTTGACCTACCCATTTTCACTGGGACAGTATACGGATGCATTTAACAAACATACACCATTACTCCTGAACTTGTAAACAAGCTTTTTCTAAAGAAGGGTAGGCCACACACCAATTTTTTCCATTAAAATTTGCTTCAATTTTGGAAAGCAATCTCGTTTTCAGAATGACTTAGTAAAACACATTCTGAAGGTTAAAAATATGAAATAAAAAGAAAATAAAGACCTCAATTGAAAAGTGTTTCCTATCAACATTTCACCAGAGCACATTTCAGAACCAGCAGCATGGCCATGTGCAGTAGCTCAAGCCTGTAATCCCAGCTACTCAGGAAGCAGAGATCAGGAGGATCATGGTTCAAGACTAGCCTGGGCAAAAACTTCACAAGACCTCATCTCAACTGATGGCTGGGCATGGTAGCTACTTGAGGAAGCATAAATAGGAGAATGGATTCCAGGCTGGTCAGGTATAAAGTGAGACCGTATCTCGAAAATAACCAACACAGAAAGGGCTAGCAGAATAGTTCAAGTGGTAGAGTATCTGCTAAGAAAGCAAAGGTCCTGAGTTCAACCCCAATGTTAACAAAAAAAAAAAAAAAAGGAGCTCAGGTGGAAGCAGACAGCAAGGAGCCCCAGAGAGTATGAGCCATCTACACAAGGCAATGATGGTTACAGCACAAAGTCCAACAGAAGGTGGACAGCAGTCTAGTCAGCAGAGATAACCAGACACTCAGTGCTGAAGGATGCCTATATTCTTTGAGATGTGGATAAAGATACTGGCTAACTTGATACTGATAAATTAAGTACATGTGTAAGATAAAAGCAAAAATAAGAGAAACCAAACTTATACAATGAAGAAGAAAATTGAATAAGTAAACAAAAATCACTTGTCAATCAAAGAATGGGAAGAAAAGAGAAAAAATAACATAAGAAAGTTGAGATAAATAAAAAGCCCAAAATAAGATTATAGGAAAGAGTCCAAGTTACAAGTAATTAAAATAAAAGTAAACAAATGTTTAGACTTTAGAAGACAAAGATTGCAAAAATTCCCAATAAAATACTTGTAAACTGAATTCATTAAAACGATCATATACCATGATCAAGTTGGATTCATTCTAGGGATGAACAAATACGAATCAATAAATGTAATACAGCATATAAACAGAATAAAGGATAAAAAGCACATGATCATCTCAATAGATGCCCCCAAAAGCCTTTGAAACAATTCAACATTCCTCCATTATAAAAGCTCTGAATAAACTAGGAATAGAAGGAAAGTATCTCAAAATAATAAAGACTATATAAGATGAACCTTTAGCCAACATCCACACTAAGTGAAAAAAAATTAATACAGAAACCATTTCTTCTAAAGTTAAGAATGAGACAAGGTTGTCCACTTTCTATTTTATTCAGTAAAATGCTAGAATTCTTAGCAAGATCAATAAGGGAAGAGAAAGAAAAAAAGAGATACAAAAGGTAAATGAAGAAATTAAATATGATCCTATACTTAAAAAGACCCTAAAGACTCTACCAAAAAAAGTCTTAAGATCGGATAAACACTTTCAGCAAGTAGCAGGATATAAAATCAGCATAAAAATATCAGTAGTTTTTATGTACACCAATAGTGAATAGGCTGAAAAAGAAATCAAGAAAACAATGACATTCATAATAGACTCAAAAACATTAAACACCTAAGAATAAACTTAACTAAGGAGGTACGAGACCTCTACAATAAAAACTATAAAACTTTGAAGAAAGAAACTAGAGAAAATCAAAGGCCTCCATATTCATGGATCAGCAGAGCCAGTGGGAAGGGGAAGCAAGAGGAGAGGGTCATCGAGGGTGAATATGATTAAAATATTTCGTATGCATGTCTGAAAATAAAGTAATGAAACCCATTAAAATTGTTTAAAAGGGTAAGGGAGAATAAGAAAAGGTTAATAGAGGGGTAGATTTGATCAAAGTACATTATATGCATGTGTGGAAACATGACAATGAAATCCCTTTGTACAATTAATATGCACTAATAAAATTAATGAATGAATAAAAAGACAAAGACTGTCAGGGAAGATAAAGCAAAATTTCTTTAGATACCATTTTAAAGGATATACATCAAACATTCAGAAACAGAGACACTGAAAGAAAGGAGAAAAAACAGACACACTGACAAATGCATCAGGCATTTACCTGAAGACAAAAGGTATTGCCAGAGGTAGACTACATTACATAAAGATAAAAGGTTCAACTTAGTAGTGAAATACCACAATTCTAGATCTAACGCACTTATAAATAAAGCCTGAACATTTTATACACAGTAGAAAGGAACAGGAACAAGAAAAGAGACAAATCTACAATCACCCTGGCAGATCTGAACATAGCCCTCTCAGTTAGAGAAGTATCTGTAAGGACAGCAAAGGCTGAAACAAGGTTATGAACGTCACTGCTGGTTGTACAAGTGCTCACCTGCACCCTAAAACTGCAGGGCATATGCTACATTTGAACACACAGAACACTGTTTTTCATATTGGGGTTTGAACTCAGGGCCTAGTGCTTACTAAGCAGGTGCTCACCAGTTGAGCCACACTTTTTTTGCTTTAGTTATTTTTCAGATAAAGTAATGGGATTTTTGTTGGGATAGGCCTCAGGCTACCATCCTCCTACCTATACCAACCACACAGCTGGGATTACAGGTATATACCACAACACTACCCCAACACAGAATATTTTTGAAACTTGTCTATGTATGCACCATCCTGAACACATGATACAGTACTATAGAGACCACCTTGTTGACTTCCTTGTCAGGAACTTGGAAATTGAAGTATTTTTAAATATTTCATATATAAATACACTTATATATTACACATATACTTTTAAACTTTTGTGTTTAGAATACAGAAATATTTCTAGTTAAGCTAAAAAGAAATCATAGTAGCAACAAGAGAACATTTGTAAATTAAGAATGATAAATGTACAATCTAAATTTGTGAACTGCAACAAGCAGTACTTTAAGGGAAATGTGCAACCTTAAATGCTTACTTATATTTTTAAAAAACTGAATACTGTCAAGTGTGGTAATGTACACCTGTAATCCCAGGAGTAAGGAAGCTGAGGATCAAGAGTTTAAGACCAGTCTGGGCTACATGGCAAGACTCTGCCTTTAAAAAAAAAAAAAAAAAAAAAAAAAAAAAGCCCAAAAAGCAAAAGGAAAGAAATAAGAACAGAAATCAGTGAAACAAATAAACAAACAAACAAAAAACTCACCAGAGAAAATCAACATATTTAAAACTTTATTAAAATAAATAAAATTAAACTACACAAGTTGTGTTAGACTTTTTGTTGCTGTGAGAGAAATGATTTAAAGGAAGAAAGATTTATTTTGGCTCAGGGTTTCAGAGGTTTTAATTCAAGGTTGGCTGACTCCATTGCTATGAGCCTGAGGTGAAGCACAATCATGGCAGTGGGAGTGTGAGCAGGAGACTACTTACCTTATGGAAACCAGGAAGCAGGGAGAGAGACAGAGGAGCCTGGGATAAGATATAACCCTTAAGGACATTCCACCAGTGACCTATTCCCTCCAACGAGGCCCCATCTCCCAATAAGGCCATCAAATTACAAATTCATCAGTGGAGTAATCCATTGATTAGGTCAGAGTCCTATAATCCAATTACCTTTCAATGACTGGATCTACCAGCTAGGGACCAAGCCTTTATCATATGAGCCTTTTTGGAAGATACTTCACAGCCATATCACAACACAGTGATTTCCTTTGTAATGTGGGTATAAGAAAAGCCTTTCTAGACCAAAAATCGTATGTTCTCCCTCATATGTGGACATTAGATCAAGGGCAAACACAAAAGGGGACTGGACTTTGAGCACAAGATAAAAGCGAGAGCACACAAGGGAGGGTGAGGATAGGTAAGACACCTAAAAAATTAGTTAGCATTTGTTGCCCTCAACACAGAGAAACTAAAGCAGATACCTTAAAAGCAACTGAGGCCAACAGGAAATGGGGACCAGGAACTAGAGAAAAGGTTAGATCAAAAAGAATTAACCTAGAAGGTAACACACACGCACAGGAAATTAATGTGAGTCAACTCCCTGTATAGCTATCCTTATCTCAACTAGCAAAAACCCTTGTTCCTTCCTATTATTGCTTATACTCTCTCTACAACAAAATTAGAGATAAGGGCAAAATAGTTTCTGCTGGGTATTGAGGGGGTGGGGGAGAGAGGGAGGGGGTGGAATGGGTGGTAAGGGAGGGGGTGGGGGCAGGGGGGAGAAATGACCCAAGCCTTGTATACACATATGAATAATAAAACAATAAAAAAAAGAAAAGAAAAGCCTTTCTAACTATTAATTAAAAACCCAGGTGCAATAAAAGAACAGAAAAATTTAATTTAAAAATTAAAAAGTACTTGACATGGTAAAATGCCATGATAACATACAAAGTATAAATAATGAAAGAAAATATTTGCAACATACATCACAGCAAAATAGTAATAATAACCCTAATATATCTAGCACTCAATCAATATAATTTTTTTTTAATTGAGGGGAGGAAAAAGACTAAGAACCCTATAGAAAAATATGCAGAAAACGTGAAAAGATATTTTAAAATGTATTTAAACATATAAAAATGTTACACTTCACTCACTGGAAGAGAAATGCAAACTAAAACTACCTGAGCTACCACATTCACCTGTCACTTTGGCAAAAATACATGAGCTTCAGAATAGGCTCTTAAGTACAGCCACAGTAGCAAAGGCCACTAAGCACTGCTGACGGGCAGGGAACATGGCAGCTGTCCTGGTAAGGAAAATTGAAAGTATCTGACAAAACTATATACGTGCTACCATTGAATCCAATGGCTCCACTGTGGGATTTCCTGGAAAACACAGTAATGTGAAAAAGCAAATGCAAAAGATCATCCATCACCCCACTGTTTATAACTGCAAAATACTGTAAACTACTTAAACACACTAGTACCATACCATGCAAACAATAAAGCGACACTACACAGCAAAGAAGAAAAGGATGGACTGGCGTGGGATGACTCCCAGGAGATAGTGTCAGAGGAAACCACAAAGTACAAAAGTGTACACATAGATGGCTGTATGACAATGTGAGTGTAATTTACACCACTCAATTCTACTCTTGAAAATAGTGAATTTTGTTACATACAAAGAGCATATGTAGGAACAACAGGAACATATGTTACATTTATGTGAAAAATGAAAGCTCAAAAACATAATCTGCTTATTTTTACAAGAAGCAATACAGAAAGGGTAATTAACAAATAAAACACATGCTTGCCTACAGTAGTATACTGCAACCATGTAAGTGTTTAACAACAGCCTGTGGGGGTGGGAGGAAAGACCTGGCTTGCAATGTTGGCCAGTTTCCTCCCACCACAGGCAAACTACCAAATGACATCATTGAGCAGAGTGGGGAAGAGACACAGAAGGGCACTCAACAGCAGATAAGAAAAAGCCTTAGAATAATGCTGCCACCTGAGGGTGGAGACAGTGGGAAAAGAAAGGATTTGTTTTTACATGTGTGTATGTACATGTGCACATTTACACACGTGAACATTGATATACATGTGTGTACACATGCATACATGTCCCAGCTCTAACCACTGAGAGTTAGAAGCGAGGATACCCTGATAGCAGAAAGCACACCTAGCACCCAAACCTCAGTCTCTGAACATTTATACACTACAAAGAATCAGGGCTCTTCAAAGAAATGGCTGGTTCCAGGGCTGGGTGGTTAAGTACAAGATGACCCTAAACCATTATACAGGAAAAGTTAGATTTAAAAAAAAAAGTGGGTGAGGGTTAGGAAAAAGAGAGGAAGGAAGGAATCAGCCCTTCCACGAGGTTCTGGAGCCTGCCTGGAGGGGCTCCCATTGACCACATCTAGACATGAGCTCCAAAATCACTAAGGACCATGATGAATGACACACCAGACAGTGACAAATTAAAAAACAGGAATCCATGAAACAAAACTGATAATAAATAGACAAACTGCTCACAGCAGCTGGCCAAGTCCAATAATGTGAGTGGACAGAGTGATAGAGTGGGACAAACAGCATGTACAAGAATTATATTAAAGACTGGTTCAGGCAGAGGGCATCAATGGATGTCAAACCCTGGGACTTTCATGAGGAGAAAGGTAGGCACGGGCTCAGAGAGTTTTCTCACAGAGTCTCAAGGGCCAAGGCAATAAGAACAGTGGGGGCTGAAGGAGCAACTCTATATGCCTAAACAGAAGCAGATAGACAGACATTCTGCACCCCAATGTGATACCCTGTCAGGGCACAATCCACACAGGCAGTCTCCAAGCCAACAGTGCATGACCAAAAGCAAATCATGAGGACAAACCCCAAAATAGAACTTCTGTTTTTCAAGAAATGGAAAATTCCAATGTCATGAAGATGATGGGAGGTTTGTGGAAAAAACTCCAGATTAAGAGAGACGACAGCCACACCAATGCAGTACAACCCTGACGCCAGACTGGGTCTTGACTGGCATGGAGTCATCACTGAACCAGCTGAAAACATTGGGGTGCAGGAGACAGCTTAGTCTGCACCTGGCCTGTAAAGCTACATGAGGAAGCAGCACTACTGTCAGCAATCAGCAGCCTCAGTTACACACTGACCCATCCTCCCACAGTACAATACAAACTCCTTGTCAAGTTTAAAGCATATTCAAACACTCCTATTTAAAAATTAGCCAAAAAAAAAAAAACCCTCTCTTCCAAGTTTTCAGTCAAATATTTTAAACAGCACTTCACTCCTTACCCTTCAGCCAGTTCAGTGGCTTCCAGAGGAACTTTGTCAGTGACTACAGACCACCTGACCATGCTGATGCCAACCAAAGGGCATATCTCAGTCCTAATCTCATTGCACTTTGGGCCCTGTTGAATTGGAGAAAAGGAAAAGCATTCATGGTGATGTACCTGGGACACAGGGCACAATCAGACATACCCACAGTGGTGAAAATGCAAAAGAGCCAGTCCTCTAGAATCTGGACTTCTTATAATTCACAGTGATGAAGGGAACGGGCCAAACCAGGGTTCTGGGACATGGCATTGAGTCTGTCTAGCGCTGACTTGCTTTAGGTTTCTACTTCTTCAATGATAAAATGGGAGAATCAAAGATCTTGAAGAATTATGGGGATTCAGGGAAGAACTTCTGCCTGGAAGACAGTAATTATTACAGAAACCATCTTCTCCCATGGCTATATATATTTATTCCTAGAAAGACAATGATGCCTTGCACCCTCTTGTAGAAACTGAAAGGGCCTGCACATCCTGCCCACACACCTCTTCTACCTTCAGGACTGGGCAGGGATGGTAGAGAGGCCCATACTACAGATGGAGAAACAGCTTGGAGGGGAAATGACCCTGCCAAGGTCACATGGTAATTCCAAAAGTGGGATGCAGGTTGTAATGTCTGCATTTCCAGGTGATGACCTGATTCCTCCAGTCCAGCGAGGCTCCTACCAGAGAGTTCTCTTTCCATAGTTTCTGCTCAGACCCTATAGATTAACACAAGGGAGTAAGAGTACGCTCTTGTACTCCCAGAAATAGCTGCCCTTCAACTGCAACCAGCCTGCTGGGTTTGGCCCAAGGCCCCGGTTCTGCAGAGAAAGGTCTCTCCAACAGCTTGTAAAATGGAAGCTGGGACACAGTTGAAGAAAATCAAACACATTTGCTCAATAATAGTATGAACAGAGTTGTAGGTGACAGTCTTGTACCTTGGCAAAGAGAAGCAGAGTGCTGGGAATAAGCACACATACACACACACTGAAAGCCTCCCTCTAACTCCGTGCTTCTGGAGTGTGTCACCACCACTACTCACATGCAAAGATAAATTATGTGTTGGCCTTCAAGATACAATTATCATGCAGTGTATAGTGGCTAAGTGTGAGCACTGAGTAGGACCTGGTGACCAAATATGCTGCTACACTGTGGGGGAGAAATGGAAGCCTTGAGGTAGGAGAAGACTGTGAATAAAGTGAGACACACCTAATAGCATCCTGGCCCATGACCTGAATGGCCTTACTGAGGGATGGAAGACATTGGTGGCTCTGAGCTGGAGCTAAGGGTAGGACACTGCCCACCACAAACACCACTCTTCACCCACCCCCAGCAAGTGTACACCCAACGGGTGGTGCATTTGAAAAATAAAAGTAGGTGGGAAAGCAACTCCTAGAGGTGACTGTTCTCCTGAACATACCATCCCCAACTACCACTGGGTCAGGACAATGCTCCAGACCCATCACTGTCTCTGTGTGCAGGCCACCAGACAGCCTGGCAGCACACTGTAGAGGAAAAGGTGAATCATCATGAAAAATTATCAGCTCCTAGTGCCAGGCTGCAATCAGATCTGAACCTCCAAGAAAACAGCATTCTCCAAACTCCTGTGAGAGGGAAAAGGCAGCACGACGCAGGTTCAGAAGGAATGTAAGACGAGGAAGGAAATAAAGAACTTGGTATCTGAGGTCTCCTCCAATGGCTGTGCAGCAGCAGGCCTTCTTGGAGCTCCATGCTTAGGCTGGGTGAGATTGCAGGATGCTTGAAGGCTGGTGAGGAACTGATTGGTGCATGGCATGTCTGGTATCCCATGCCATGCCGGACCTGAAGCCTTCATGATCATCTGCACTTTGCTCTACTCTTTGAGAGATGTGTAACTGTCACTCTTCAACAAGCTGAGACTTCAGGTCCTGATATCTTGACAGTGGGCAGCAACCATATGCTATGTAGCAGCATTCAAGATTCCAGGAGGCATAGTAGGCCTCACGCTCTGTCCACTTGGCCCGATGCTACCTTCCATGGGGCCAGGAGCTCCCTCCTGGATGAGTCTATCTGCTAGGTCACATGTCAGCAATACCCTGCTGATGTCTCATCTGGTTTCCAAGCAATGTAGGCTCTGGCTGATTCTTCCTACCCTGTGTCGAGTGCCCCAGGTCCTCGTTTCAGTCCCTTCCTCGAGCACACCTCATGGACCTACAGCATCACCTGTGCAGAAGGAGTCTTCCCCAAATGCCTCTGCCCTCCTCCATGACAACGCAGATTTGGAGGAATTCAGGGTGCCCCACTGGAACACATTGCACAACCCTCCCCCCGACACACACACACAGAAAGGCTCTCCACAGTCACATATGGCTGGTCCACAGCACATGACTTGTATAAAGCTGGCCCTGGATACAAATCCGCACAATTTGGACCCCAAGTCCCTGAAATGAAGCTGCCTTCTATTGCACCTTCTCCTTCCCACAAGAGATACACCTAGGTTCAGTTCTGAGGTGTACAGCAGAGCAAAAAACAGAAACCACACACTGAGAATGGCAGGCCACCTGGAGCCAGGCCGGGGAGGACAGAGCCAGAACCTCCACCCCTAGAGCTAACACATCAAAGAAACCAACTTGACTCGAACTTGACTCTGTTGATGCCAGGGGTTTGGGAAGCTCTGTTTCAGCAGCTTTTTCCCTCCTGTAATTCCTTCATTCCCAGGGCTCAACTCAATCACCAACTTCCCTGCTGATGTACCCGGGATTCCAAAGGCCTCCAGGACACTTGGTCTATCAGAGAAGTTAACCTGCTCCCTACATACTCCAGATTCCATGCCTGTGTGTGCTTTTACCATCTCACCAGGAGCCACAGAGCAGGCTCATGCCATAACCACACTGTTCTTGAGATCTGTGACTCACTTGCAGTGGGTCTCACTCATTAGTCTCCAAGCCTGTCAATCACTTTCCCTGGCCATGTTCTTGTCATTGCTCCCTATAGAACAAACACAACCCCAAACGGCTTCCATCCTCTGGGAGCACTCTCTTGATCCACACAGACTACCTCCTCTGAACACTATGCTTTAAAAGCAGCAACTTCACAACAAAGCAGTTGTCTTCCTGATGGGAAAAATATCACCCAGAGAATGTTTAATTTTGGATTAAAGAATAAAGATAGCAGACCAGTGAGATGAAATTTGAAGTGTGTCTTGGGAAGAATTCCACTAAATAGAACGCAAATGAAAACACCACAAGAAGCATTCAAGAAATTTTTTAAGGAATATTAGCCTAAAGGACAAAAAAGAAAATAACATGTTAAAATGAGAAATTTTTAAATAGTGAACAAAATTATGAATAATCAATATAACTGAAAGCTATTTTGAAGAAAAATTACAAACTAAGACATTTGACTAATCTGACTAAAAATTAGCTGTAATAAACATTAGAAATCAAAGGGGTGTAAGAAATGGTAAGAACCTACCATGTACACGTTTTCCTATATGCCTAAAATGGGCTACTTTCTAAGGAAAACCATTGGTGTAAAAGGAAATGTGTGTTAAGATCAACAGACATGACAGAACTGTACAGGCCATCATATAATCTGTTTGCAAACAGGGTTCCAGTTCAGAAGCTTTGACAGAGGAATCCTCAGATAGTAGATTAACAACGTTGCTTTTCTAAATACAGGATAGGAAAATGTGTTGTTGAGCTGAAGGATAGCAGACAGGGGAACTTATTCAAATCATGCCACAGAAGCTATTACTCACATGATTCTAAAACCACATGAAAATTAAAGGAAATTTTAATCCTTTTAAAATCTGCTATCCTAACCCTGAACTTTACAACAACTCCAACACCACCCCAGCCCTAGCAATGACCTTAACTGTAGCCCTAACACCTTTTTGGAGTCTAAATAAAATATTGGGAACATATTATAATTGGAAGAATATTCAAAAGCATCAATAATACCTAAAAGGTCCAAGAATCAGCTATTGGACTCTCATCAATGGAACTCACTACGCTAACAGATGGAAGGAGAAAATCATGTGAACATCTTCATAGCTGCAACTCACACATTTACTAAAATGCAACTTTCATTTTCAATTTTTACAAACCATAAATAGCAATAAAAGGAAACTCTGTAACTTAGTGAGAATATTTACCAAACAGCTACATCAAGCATACTTCACAGTGACAGCATTTGAGTCAAGTCAGGAATAAATCAAAATTCAACTGTAAACCCTCTTGCAACAAACACATTTAAACAAATGGCCATGTCCAATATACACTCTTATTTGGTAAGTGCAATAGGCAAAATCCCAATTACAACAGCCAAATAACATGAGTCAGTTGGAAAGGCATTCAAAAGGAAAAAAACCTACCTCAAAGAATACTAATAATACACGGAGAGACAAAACAGCTTCCTGCATCAGAGACTGAAACTCACTCAAGTGTCAACTGCTTATAATTTAAAGTACAGGTCTGATCCATTTGAACCCACATCTCAGAAGAATTACCTTTCTTGTATGTTTGTTTGGAGATAAGGTCTCACTATGTAGCCCAGGTTGGCCTCAAAGTTGTGATCCTCCCGCCTCTACCTTCCAAGTGCCAAGATTATAGATGTGTGCTATCATGTCTAGCATCAAGGTGATTCACTTTTTAACTTGAAAATCATCCTAAAGTTCATCTCAAAAGCAAGATGTCAAGAACAGCCAGAATATACTTTGAAATAGTGGGGTTCTTTATCAGATATGTAAATATGACATAAAACTAAAAGAATTAAAACGTGTGCCAGCATGAGAACAGACAGATAGTGAAGAAATACAATATGCACAGGATGAAAGTAGCAGCACAATCCTTAGGGAGATTAAGTCTTTTTCAGTTAATGGTGTTTTTAATACAAATAAGAAAAAATAACTTAGATCTTCACCTACCAACAAACATCTAAGTAGACTTCAAGTAGATTACACAGTAAACACAAAAAGTAAAACAAAAGAAAGTGCAAGTGACAGCTCATATTTTAGGATAGGAAAGAATTTTCTAAAAGTAAACTCAAAAATGGTACCACAAAGGAAATTTGGTTGAACCTGTACAACATGCCAAGAGTAGACAAAAAGGCAAATGGCATAACTGGGGAGAGTAGCTGCCAAGACAGACAAGCAGCATCCAACAAGGAGAATGTAGACACATCAGGGCAGACTGCGTCACGGCTGGACACAAAACCTCAAGGCTGTGACATCTGCTTCCCTATACCAAGGTACAAAGGGCCCCATGTTTCCAGGGGAGCCACAGCACAGGCACCTTAGCTGGCCTGGAGCTGGCATGAATGAGTAACCTACACCAATCTGGCAGTCCTGCATGATGCCTCTTTTATATGTCCACTCCCTGACTCAGGAATGCCACATGCAGAAGCACGACTAATGCTGAGGCAAGTTACATGAACTTAGGCACCAGGATGTTCACCTCACTGCCTCTGATATGAGTGACAAGTGTGGGGTGGGAATACACAAAAGGGAAATGATCCAATAAAAACATGCATACAGCCATACATTATAAAGCATATAACCTTCTAAAGACAATGTTTTCAAATCAAGACTAGATGAAGTGTTTTGCAGATTGCTAGGCAGTGGATCCATTCTCACCCCTGAAGTACACAGTCTGGCGTGAGAGTCCCAATAGCACCTGAGCACTGGGCAAGCGCTGTGCTCCACACATGGGGCTTGGGAATGGAGCTGATCCAGAGGATGCAACTCCACAAAGTCAAAAGAGCATAGCTAAGGAGCCTGAGAAAGAGCATGCATGAAAGGCACGCATGACCCTGAGCTGCAGAGCACAAGCAGCCTGAAGAGAACAATGTTGCTTGGATTCTGAATGCTGGAGGCCAGGCATGGGGAACAAAGCCCCTCTGGGAAAGAGCAGATGGTGACTGCGAAAGAATTCTCCCCTGTTTCAACATAGTACTGGAATTCCTAGCCAGAGCAATTAGGCAAGAAGAAGGAATAAAAGGAATACAAATAGGTAAAGAAACTGTCAAAATATCCCTATTTGCAGACGACATGAGCCTATACCTTAAAGACCCAAAAAACTCTACTCAGAAGCTTCTAGACATCATCAATAGCTATAGCAAGGTAGCAGGATATAAAATCAACATAGAAAAATCATTAGCATTTCTATACACTAACAATGAGCAAACGGAAAAAGAATGTATGAAAACAATTCCATTTACAATAGCCTCAAACAAAATCAAATACCTAGGTGTAAACCTAACAAAAGATGTGCAAGACCTCTACAAGGAAAACTATACACTTCTGAAGAAAGAGATTGAGGAAGACTATAGAAAGTGGAGAGATCTCCCATGCTCATGGATTGGTAGAATCAACATAGTAAAAATGTCAATACTCCCCAAAGTAATCTACATGTTTAATGCAATTCCCATCAAAATTCCAATGACATTCATTAAAGAGATTGAAAAATCTACTGTTAATTTATATGGAAACACAAGAGGCCACGAATAGCCAAGGCAATACTCAGTCAAAAGAACAATGCTGGAGGTATCACAATACCTGACTTCAAACTATATTACAAAGCAATAACAATAAAAACAGCATGGTACTGGCACAAAAACAGACATGAAGACCAGTGGAACAGAATAGAGGATCCAGATATGAAGCCACACAACTATGAGCAACTTATCTTTGACAAAGGAGCTAAAAATATACAATGGAGAAATAGCAGCCTCTTCAACAAAAACTGCTGGGAAAACTGGTTAGCAGTCTGCAAAAAACTGAAACTAGATCCATGTATATCACCCTATACCAAGATTAACTCAAAATGGATCAAGGATCTTAATATCAGACCCCAAACTCTTAAGTTGATACAAGAAAGAGTAGGAAATACTTTGGAGTTAGTAGGTATAGGTAAGAACTTTCTCAATGAAACCCCAGCAGCACAGCAACTAAGAGATAGCATAGATAGCTATCCTTATCTCAACCAGCAAAACCCCTTGTTCCTTCCTATTATTGCTTATACTCTCTCTACAACAAAATTAGAGATAAGGGCAAAATAGTTTCTGCTGGGTATTGAGGGGGGGGAGCGGGAGGGGAGGAGTGGGTGGTAAGGGAGGGGGTGGGGGCAGGGGGGAGAAATGAACCAAGCCTTGTATGCACATATGAATAATAAAAGAAAAATGAAAAAAATATATATATATAATATGCTAAAAAAAAAAAAAAAAAGAATTCTCCCCTGGCAGGAGCAGATGCAAGGGGAGGGAGCTCAAGGGGCCCTAGCTTCATAACTATTTTTTCTAAAACAATATGTGTATTTAGCCTTTTAATTTTCATTTTTCACAAAAGCATAGAAGTACACAGTTTTAAAATATCAAATAAATCCACAAAGCTTACCATGAAAAAGTTTTTTCCCTACCCTACCCCCACCTTATTTCTACACCACAACTTGCTCTTAGTTCTTTTATCCTCTTTTCTTATGTGTCTATCTCCATGTTTTTAATGATCAGGTCTATATTACTATCCTTGATTTTACAATGTTATGCATCACCTGTTCATTTCCTGCTATGAAAGAGCAGGGTTAACTCTCCTGAGCCACTCTGTCCCTTCTCCATCCTCTCAAGGATGACTGTGTAACTATCCTCCTCATCCAGTGCAGTTCCCTTCCCGTAACACAGCAAATGCATTTCCACCATCCGCTTGCTTGCTATTCTACATGATTATTATTCCTCTTCAAATCCCAGCCACCAGACCAACTGTCTTCTGATCCACTCACACACCAGGAATAGCCTCTGACTTTCAGTGTGGCTCCCATGGGGCCACCCTCCTGCTCCACTCACCCATGCCAGCAGCCCTTTCCCTCCTTCCTACAGCCATCCCCAGGTTTCCAGAGCCAGGAACCTATTGATGTGCAGCCCACTTTCAGCCTGAGACAGACCCTTTTATGTCCATAGGCTCCCAGGTTACATTCAGGCAGGGCTCTCAATCGTCTGCCAGGATGGGCGGGGGCAGAACAACTGGATGCTTCTTATGTAGGCTTTCTTCCAATTTCCTGTATCAGCCCCATTCTTACTGCCTTCCCCCATAATCAGAGAACCATAATAAAGCCATTCCCAAAAATTGGGGGAGGTAACATGTGCCACATCAACATACAAACACCCACAAACTGACCTGCATATGAAACACACATGCACTCATGTTATACATGTCTGATAAAGAACCCCCCTATTTCATGTACCCCGTACACACCACACACATACATGTACATGGATATGCTCACACCTGCATACTGTACCATGCATGCACATCACATACCTGCACACATATGTACACACATCTGCATAGGCATGACACAGGTATACATGTATACACATGTGCACAGCTTACACCACACTCATACTTGCCACACGTGTGCGTGCACACACATACATATATACATATACATACAGCACACACATTCATAGAAACACACATGCACACAGAAACACATAGCACATACACACACGTCAGCACCAGGCACACACATGCCACACATGTGTGCACACACATACAACCACAAACCTCTTAGCTTTTTCAGATTGCTACATCAATCTATTTGTCTGTTTTCCAATTTTCTAGTTCTGTCATTTCCTCTCTCAATTTCTTGGTTTCTACCTTTTAAAAGTATATTGTATATCATTCCATAGGTTTTTTATGAGGAAGCAGAAGTTATTGTGAATCCAATCTGCCATGTGGACTGAAAACCAAGTATCAAAGGAAGAAATGTTTTACTTTAAGCAGAGGTTTGAGTCATCTTGGTGCTGGCAGAAGTGATCTGCTGGTGAGCAAGTCACAAGAGACAGGTGTTACCACAGGTGCCTGATAATGTCTCATTATCAAGAGAGGTAAGTTTGCCCCAAGTCCAAAGCAGGTAGCTCCACAGTGCAGGAGAGGAAAGAACTTAGCCCCTTGTTCTCTGTACCCTTACAGAAAACCATCTCTAATTTTTCACATCAAGTGCAGAGCAGTGGACAACAGAGTCTGACATCTGATGGATAGAAATCTAAGGAAAGGAGAGAGGACATGACAGAAAGGCCTCAGAAAAGCCAATGTGCAGGGAAGGCTTAAGGGCAGGATCAAGGACAAAGCCAAGCAAGCCCTGGGTCAGGGAATTACAGGGATGCCAGAGTGCATGGCCATGTGGTCATCCCAGCAAGCACCAGGGTACTCCTTCTGCCAAATGACACCTGGACAGACACAGCAAAGCAAATAATGTGTACGAACTAACTATAGGTTGACAAGGTAACTGGACCAGGATGGGAAGGGGCCCAGTCAGTCAACAACTCTGCACAAACCTCTTGTCTGTACTAATGAGAGGTCTGTTTGAATTTTTTTCATATTTTACAAATTTTACAATTTTACAGTTATCTTACCCAAAAGCAATATGAAAAAAAATGTAAAACACAAATTGGCAATTCAGTATTACAAATATGGAAATACTTCAAATAAAAACTTTGAACAAAGTCACTATTTCTTTGTTCCCCAACTTTAGGGTAGATGAAGAAAAGCAGCCAAGACAGGGCTAGAAGGGCTATCCAGGGTGAGTCCTTACCTGCAAAACCAAGTGGGATTTAGGCACCTAAACCAGGAAGGGCCTATGCATCTCCATGGAGAGTTGTGCTTGTCTGGCTCTAAGGAAGTGGGGAAAGTTCTCAGAGATGTGGAAATGGAAACCCAGTGCTTCCAAAGCCACTACCTCCCCCGGGAAGCATCCAACTGCAGATGAGCTCTGTTCTGGTTCTGCACACTACCCAGGAAACCCACAGGAAGCAACTGTAGGACCCAATCAACATAGCCCATGGAAGTAGAACCACTCTGTTCCAGGCAGCTCAGTGCTCCTAACAGGTCCCTCCCCACCTGCAGAGACCACAGGTGCCCTATAAAAAGCTCCTGCCTCTACTTGACTAAGGCCTTGGGGACTTTACAGAATCTGCCTCTGCAGCCCTCCAGAACCCATTTGTTCACAGTCTTGATGGCTCAGACTGCATTGCTCATCTCTGTCTCTCAAGCCCGGCTGCTTTGGGTCGTTGTTAGCTTGCAGCCCGCTGAGCTGTGCAGTGCAGACAGCTGGGGTAGCTGTGGTAGGCCCCAACTCAGCATGTTGCTTTATTTCCAGAATGGTAAGGCAGGTCAGAACTTAAGTCCCCCATCTGCTAAGGGGAGAATCTGGACAACACCAAAGTGTTAGGGAAAAGGAGGCACAGCAAATGGAAGGTGTTATTTATACATCTGAGTTCCAGTAGCCCTTCCCTTGAGATTTCAGTGAAAATTAGATACAGATTTGCACAATTATAAAGTTGGTCCCAAGGTAATAGGGATTTGGATGTCCTCTAAGAAGTATCATAACAGCTCTAGTTTGAAAAGAAAAAGCACAGAGAAGACTAGCCAGCTCCCTGCTCCACACTCATCCATAGTCTATTCGCAGCCCTGGCTCCACACAGACTGAGAACTGGCCTCAGGATGAACTGCAAGGACCATGACAAGTCCCCTGTTGCTACCCTGACCTTGCTGTTCTCCCCTCCATGCCCTCTCTGCTCCAGTCACACTGGCTCCTTGCAGCTCCAAGGACACACAAGGCACATCTTCCATAATCTCTGTTCCAGTTCCCCTGGGCCAGGAACATTTTACCAGCCAGCCACCCACAGGGCTCACTTCCATACCTCCTGCAAGGCCCTGTTCAGATACCCCTGTCTCAGGGGTCACCCTAACCATCCTGTCCACACAGAACCTGCGCTCCCTCTCCTTTGTTTCCTCCACAGCAGTCCTCACCACCTGATGTCATGGAATGCATTCACTGACTGCAGCCATTCTATACCCTACAAGGATCCCAGGATGCTGGAGGAGTGCCCAGCATGTGCCAGGCACACAAGGCAAATGAATGAACGAATGAATGAGCAAAGTTTTTTCTCCAGCAATTTTCTAGTAAGAACTCTCTGCAGGTAACAGTCAGGGCTCCAGGACTACATCATAGGCCCCGAACTAACCCTTCACCACTAACTCTCCTGGAGGGCTGCTGAGTAAGTGGCTGAAGGTAACAGCTCTAGGAGGTCAGTGAGCTGTGCTTACTCACTTTCTGACATGGGCTGCTAAGCTAGGACTCCACCTCGACACAGTGCCATCAAGTCCACTGGGAGTTTCAACATAGTGTCACCACACACAGCTCCCTCTCATCCTTTCACTGTGGAGTCAGACCTGATCTCACTGTGTGAACCAAGGGACTTGAGCAAGTTCTTTCACTCTCCAAGCCTCGGGAAAGTGGTGGAATAGTAATACTCATCTTAAAGGTCACCATGGGGACTGAGCTAGTAACTACACAGGAGTTGAAATCAGGGTGGCCAACAAAAGCAGGCATTTTATGATACTAGCAGCTATTATGGTTATATTAGTTTTCCATATGAGACTGCTTAAAAACAAGTTTCCTGCTAAAAACTTCGAAAATAACATGTATAAGCTTTAGAAAAAGAAAGGCATCTTAAGGATAATTTTGAAAAGAATCATCTCATCACGATTTTGCAAAACAAGAGTCAGGGCTATAATACAGCACCTGGGGGACAGGTATGTGCTGCTATGTACCATAGAGTCTTTTCTAGAGATGTCACCCACCTGTGTATATCTACAGGTACATACCATGTCATCATAGTCACTGCACGCCTGTCACTTTCAGGCCTGCACCACTGCTGGAACACAGGTATAAAAGCATATGTCCACTGGAAGCAGCTGACAATTGGTACTCGGCCCCTGCTGAACTAATCTGTCAGGTTTACTTTGGAGAAGTGTAAAGAGGAAACTGCTTCTGTTTAAATCTTGGCTCTGCAAAACCTAGAAAGAAAACACGTACCACTCACACTGACTTTGAACCCTAACCCAGGGTTAGGTTAACCCTAACTGGTCCTTCATGTGCCATGATGGGAAGCCAGGCCCAAGTGACCAGTAAGACCCCAGCCTCACATGTAAGCAAGATTTTAAAAATCAACTTATGTAATAATCACCCAATGTGAAGACATAATCTCTAAGATATCACTATGAGAAGTGCTGCTTACAGAGAACCATGTGACAATCTCTCTGTAAATAGTCTTACAATTAGTACTAGAAAAAGATAATTAAAATTAGAAATCATAGATAGAAATCCAAAGAGAGAAATGACAATAATGTATCATCTGAGATTCCAAATTTTATCAAACCAAGTAACTTATTGAAAGAATGTATTCATAAGTCAGTTATTTAGAAGGTCAAAGGTGGGTTCCCAGAGAAAGAATTCCATAACAAGCAATAGGAATCTAAACTGAGTCTGGAACTTAACAGACTGATAAAGGCTAAGGACTCCAGCCTCTCCCAAACCTCACCTAAGCCTGTTGAAGCATGGTACAGAGTTGATCCTCAAATTCCTCTGAATCAGTGGTGAATGGAATGCCATGAGGTAAGCCAGAACAGCCTAGGATTCCCACAAGGTCTCAGCCCCACTTTGTTGGGAGTTTCACCTGGGCAACAGGACCAGGGCCCACTCACATGGAGACTGAGAGATCAGGAAAACAACACCACAGCCACCTGTGACAGCCAAAGGGCTTCTATCCAGTTGTGGCTATAGGACCAAATGTCCTCCTCCAGCCATGACAGAGGCAGATTGGCTGCTCTGACTCCCTCTTCAGATAGTTAAAAGTTAAACAATAGACTGTAACCAAGGGTTTTCAGATGTAGACCCCAGACAGTCCAGGATGACAGTCCCAAGAGAAAAGAGGCAAAGTGATGCACCCTGTGACGGCCATGCCCAGTGAGGAAAGTATTCACCCTGATGGCCCAGCCCATGGGCTGGCAGGAGTGGGGAGGGGTACTCCCACTGTATGATAGTCCAGTGTATAGCCAGGGAGAGTCTCTACCCTATGATGGCCCAGCTTACAGCCAGGGAGTCTCCCATGCTGTGAAGGCCCAGCTCACAGAGGGGGATGAATCTCCCATCCTGTGGTGGCCCAGCCTACAGCCAGGGAGTCTCCTACGCTATGAAGGCCCAGCTTACAGAAGTGGAAAGTCTCCCATCCTGTGATGGCTCAGTCTACGGGAAAGAGTCTCCCACCCTGTGAAGGCCCAGTCCACAGACGGGAAGAATCGCCCACCCTGTGAAGGTCTACCCTAGAGCCAGGGAGTGTCTGCAGCACACGCAGAGGCAGAGGGGCCCTAAGCATAGGAGGCAAAGGCAACTAGAAGCAGAGAGCCAAAGGAAAAGAACTGCACAGAGACATCTGAAAACTGAGGTGGATTCCCTTAGGTCTTCACCTGGACACTCGTGGGTCAGCACACAGGAGTGAGTAAACCATCTGAGGTCAGGGGAAGAACCAACAGAAAGAAAAAGGGCAAGCAATAGCTCTGGTTCTTAAGAATCTGGGAAGAGTTCATATTACCAACCTAGACTAGAGAAACCTTGTAGCATAGGGACAGTGGGTTAATTGCTCAGAAAGGTATGGCATCTGAAGTAAGGCCATATCAGCACCAGAATAAACTGCTCTTCTAAATGAGGCTCTGCCCAGGAAAGTTTAACAAGTCAGCAAAGGATCTAAACTTTCCAGCTACTTCAAATTCATCCCAAAACAAAGCTTAAAATAGTTGAAAGAACACAATTATCAATAAGAAACAGAGCCAGAAATTACATAGAGATAATTAGGACATAAATTTAAATGGTCATAATAAATACTTTTCATATGTTCAAGACAGAGGAAATACAAAATGCTAAGGAGATTCAAGAAATGCAATTTATAAAGACCCAAATCAAACACCTAGAAATGAAAAGGACACCCAATGGGACTAACATCACATTAGACAGCACAGAAGAAAAGATGAGCTGACATACACATGGAACAATCCATTAGGGAAAACTATCTAAAATGGAACACAAAGACAGAAAAATTCCCTTCTCCCAAAAAACAGAGACATGTTGTATTTGGAAGGAAGCTATGCTCACCACTATACCACCAGTGCAGGCTACATGTTGTATTTGGAGACCAGCAGGAGAACAGGTCAGACAAAATCACTTGAAGAAATAATCACCAAAACACTTCGAGAAATTGGTAAAAATCATAAGCCAATACATAGATCCAAGAAAGTCAACAATCTTGATCCAAAAGAAAACATGAAAGAAATTAAAACAAGGTGATCATAATCAATTACTTGAAAAGGAAATCTTAAAAGCATCCAGAAAAAGAAAAAGAAACATTAAAATCTTCATTACCTGTTTTTGCCACAAAAACAAAAAGGGTAACTATGTGGGAGGATGGGTATGTCCATTTGGTTTCCTACAGAAACTTTCCACTATCCATATGTATCCCATAAGATCATGTTGCATACCTTATACATACATACACATAAATTTTACTTAAAAGCAAAAGAAACACTATTACAAAGGGACAAATACAGATACGGTAGACAGAAGACTCTCAGAAAGAATGCAGCTAGAAGCCATGGAATGACATTCCTGAGTAATGAAGTGGGAAAAATGTCAACTGGAATATTAGATGATGGTGGCTTTTTCCAACAAACAAAAGCTACAATAATTCATAATACAATATAACTGAACTATAAATAACACAAGAAGGCCATAATACAAAGGAAAATATTAGAAGAAAACTTAGATCTACAAAAAAAAAAAAAAAAAACAAAAAAAGCCCTGGAAACAGAAAATACACAAACATAAAAGCCTTTTTCTCTTAATTTTTAAGATTGTTTTCAGAATAATAGGCTATTTAAAGCAAAAATAACAGCAATGTATTATGGGGCTTATAACAATGTAGAAATAAAGTGGTATGAAAATAATAACATAGAAGAAAGAGAACTGACAGAAAAATAAATTGATGTAGAGCATTATGCTACATGTGAGCTGGTATAAAATGGACTGTGGTTAAATTAAAGACATATACCATGAATCCCAAAGCAGTCTCTGAAGACAGAGGTATGGCTAATCAACTAGTAAAGGCTATAAAATTGATCAAAAATAGTACTTGATCCAAAAGAGAAAAGGGAAATTTAGCAAAAAGTGGGAAAAATAGAAAACCAATAGCCGAATGACAGACTTATGCCTAACCATATCAATAATCACATTAAGTATAAATATAAATATAAATGGTCTAAATGACCCAATTAAAATGCAGAGATTTTAAAAAATGGATTGAAAATCTTACCATACTAAATGCTATTTATAAGAAAAAAATCCTCCTTTAAATATAAATATTAACATAAAAGTTAAAAGGGTTTGGGAAAATGTACTATGCTAAGACTAATCAAAAGAAAGCAGGAATGACTATATGTATATCAAAAAAAGTAGGTTTCAGGGAAAAGAATCTTGCCAGAAGTAAGAGCACTGTGTAATAGTAAGGATCAATTCATCAGGACAGTAATAGTCCTAAATGCCTATACACCTAATAAAGGACTTAAAAACATGTGGAGCAAAACTGAGGAAGGAACAGAGAAGTTCACAATTACAGTAGGAGCTTCCTACATTTTTCTCTCAATTATTTTTTTAGCCACTCATAATATCAGTAAGGGATATGCAAGACTCAAACAACATTGTAATCTACAATGATTCTAACATGACTTACCTGACATTTATAAAACATAATTATAACAGAATATACATTCTTTTCAAGTGATCATGAAATATTTTCAAAGATCATACTGAAACATTAGAATTTTTCAATAAAACTTCAAAGAAATAAGAAAGATAATGTTTCCTGAATACAATGGATTAAATTGGAAGTCAAATAAATAGAAAATAATAACAGAAAAGCATATGAAAACTCTTCATATACTTGGGAAATAAATAGCACATGTTTAAATAACATGGGTCAAAGAAGAAATCACACTGGAAATTCAAAAGCATTTTTAAAGGATAAAAATGGAAACACAGTGTATCAAAATGTGTGAGATGCAATAAAAGCAGTACCAAGAGGAAATTTTATAGCACAAATGTCTCCACTGGGGAAAAAGAATAGTCTCAAATCAATTGCCTAAGCTTACTAAAAGAAAAAGAGCAAAGTAAACAAAAGGAAGTAATGGCTAGAAATAAATGAACTACAGAAAAGTTATAGAAAATTAATGAATCAGGAGTTGGTTTTTGATAAGATCAATAATATTGATCAACACCTAGCCACACTAGTCAACATGCTAAATGTACACAACAATCCAATGTTGAAAAGGGACAAAATATATGATCAGATACTTCACCATTGAAATACAAATGGCAAAGAAGCACTCAAAAAGATGGTCTGGCAGAGAAAGAGGAAAGCAATTGTTCAGACAGACCAGAACCAACTACAGAAGTAGAACATGCTAACCACATGGAGATATTTTCCTCCAAATTCTGAATGCCATGGCAGAAGAAATCTAAAATAAAGACAACCCTCCAAGAGAGATATAAATGTTAGAAAAGGCTGTCACTATCTGCTAGATAGGGACAGACAGACAGACCAGGTTGGGTCATAGGCTTGCAATCCAGTGAAGGGAGAAAGTGCTGCTTGGGAACTGTGAGCAGAGTGGGTGAGAGCTCCACTAATGCCCCAGAGCACACAGATGGGACCTGGGGCAAGAGCACCATCGAGGATGCAAGAGAGCAAGGTCCACCCTGGTGGTTCCAACCACACTAGGCTGGGGTCCCCACTGTCCACCATACCTCTGCTCAGCTCCACACATGAGCTTCCAGGATGTAGACTGGCATCCTCTGTGAGTCACTATTGACTTACTCAATTCCAGTCCATACCATAAACATTCTTTTTCTACTGATAATTCCTCAATTAAGTCTCCCTGCCCCATTCCCTTCTCTGAGCAGCTGTATCTCTGCCTACCAGACTAAACCAATTGAATATCTATTATCTCAAGTTCAAGACCAAATCCTTAACTCACTCACCAAACAGGACCCTCCCCACCTCATCCTATCTGGGTTTCGTAGGCTCCTCTATCATACCCAAGTTCTCCTCACCTGGCCTCCCTGACCCATCCTCTATTTAGTTCCATCCACAGCACACACTCTTGACCCCACTCTCAGCATCTTCCCTCCCACATCAGCTCAGCTTCACTGCAGACTCATGCAGCTGGCACCAAACTTGCTCTCTTTTCTTCCCTGGAGCCAGTAAGCTTTTGAAAATGGGACCTGGGCTCATACTGTCCTGCATGGAGGGTTGACACCTGACCTCCTCAGCATCCACCTTGGTCACCCTGATCCCTGGACCATGTCTCCCTCTTATCCTAACTCCCCAGCTGTTCCCCCCCCCCATCTCTCCCTCCATTCCACCAAACCCTCCCAACCTCAGGTCATTCCTCCTGCCTGGGGTACCAAATGGTTCCTTTCTGGGTCATCAGCTCTTCAGAAAGGTGCCCCATGACCAGGAGCTCTACAATCACATTTGGGCTGTCTTCTAATCCACTGAGCACAAGCTACTGTGCTCTTAAATCATTTTTCCTGGTTCTGGTCCTTCATTCCGTATTAGAAGTAAGCCCCATGGTGGTAAGGAACTTGTCTGTATGCCTATGCCACACCCATGAGCCATAAGAGGGCTTGTGAGAGGCAGACTCTTAGCAGATGTTGGACAGGGACACACGTAAATAGATGAGAACAGGCAGGCAGCTGTCCAAGGAGGACCAGCACACAGGCAGGTCTCTGAGGGGCAGGACCCTGAAGGGGAATGAGAAGACTTTAGGAAGAAGTTTGTGGATGCCCAAGATATGCGTACCTCCACCCTCTGTAGCTACTCTCTCATTTTTAAAAATCACAAATGAAGACTTTTTAGATATGGGAGGAGACATTGTAATACTTGTAATTTAATTAATCAGGAAGAAACAAGGCAAAAAAGACTGACGAAGTACCCTCTGCTGGGGTGTCAGAGGCACAGGCACCCAGGTGAGAGCTGATGGCACTTGACCCCACACAAGCTCAGAACCAGGCTCTCATACTAGTGTGGGTTTGTAAACACACCCCAGCACCACATGTGAAACCATGAACTTCATGACAGAATGTCTTTATCAGAATGATATTTTAAAAACACAGACTAGTGGTAAGGCAAAAGAAACAAGTAAAATGTTATAAATGTTTTGTTGGCACATCAACAGTCATGCCATCTTGAGTTCTTATCTACAACTTTCCTACTTTTGGGTACACTGGTTATTGTGGAATACTAGAGTAATCCAACCAAAGCAGGCGCAGAGATGGATGTTACAGGGATAGACCTGTCCTCCTACCACCCACCCTTTCAGATCAGTGCAGCCTCTGCATCCCACAAGCCTAAAAACAGATGGAGGTATCACTGCAACAGCTGAGGAAGGGGGTTCTTCTAGCTCCAGAAGCACCATCTCTACACCAGATTTTCCCTGCCCTGCTTTCCCCACCACTCCACTCCCACATGCCCACACCTCTGATACCCCTTTGTCATTCTCACATAACACCCTGCATTGGTTTTAATGTTCATGCTATGGCAGGGGCAAGGCTGGGACTCCTTCCAATGTATAATGTAAGGCTGCCCTGTTGGGGAGGATGAGCAAGCAGCACCCAGAGATAGACCAGAAGTGTGGGGACAGAACCGTGGACCACTCCTTGGATTGTTTTAGCCCACCACTTCCAAATACCACATTGATGATGGAGTTACATTGGGGTTCTACAACTGGCACAACTGGGAACAAGGCTCCTGGAAGTCTGCTCATGGATCTTATTTGTCCTAAATTTGTCTGCCAAGGTTAAACTTTGACAGATCTCAATGAAGGATGAAACCTCAAAACTAAGCAGGCCACAGCAAGGGTCTGACTTCAGGAGAAGGGCAGCCTTGACTCTGACTTTCGCCAGGTTAGGGGATGGAGCATCTCCCCCACTAGTAAGTAGATTGAGAGTACCAAAAAGAAGCAGTACCAGAAAGAAGCAGGAGGTGGAGTAACTGGGAATTAAAAGGGTTCCTTCTGGGGGAGGACAGGCAAGGATAATCTGACTCAATTTGGTTCATGGATCTACCAGTGCAATTACCATTTCTAAATAATTAGCACTCTCAGTGATGGTCTCGGCAAAAAAGGAAAAGGAAAGTAGTTGGGGGCGAGTTTCTTTACTCCTCCGCCTCAAAAAATAGCGTCCACGAGGCCAATGAACAAACAGGACATGACTGACAAGACCTGAGCATGCAGACCCCAGCTACATGACCTGGGCTTGACATCGGCCTGGGTAGCCCTCCATCCTTCCAGACACTGAGGCCTTAAAGACCCCTCCATGGAGAAGTTCAGTATCTTCCCCACACACCTGCCTCCTCCCAGCCACAAATTTTTGTTGAACTTTCTACTTAAGACAGACCATACTTCAGGTGAATATGAGCGTCAATCTACACATCCATGTTTCAGTCTTCTTAAATTCTATCAACGGACTTTATTTATGATTAACTTACAAATAATAGTTTTTGTTTCAGTGTCAGTTAAAAAGTTTAAGCTTCACTACTTTTACTTTCCTAGTTTTCTGAGTGGGTCATCCTCATTACCAGAATCAGACACAGGGTCTGTCTGGACTCTCACCAGCGTACTGTAGTTGTTTAAAATACATCTTGTGGACTTTCCACATAACCCTGCAGATCCTGAACAACCAGGAACAGAGAATTAGTTCTGTACAGCCCTGCCCCAGAACTTCCCAGGCCATCAGGGTCCCTGCAGAGGCAAGTCTGGCATAGACAGCAGGCCATGTGCTTGAACCCCACTCTCCATCGCAACTGTGGGTCCTACAGTTGCAGAATGCATGCTTTTTCTCTGTGGAGAACAGTACAAAAACTGTATCTAAAAGCACCTATGCCCCACACAGAAACACTGATAGCAACTGCATGCGTTTCTCTCCTCGTACTTTCTCATTATAGTATCTACCTATCTGTTTTTAAAACAAAATGACATTTCATGTTCTCTCAGAATATCACAGTATATTTTTATGTGTAATATTTGTAGAAAATGCTCATACAGCTTGTTTTCAGACTTTAAATGCTTACTGAAATTCAAAGAAATCTGTCTATGAAAATCAAAAATTTATTATTTGAGATTATTTGGATTAGAAAAATGCTGAAAGGTCAGATTAATAATCACATAATTCTTCTCTAGTAATAAAAACACATATTTTCCTACAAATATAAAAGTGATACATGTTCATTGAGGAAAATTTAGAAAATTCAGAAATGTGTGAAACCCATTGTGATCCCAGATCTCAGAAACAGACAGCATTAGCCTTTGGCTATACCTTGAGGCTTTTAAACTACGTTGCACATGCACACATGTACACACAAACATACATCTACATTTTATGTCACACTGAATAGTGTTACATGTACTACTGATTTGTGTAACAGAGTACCTTGGTGCATTTTTCAGTCATGGATCATTCCTGCAAATACTAATTGCTGCCTAATATTCTATTGTGCTACAGGAAGTACAATAACTGACTCACTAAATCCTCTATTATTGAGTATTTCAGCTATTTCCAATTGTTAATTTTTTAGCTAATGCTGTAACAGGAATCCGTTGCACATAAACTTAGTGCTTATCTTGTTATCTCCTGAAGGTAAATCATAACAGTGGAATTTTCAGTCAAAGTCCACAAATATTTTTGAAGCTTACCACCCTCTGAAGCACATGAGATGACATCCTCAGGCTGTGTGATTCCTGGCCAAACATCTGTTACAAACCTTCTCAAAATGCATGTCAATGAGATGGTTGAGAAATGATGCCTGCACCCTGCCTTTGTTTATGAATGGTGAGGCAGCATCACTCCAAGCTCATTGGTATTTGTGCTCTCATTATAAAATGTCTGCTCAGTATCTGACTGGGACGTGACTGAGTGGAATCAAGACATGTGAGGAGTACAGAAGGAAAGAGACATCATTCACTTCTGGCCAAGGGTTTGGCAAATTTAACTGAGTACATTGTAAAAAAAGAAGAAATTCTGTTGTTTTTATGCTAGAATTTTAAATAAATCTAAAGATAACAAAATTAAATTGGGGTAGCGATGGAAATCACTGTGAACTTGGTATACAAAGGTTTATCTTGAGTTCTCTCACCCAAAGTAGTCTTCACAAATACTCACGAACATCCCTGGAGCCAAGACTTTAGACTCTAATACCGCTGTCAGGGAGGAGAGGGAGTGACTGACCAGAAAACAAGACACCTTCAAACATCTGGGCAGTCCTCAGCTGACCAAAGTGGCAGTTTAAGGGGGCTCTAGCCAAGCTGCAGGCAAGATGAGGCCAAAGCTACAGCCATCTTGGCACTCAGTAAGTATCTAGAACTGGCAGAAAGGTTCAAGTGGTAAGCGCCTGCCTAGCAAGAGTGAGACCCTGAGTGCAAACCCCAGAACCACCAATAATAATGATTATTATTATTGTCCAGTTCAAGTCTGAAGCAAGAACTCAGGCTGAACTCAAAGTCCAAATCATCTTAGGATATGCATGCAAGTGGCCCATCTCACCAACTAGCTGGTCTAGCATGGACGGTCTGCTCCCTCTGGTGTGAGGTACAACTGCTGGACCACCGCAGGTTATCTACACACCAAAGGTAAGAGAAGCACATGAAACTACTGTGGACAGCCCTGCTAAGGTAGTTCCAGAGATGATGGAGAATTCAAACTATAGTGCAGATGTCTTCAGAAATCTAAATGCAGTCGTACACTTTGTGATCACTGCATTTTTGCATGCTTTTACCATTAATATATTTAAAATAATAATTCACTAACAATACTGAAATTTTGGGGATTTTTTTAGATTACTATATATATATTTAACATATTGAATTCAAAAAGCAGTGAATATAAACAAAAGTACAAATAGCAATGATTATTCTTCAGGTACAGAAGCTTCACGGATGTTGAGAGCGTCTGCCATCTCAGTACTGGGAATTGAATTTGCTAGGAAACACTCTTCCACTTGAGCTACTCCCTTAGTCCATTTGCTTCCTTTGTTTTTCAGATAGGTCTCACATTAACTTTTCCTGGGCTGACCTTGAACCTCAGTCCTCTGCCTTCACCTCCTGAGTAGCTGGTATTACAGGTGTATGCACTACTATACCCAGTTTATTTGTCTTTTAGTGGTTATCTGGAGGTGCCATGCCTACCAATCATTTGATTGTCACATGCTACTACTTGCTCTACCAGCCTTGAACCAGGTATGTGGTTAACTTGGCCCTGGAAATCAAGCAATCTTATAGCTCCCTACATATGTGGCATTATTATTGCAGAAGTCACACTGAAAATGTTTCTCCATGTTCTCCGCTTCCAAAGTTTAGCTTTTTCCTTCAGTCAGTTCTCAGCTACCCCACAATGAACCTCTGCCTTCTCTTCCCCTTTGCTACAGACAGCGCTGTCCCCTGCATAGCCCACCCCTCTCCAGACTCAGCCACAAGCCCTAGTTCTAAGGCACAACCAACCTTGCTCAGGGGAAGGATGTGCAAAAGCTCAGTCAGCCACAGTTGAGGCATGAAGGAATGAATACAGCTGGTCCCCATGCTTAGACAACCCTCTCTCATGTGCAGATCCCGCTCTAGATTCTATAATGGCTCCCATACTACTTAAGTCTGCACTAGTGCCACAGTTTTAATTTTCTCGCTTTCTTGAATGTTTGACATCAGGATCAGCAACCCTGCACTGCTGTTCTTTTTCCAAAAGTTGCTGGCTACTCTTATACAACTTACCTCCTTGTGGCATATAGGAGTGTTAATCAATTTCCATAAAATATCCTGTGGCGATCACAGGATAAAACACAGTAGGTAGCTAATACCAAAGTGAATGGAAGAGTGATGACAGCTGACAGTTCTTCCCTCCATAAAATCAATGAGAAGACAGCAAAAATGATCATAATTAACTTTTTAAGAACTCTGGAAATAAAGAGTTGCAGAAATCCCAGGGTCATTCACTCAAGAAAAACAACTGAATTTTGTTAAGAACAGTGCATTATGTGGCATTTTAACTTACCCTAGTCCCATCCCCTTCCCCAGCTCCACCAAGAGCTCAGGGTCAGGAGCCAGCAGCCAGCTGCAGGAAGGGCAGAGCTGAGGGATCCTCCACAGCGAAAATACCTGCATTAAAAAAAAAAAAAAAAAAAAAAAAAGAAGGCTCTCACTCAGCAAGCAAAACTACCACCTTCAGAAACTAAACCCAAAGCAAGCAGAAGAAGGAAATAGCAAATATTACAGTGAAAATAAATGAGAGAGAGAAAAATAAAACCAACAGTTGGATCCTTGAAAAGATCACTGGCAAACCTTTCCCTAGACTGACAAAAAACAAAAACAAAAACAAAAAAACCCCTGAAATTACTAAAAATCAAGAAAAGAATAAAGGAGAGGACACTACCAAACTTGCAGGAATAAAAAGATAAGGAAACATAAGAACAATTTTATATCACCAAATTAAATAAACTATATAAAATGAACACATTCCTATAAACATGAACAAACGGTAGAAAGTAACTCAAGAAAAAACAGAAAATCTGAATAAGCCTAATATCGAGTGAGTAATCCAAAAACTTTCCACAAGGAAAAGTTCAGGACCAAGTGGCTTCACTGTAAGTTCAGACAAATATTTTAAAAAGAATGAACATTAATGCTTCATTAACTGTTCAAAAAAACCCCATCTCATTGTATGAGGACAATGGCATTCTGATGCCAAAACCAGATAAAGACCTCACAAGAAAACTGCATGTATCTTATGAACATAGATGTAAAACTTCACAACAAAATACTAGCAAACCAAATCAAGAAAAATGTAAAAAGGATCATATGCCATGACTAAGTAGGATTTATCCAGAAATGCAAGGTTGGTCTAACATTCAAAAATCCATCAATGTGCTTGATGTGGTGGCACATCTAGAATACAAGGATGGACTGGGCTACGCAGGAAAACAAAGGTTGGGGCTGTAGATAAGTGGTAGAGCACGTGCCTAGCATAATCAAGGCCCTGAGTTCAACCCCCAGCATCAAAAACAAAAAAAAGGAATAAAGTTATTTGTTTTCAATTTCACAAATTTCCATTCTTAACCTTCCTTTTTTCTACTTTCTGCTAACTCTGTAACTTGCAAAGTTGTAAGATCAATGTTCACCCTTCACTCTTTTTGAATACATAACTAAGGATATGAATTTTCCCTCCACATTCTGCACATTCCACAAGTCTTTTATTTACACTGAGTTGTGTAACCACAGATATTTTCACAGATATTGTGACTTCCTCTTTAATTTGAATGAGTCTAGTGGTTTTTTTTAATGTCAAATATATAAGCTTCCTTCTCTTTTTTTTTTTTTTTTTTTTTGCAGTACTGGGGTTTGAACTCAGGGCCTTCACCTTGAGCCACTCCACCAGCCCTATTTTTGCAATGGGTTTTTTTCAAGATAGGGTCTTGTAAACTATTTGCCCGGGCTGGCTTCAAACTGCCATCCTCCTGATCTCTGAGTCCTGAGTAGCTAGGATTACAGGCATGAGCCACCCATGCCTGGCTCTTCTCTGTGTTTTTATTATTCTTTTCTTTTCTTTAGGAAGAGTCTTGCTTTGTACTCCCGCCAGAAAATTCACTATTTAGACCAAGCTTGCTTCCAACATGGACTCCTCAGCCTCCACCTCTCAAGTGCTAGGATTATAGGCAAGAACCACCATGCCAGGCTTATTGTTGACTTCTGAGATGGCTACTTTGGTCAAAGAACATGGTCTGAGAAAACATGAGATTTACTTTACAATCAAATACAAGGACAGAAGTGGGGAATGTTTCACA
This sequence comes from Castor canadensis, assembly GCF_047511655.1. Taxonomy (NCBI): domain Eukaryota; kingdom Metazoa; phylum Chordata; class Mammalia; order Rodentia; family Castoridae; genus Castor; species Castor canadensis. The sequence goes on from NC_133390.1 coordinate 867,909, forward strand.
TGTTTTAAAAAAGTATGTATTCTTTATTGGTTGTACTTTTTTTATACGACCATGAGACAGAACACTTTTTTTTTTTTTAATGTGGTACTGAGGGATTGAACTCAGGGCCCTACACTAGGTAGGCAAGCATTCTACCATTTAAGCCACACAACCCAGTCCTTTCGGAATTAGTTATTTTTGAGATAGGGTCTTGTTTTTTGCTCTGGTCAGCCTGGACCTCAATCCTATTTGTGCTTCCCCACATAGCTGGGATGAGAGACCCATGTCATCACACCCAGTCATTGATTGAGATGGCTGGCGGGGGGATGGGGGTGAGAGGGGGCATCTTGTGAATTTTTTGCCTGGCCTCTCCTTGAACCATGATCCTCCTGATTGCTGGCTCCCAAGTAACTAGGATTATAGGCTTCAGCCACCGCAACAGGCCACATCACTAAAAGCTTGAATACTTTTAGTTATGTATGTGAATGTGATCTATTGATCAATTTTTTTTAAAAAAGGACCATTAAGGTAGCTCATATGATTGCAGATTTATCAATTTTTACTTGAAAGTCAGTCAATTTGACTCTATTACATATATGTAAGTTTTCCATATATCCTGAAGTTTAGTTATTAGATACAGCAATGTATCATCTAACAATGTTTTAGTCAAGGATCGGCCACACATACTGCAGTGGTCCCATCAGATTGTAGTGGCGCTGACCCTGGCATGGAGGCATGCACCTATAGTCCTAGCTATCAGGAGACTAAAGTGGAGGAACCACTTGAGCCAGGAGTTCAAAGCTTGCCTGGGCAACATAGAGAGACTCTCAAAAAAAAAAAAAATCAGATTACAATGGAACTGAAAAGTTCATGTTGCCAAGTGATGTAGCAGCCATTATAATGCAACAGCACAATGTCATGTGTTGTGTGTGGTGATGATGGCATAAACAAACCCACTGTATTGACAGTCATATCAAAGGTCATATACAATTATGTAAAGTATTCAACACTTTAAAATGATAATAAAGGACTCTGGCACTAGTTTATATACTCACTACACTATACTTTTCATCATAATTTTAGAACATATGCTTCTTTCAACATGGAAAAATTATATCAGCTGTAATGTGGTCTCAGACCTTCAAGAGGGATTCCAGAAGAAAACATTGCCATCAGAAGGTAGGATAGCTACTTAGGTATAACTGGCCCTGAATACCTTCCAGTGAGGCAAGATGTGGGAGTAGAAAACAGTAACATTGGTGATTATAACCCTACATAAACCAGGTTAATATGAGTTCATGTGTCTTAGTTTACAAAATAAAAAGTCAAGGTCAGGGACGAGAACCAGAGGGAATGACAGAGAGCAACAGAGGCCACAACTACTGCTGGAGGAAAGAGAAGCTCAACCCACGATGGCACTGCAATGGGACCAAGTAGAGAGCAGCAGCCCTCACAGGGACACACAGGACAAGAGGGGAGAAAGACCACAGTGCTCACAAACTGAAACCAAGGAAGAACACAACTAGAGTCTAACAAAGTGGCTCTGTGCATGTCCCACCCTTTGCTAGCTTAGCATCTGGTCCCTACAGAAGAAGGAAAATACCACAGGCAAATAGAAAAAACAGAAAAGCAGGGCTGAATCAAGGCAGTCCAGGTGGTTCCTCCTCAGGGAAAGTCAGGAGGAGTCACTGCAGCACACAACAAGATCCTAGAACAGGAATCTGCCTGAGTGGAGATGATAGCCACATGCAACACGGCTGTACCACTTCACTGTCATCCTTCCCCAGTGGGGGGTGGGGTGGGGGATCTGCATGAGATAGTGGGATGGGCGGGTGTTCAGAAAAGTCTTGCCAGGACTTTTTCCCAGATAGGGCTCTGCAGACAGGGTTGTCCCGACAGGCAGCAGAGAATGGCATCAAGAGTGGGCACATCTTCAGGGATCCCATACAGTGTGAGGACAGAAGAGATAAGTCAGGAATAGCAGTGGTGCAAGATGAGATTGAGACCTTTTCTGTCCTCATAAGGTAATCATTGGTGCAAAAGCACACACAGCAGTTGGTGGAGTGACTCAAGCAGTAAGAACACCTGCCTAGCAAGTGTAAGGCCCTGAGTTCAAATCCTAGTGCTGCCAAAAACAACAACAACAAAAAAAGCAGACACAGCCTTCTCCTAGGTAGAGGAGGAGAACTGCATGGAGGACAATAAGTTGCTGGCACCAGCCACATGGGCAGAACTGGGCATGCAGTCTACAGAAGGGCAGGTCTGGCAAGCAAAAAGCAAAAGCAAGGTTAGAGGCTCAGTGCAGCTTGGCTAGAACACAGACCAAATAGCAGAAAGAAATGGCTGGTAAGCCAGAGAGACAGACTGCGAGCCGATACCAGAGACCTGGAAGACAAGACTGAGGGTCTGGCCAGCTGGGCTTTTCTCTGAAAGATCAAAGGAGGTCAAGGACAACGTATGAGCAGTGATGGCCCACTAAAATCTAGAACTATATTACTACTGGAAGTAGCTTCCTAAAATCTAAATAATACATTTATTCCAAAATTCCCATGTGGTCCTAGAAGGTGATGACCTGTACTGTTCACCAGAAGGGCAGCAGTAGCTTCTGTAAACTATGTAGCAGAAGCAACATCGTAGGAATGTATGATCACATTAATATAAAGATGTAGACCTGGAAAACAGCACAAGCCAACAAGATGCTGACCACCATCCACCATCCAATGTTTACACTGTCAGTGAGACTCAGAGACAAGTCATCTGGGGAAGAAGAAAATCTAAATCAGCTTTCAAAACTGGTTCACCAAACAAAAACCCAGCAAAGTCAGAGAGTTGCACATTAAAACAAAGAAATATAACCACATACCTATGAAACTTTTAAAATCCAAAAACTGAAAATAACGAATGCTGGTAAGGGTGTAGAAACTCTTTCATCTTGGGGTGGGGGATGCAGAATGGTATAGCCACTCTAGATGGCAACTGCACAATGTTCATAAATTAAACATGCTCCCCCAAGGACTCTACAACTGTACTCCCTGCTAGCTACTCAGAAGAGTTAAAAACTTACATTCACACAAAGATCTGTACACAAATGTTTAGAGCAGCTAGCTTTTATTTAGACTGCCAATAAGTGGAAGCAACTGAGACATCTTTCAAAAGGTGAATGGGAAAGCAAACTGTGGCTTACTTATTCTGAATAACAGTCAATGATAAAAAAAGAAATGAACTGTCAAGTGATGAAGACAAAGATGAGTCATAAATGCATATCAATAAATGAAAGAAGCCAGTCTGAAAAAGCTACATTCTGCATGATTCCAGCTATATGACATTCTGTGAAAGGCAAAACAACAGAGTTGGTAAAGAGATCACTGGTTATCAGTGGCTTGGGTAAAAGAAAACAGGTGGAGCATGGGGTGAGGGAGGGGGAGATTTTTAGGGCAGTAAAACCACTCTATCTGATACTGTAATGGTAACTAGAAGACATGAAACAGTTATCCAAACCCAAAGAATTTGACATCATAAAATAATAAGCCTAATGCATGCAATTTTTACAAAATTCACCTAGAAAGTTGGGAGAATCCCAAGATGGGATGTGGAATGTGATGACACAATGTAACTGCATTTAAAAACACATGAAACATCTCACTGAAGAGGTGAGGAATAAAGTGCTGACCTAAGTCATTTTGGAGATGAGCACAGTCTGTAAGACTAAAGGCAAAAGAAACCACACATAAACACTGTGTGTGCTCTGGCTGGCAAAGCTGCCTCCCAAGGAGTACAAAAAACAATTTTGACATGCCTGCTGGGGCTGACCATTTAAGGATGGTGGATGGTGGGAACCAGGTGTCTCACTGTTGGATCCAAGAGTTACATATAAGAAAGGAAAGGAGGTTACAACGTCCATGTGGTAAGGGGTTAGTTAGAAATATCACTATGAACTGATGTTTTGCTTAATATAGACACAGATAATTACATAAAAAATATTTATAGGCAGGTACATACACAGGTTAGTATACATACATATACCTCCTATGATCTGTCAGTAAGAGGATCCAAAGGCAACAAGACCCCAGCAACAATAAGTAGAACCAGCACCCAGATATATTGGCCTTTTATACCATTTGCTGATGAAAGGAACCAAGATTCCTTAGAGAAACAGCTGATCCTAAGACAGGGCAGGAAATTCACAAAGTGAGCCTGGATCACCTCATAGTACCAAGAAAGGACAGAAGTTACTTCAAATATATACACACAAAATGATGGGGGCATGTCAAAGGGACAGAGGAGCAAACTGAAATAGCTCCCAAAGGCCAAAGCTAGAATAATTTGAGCAAAAAAAAAAAAAAAAGTAGCACAGAACTATAAACTAAAGAATACAATAATACCCATGAGTTCATACTGATAGATAAAAGGTAGTGAACAGACAAATCTCCAAAGGCAAGTTGTTTATAGAGACTCTCTGTCTTCAATGAGGTGAACACCACAACCCTCCACTCTTTCAGTGCACCCTAAACACTGACTTTCTCCCAAACAGCACAGCACAGAAAGAGAGAAAAATAGTTACAAGTGCTATGAGAACCCTGGAAATACCCCTCCTCCAGGTGGTCCAGGTCAGCATTGCAGTGCCAAATACGACTGACCATGTGCTGCCTTCATAAAGGATGAAAATGGTAGCTCACTTCCCTAGTCTTCCCTCCAAACACCCACAGGCCCAGTCCAATCACTAGAAAACATCAGAGCCCAGTAGATCCCACTGGAGGGACATCCTACAAAACATCCAGCCAGTTCTCCTCAAAACCATCAAGGTCATCAAAGACAAGGGAAGTGAGAAGCTTTTACAACAAGAGGAGCCTAAGGAGATGTGCCCATTATGCACATCTGTAATGTGGTCTCCCGGATGGGCTCTTGGAACAGAAAAGGACAGGAAGGGGAACTGAGGGAATCTAAAGCACAGACTTTAGTTAGTAGCTGTCTAAATACTGGCCATAAACCAGGACAAGTGCCCCTTATAAATGTGAGGTATTGAACTGCATGTGAGGTATTCAGCAACTCTCTATACTATCTCCAAAATTGTTCTGTAAACTTAAGACTGTAAAACAAAGCATGTATTTAAAAGAAAACAGCATTAAAGGAAACAACTGAAGTCACCATTACTCTGTTCCTGATAGGAAAACAACTTTCTCATAGTACTCTTAAATTCTGAAAAACTGACACAGATGTTGGGGGGAAGTTGTGTTTAGAAGAACTTGGAAGGTCCAACTTGTCAGGAAATACTCAGAACTGCATCATTTGGAGAACCATGTCACTTTTAAAAATTTTTTTTATTCATTTATTCACATGTGCATACATAGTTTTGGCCATTTCTCTCCTCTGTCCCTGCCCTCCCTCCCCTCCACATCCCTCGCTTCCAGGCAGAACCTGTTCTGCCCTTATCTCTAATTTTGTTGAAGAGAAGACATAAGCAATAATAAGAAAGACAAAGCATTTTTGCTAGTTGAGATAAGGATAGCTATACAGAGAGATTCCTAGCATTGCTTCCATGTAGAAATGTGTTACAATCCATGTTGATTCATCTCTACCTGACCTTTTCACTAGTTCCTGATCCCCTTCCCAAATAGACCTCTGTCGCTTTAAGGTTTCTGTATTAGTTCCTCTGCAGTGGGGACATCAAACACTTCCATGTTTTGGGTTTCCTACCTATCTTTTATAGTTAAGTGTTATCCCCAACTCAGGAATGGGATATGCTTGGTTTTAATGGAAGCAGAACGAAGTGACAACTTTGCTTTAAAATATTTCATAATCTGACACTGAATATTCAGCTTAGGACACTGATTATTCTAGAAGGAAGGCCATCATCTTTGGACATAAGAAAACTTTTTGCGCTAGAGGTTCACTGCCTACCGGCAGCCCCTCTTGCTGAGAACCTGCCAGGTGCAGTGGCTTCCCATGCACTGCTGGGCTCCTAACACCAACTTGACAGCACAGGAACCCCTTCTTTCTCTTTCCAGGTTTGGAAACTGAGGCCCAGAAAGGCTAAACAGTTTGCCAAAAAGCTTCATAGCTAGCAGGCAAGGGAGCCAAGCTTCAAAATCATGCCTCCCAGGCTGGAACTCGGACTAGCTTCTCCTCCATGTCCTTCTGCCTATCCACATTTGGCCAAGAAAGTGCACATAGGGCAGTCACAAGGGCCCTGCCCAGCCATTCTCAGAGCTCTCTGGACAATGAGCGTTTCTGAGACTAGTGCAAAACTAGTTCCATGGGGAACAAAGGTTCCTTCCTATAGGAGAAAGGCTGGGAAACATCTGAGTCTGAGCCTTGAAACAGAGCCAGGGCCTAAAAGCCTCCTAGAGCCCCATGAGTCACACCCATCAATATGCATTAGCACTGGACAGCACTTCCCTGAAGTGTCTCTGAACCTGCATGTGATTAACCCTTCTGTATCAAAGTCCCATTCCACATCTGCGGCTGCTGGCTTTTCTTGCTCTATTTAAACAAGACATTGACTTTTATTTTTTTTAACCTTCATTAAGCTTATTATAGAGAGCTATGTTTTACAAGTGAGCCTTCCCCTTTATATTTTGAAACTGGAAGGTTCCAAAATAGTAAGCTTCCAGAAGCCCTGTGAGTACCCAAACCTCAAACAGCAAAAAACAGTGGTATCCTGACCTCCCTGGCTTCCAAACAAACACGATCTCAAACACATCCAGGAGAAATTTTAGCTTAGAATGGGATGGGACTTTTACAAGCCATCTGATCCTACTGCAGAATCCCTCTGCTGCTCCTCTTGCTGTGTCTTCTTCCATGACATGACCCAGACTTTGTGGACCGCCTTCAGGGTGATCAAGGTATCATTCACGCACTACAATCCACCTGCCACATACACACAGCACCCCACTGTGACCCTAAATAAAAAATATGCTCCTTTCCCACAGGGCCAGTCTAAATCTCTTTCCAAACATCAGCCCTCCGAACAGTGTGTATGCATAGCTCCAGGAGAGAGTGCAGAGGATAAGCTGAGTCAGGCCTCTGTGAGCCGGACTCGCCTTCTTCAGTTCTGTTGCTTCAATCACTGCTGAACAGGATGTGGGCTTTGCAGTCAGAAAATGCTGGGCTGAATACCTACACCAGTGAGATGAGACACCATCTCAGCCATTCTAAACCTCAGTGGTCATCTCATCTGTGGGCAGTCAGCTGCGTAGGGCTGCTGCAGAAGCAGTTTCAGGATGGCATGAGGGCTCAGCTCTGGGCCTAGCATATGGCTCAGTGCACAACTCCTAACACTTCCACACCTGCACACTGCAGTGAGAGCCCAACTCTCACCTTCTCACAGGAGCCTGACAACAGGCAGACAGCACACAGGGAAACAGAGCCCTCCCATACTTTACAACCCTCCCCATTTGAATGCCATACTCCTAACAATACAACCTGTATTTGGCAGTTGTCCTCTGAAGTCAATCTGATAATGCCTCTATGGAGGATCATGTGCACCAGCCCAGAGCCTCTCAGAGTATAGACAGATTTGCTCACTGAAAATGCAGACTCCCACACCTTATACATACTGGATCAGGATCTCAATTTTAAAAACATAGGCAACTTGTGTATATATTAGAGTTTGAGAAATTCTGGTCAGTTCTGGAGGCACAAAAGCATTCAATTCCAAAGCTTCTATTCAGGAGGATTTCAGGTGGGAAGCTTTTTCCTTCCATACCTGCACATTCAGCTAGCCGCCATGGACCGTGAGGGGAGAGGGGGCCTCAAGGCCCAGTCCAAAAGCTGCAGAGATGGGCCAAACAAGTTACCACAAGTCTCAGAGCCATGAGAGTTCCTGTCCCCTCTTACCAACCTCCCTGTAGGCACTTTTTTGAACTGTTCAGATTTTTAAAAATTTTTGTGGGACTGAACTCAGGACTTCATGCTTGTAAAGCAGGTGCTCAACTGTTTGAGCCACATCTCCAGTTCATTTTTGCTCTGGTTATTTTGGAGATGGGGGTGTGGGTGGGTCTCATGAACTACTTGCCCAGGCTGGCCTTGAACCACTATCCTCCCAATTCTCAACCTCCCAAGTAGCTAGGATTATAGGCATGAGCCACCAGCACCCAGCCCTGATTTATTTTTGATAAACAATAAGCAATTCCTAGATGGATGTCCTTCTGGAACCAGAGTACATCAAACTGAAGGAGAGGAAAGGGATTCATCGGAAAGGCAGCAGCTAATCCCCACAGGGCTCCACCTCAGCACCTCCTCCGCCTAGCTGGAGCTTAACCTGAGCTGCTAAGAGGCCTCCTCATGCCACTCAGAATTTGTGAGTGCCCCAGCACTTGCTGATTAAGCCAAAACCTCCCTCATTCTACAGCATTTACAGGAAGAGAGGGAGAGAGAGAGGGGGATAGATAATTGGGGGAAGAGAGGAGACAGAGAGGGATGGAGAAGGGACAGAGAAGAATGGCAGGGAAAGGAAAACCTATGCCAGCAGCAGAGCACGCATGTTACAAGCCAACAGAGACCAGCCTGCCTGCATGCCCAGGCAAGACATCAGAGTCAACAAGACTCCTGAATGCTGTGAGCCTTAGATGATTGAAGCCTGGAGAGGAGGAATATCCTCAGCTGCACTGGGCCCACCCAAGCAGCTCTGAAAACAGGTGATAAAGCCTGGTACTGGTGGCTCACACCTATAATCCTAGCTACTTGGGAGGCTGAGATCGGGAGGATCATGGCCCAAGGCCAGCCCAGGCAAATAGTTCATGAGAGCCCATCTTCAAAACAACCAAGGAAAAGGGGTCTAGAGGTGTGGCTCAAGTGGTAGAGCACCTGGTTTGGAAGTGCAAAGCCCTGAGTTCAAACTCCCAAGTCCCACTGAAAAAAAAAAAAAAAGAGAGAGAGAGAGATGATAATGGGACCCCCAGATTTTGTGCCTTTCCAAGCTGGGAGACCCAGGCAGAAGTCCCCAGTGAGAAAAGACTTGTAACACATCACATCTAGCAATCTTGAGGCAAGGAAGGGATTTTCTAAAACAATGTTGTGTTGGTGACTGGGTGTCTGAATGGTGGGATTCTATTAAGATAGGTGGAAGATCCTTCCTAAGACTGAAGTTCAAATTCACAATGATGTCAATGCACATGACAAGAGAGTGGCCTATCCCAACACTGGGCATCTTCTGCTCTCCCCTCTATGTGGACTACAGTCAGATCGCCATTTTATTTCTGCCTCCTAGGCTTATGGCAGGGGATAGTAAAGCATGGCTCCCAGGCCATTTCTGTGTAGCCTATGAATGAAAAATGGTTTCTATATTTTTAAAAAGTGGAGGGGGCAAAAAAGAATACAAGAGACCACAAGTGACACATGTAAAAATATCTGCAGGTCCCTGGCTCATGGCAGTTACAGGTGCCCAGATGTCCCCAGCAGGGGTCTATTGTGGTGGACACTTTCCCTGCCAACTCACAGCCAGAAAAGCCCTGAAATGCCTTGTACAGTGAAGTCAGGGAGAAGCAGGCTTTCAGTCATCTTAAGACTCCAAAAAAAAAAAAAAAAAAAAAAAACCCAATTACTAACTGCTCCATGTCTAAGGAGCAGCTAAGGGCACTTGCCTCCATGGTCATAAAGGATGGTCCAGCCAAGTAAGGCTCAGGAAGGGCAACAGGAGTCTCTGTGAGGCTTCTCAGCTTGCAAGGGACCCTGACCATGCCCTACTTTGGTGCACTTACTCACTGCACCTGAGTGTCCACTCTGGGTCCTGCAGTGACCTGCAAGGAGGCCCTTGCTCATGAGGGTGGAGCCCTAAATTGAAAGTATTCTCAGGACAGGTACAAACAGTAGCATTATTTGCCTGGCCCCAGCAACCATATCCATAGTTTACCACAGAGCCTAGTCAACCACAGGAAATACACACTGGAAGAAGTCACAGTCTAAGGAAACAGCCTAGGACTCATGGCCATGTCCCATGCCCATGCTGAGCCTAGAGCAACAGCCAGCAGGGGCCTTGCTACTGGGCCAGATAGACCTCCTCACACCCAGTGAATTGACCCTTGTAATAGACTCAAATCAGCACTCCTGAGTCAGAAAGAGAGGCACCCTTTCCCAAGATGGCTCAGTGGAGGTTAACTAGAGACCAAAGGAGAGGCAGAAACCAAAAGAGAGCCAGTTATCTTCAAAATCAATTGCCATAATGTATTCAGCACACAGTCCTGCTCTGTACCGTACACCTGCACTGTATCACATCACTCTGTAGGTCATTTGGCTCACAAAATTGATTTAGGGGAGATTATTCAATTTCATTTTACATTTCATGTTTTGGAACTCTGCCAGCAGCAACTGTGGTTCTTCCAGAGGTCAAGAAGCCATGGACAAGGCAATCTCCTGCCATTGTAAATGGAACTCCATATTCCCTTTATGAATTTCCTGTCAATCTTCAAATTACTTCAAATACGATTGCCCTTCACTTAGACAGTGTTTTATGTCTCCATGTCTGCCTCCTTCCCATATCCCATTACCTCCCAATGGCACACAACACTCCCTCTGAGCTCCTCAAGGCGCCTGTGCCGGCAGACAGCAGACAGAGATGGGAAGAGCCCTGGCAGCCTCTCATCTACAACCAGCTCCCTGGCCATGGCAAACATAAGCTGGCATGTCTTGCATTTAAAAAATTCTTGCTTGGTTCTACTTCCCCCACCCCACAACTCCATACAACCCAGGCAGTACCTCTAGTACCTGACACAACCCTGACCACTACCCACGCAGCTGCAAGCAGTGTCCTGGCTTCTTCAGCTGACTGACTATTCTTCTAGGTCTCCCCTGATAGAAGTTGTCTTCCCCTTTGACCTCTTGATATTGGAGGGTCCAGCCTCAGTCCTTGCTGTCTATATCCCCCATCCACCCATCTAAATGCAAACTAATCCCATACCTCTGCCCCACATCCTAGTTCTTTCTTCCAAATGCCAACTCAGGTAAAGCCCCACTTATCTCCAATGTGAGTATCCTAACTGCAACCTTGGACCTCCTACCACTTAGGCCACCTTTCCAGGCTATCAGCCCCAAGCCTTTTTTTTTTTCTTCTTTTTTTGCTGTACTGGGCTTAAACTCAGGACCTACACCTTCAGCCACTCCACCAGCCCCTTTTTTGTGAAGCATTTTTTCAAGATAGGGTCTCACAAACTATTTGCCCGAGCTGGCTTTGAACCACAATCCTCCTGATCTTCACCTCCTAAGTAGCTAGGATTATAGGCATGAGCCACTGGCACCTGGCTTCTGAAGCCATTTTTAATAGCTCTCCTTTTTACATCACACATACATTTTTGTGAACAAGCCCTGCAAGCTCTGCCTTGAACCACACCCAGAGCCCATTCCCCTCACATCTCTACTGCTGTTACCCAAGAGAAAAAGCACTATTGCGCCTTCCTCAAATCAATGGAATGACTACCTAACAGGCTCCTTCTTCTGCCCCTATTCCCTGGACTGGCAGGCAGTCATTCTGTTAGAACCCAAGTCTACTCGTGTCACAGCTCTGCTCACAACCCTGCAATGGCTCCTTATTTCCTGAAAAGGAAAAACTGAATTCTCCCCTGGGCCCTCCAGGTCCTACATAACCTGCTCATCCATTCCCAGCTGCCATAACCTCTCAGTTACCACCCTTCCTTCCACTCTGCCCTTTCTCTTACACTAGGAAGAACATACAGAGAGTTCTGGAAAGAGAGAAAGCATGATGTGACTTTCATTTAATGATAAAACTTTTGATTTTGAGATAATTGTGGATTCACATGCAGTTGTAGAAATGGCAGAGATATTCCAAGTATCCTTCACCTGGTTTCCCCCAATGGTGACATCTTGCAAAATTACACAGTATCACAGCCAAGATATTAACATTGGCACAGTTAAGCCAGAACAAAGATTTATCATGCTATCCCTTATAGCTGCAACCACATTGCTCCTAACCCCTATTTAATACCTGGAAACAACTAATCTGTTCTCCATGTCTGTAGTTTCCCATTTCAACAATGTGCAAACCTGGGATTATATAATCTGTAATTGGCTTTTTTCACTCAGTTTACTTCTGTGCAGATACACCCAGGGTGCTCTATTGTGAATTCAGTCCTTTCTATTGCTGGGTATACTTCATGTCATGAATGTGTTACAGTCTGTTTACCTATTCATGCACTGAAGAACACCCATTGGATGCTCCCAGTTTCTGACTATTTTAGTGAACAGAACACTGCAAACATTTGTGAATAGGTTTCATATGAACACAGTTATCACTTATCTGGGATAAATGCCCAGGGGCTGATATTGCTGGTTGTGTGGTAGTCACAAGTCTCACAAGCACCTGCCAAACTGTTTTCCAGAGAAGCTGTTCCATGTAACACACCCATTATCAACCAATGAGGGTCCAGTTCTACCACATACTCACCAGAATTTGCTATTACCACAAGTTTTTATCTTATCCATTCTGGTAGATGTGGAATGACACCTGTTTGCATTTCCTAAATAGTTAATGATACTGAACATCTTTTCAGACAGTACCACATAACCATGATCACGTGGCTATAAAATAAATCTTGAAGTTGGGTGGACTGATTTGTCTTCCTTTTCACACTGTTTCAACTATGCTAGTTACCTTGCCTTTTTCATATTTATTTTAGAGCCAGCTGTCTATACCTACAAAATTTATCTGTATCTAAAAACTTGACATTTGTACCATGTTGATTTTCCAGTTCACAGGAATGTCCCCATTACTCAGATTTACTTTGATCTCCTTCATCTGCACTTTGCACTTTTCAGCATAGAAGCTGTACACTTGGTATTGTCAGAGTTACATCTTTCAGGGCTTAGAGTTTGAACTTTGTTGCCCATGTAGTCACTCACAGTACACAAAACTAAAACTGATCCTTGTGTGTTTATCTTTTATTGTGCAACATTGCTTATTACAAGACTCTTTTGTAGATTTCTTAAGATTTTATACATAGATAATCGAGTTATCTGCAAATAAGGACACTTTTTTTTGTCTTTTCTGAGCTGTCTTTTAATTTATTTTCTTTCCTTACCCCACAAGCTAGAACTTCTATCACTATGAGAAATATGAGTAAACAATCTTGCCTTATTCCTGATCTTAGGGAAAAAGGATTCTGCCTTTCACTCTTAAATATAATGTTACCAGTGGGTTTTATCAAGTTAGGTAACTCTTTCTGTCTTAGTCCATTGTGTTGCTATAACAATATACCTGAGATGGGAAATTTGTTAATGATGGAGTTCCAGACGCTAAAAAGTTCAAGATCAATGCACAAGCATTTCAGTGTTTGTCTTTTTAGTTCAGTCTTTTTACTACACCCTCACATGGCAGAAGGTAAAAGGGTAAAAAGTGCCCTAAGCTAGCTCCTTCAAGCCCTTTCATAAGACACCAATCTGCTAATGAGGGCAGAGTCTTGATGACTTCATCACTTCCTAAAAGGCCTCATCTCAACACCACAATAGGGATTTTTTAATACATGAATTTGGGGGACAGTCAGACTTCTCAGTCCTGAAAAAGCCATTTGGGTACGATAATAAGGCAAAATACAGGTGGCAGTGTAGTCGATAAAGAATAGGAAGGAAGCCAAGTGCCAGTGGCTCAGGTCTGTAATCCTACCTACTGAGCAGGTGGAGACAGAGATTGGGAGGATTACAGTTCAAGAACAGCCCAGGCAGAAAGTCCATGAGATGCCATCTCAGCCAATGGCTAGGTGTGGTGGTATGCACCTGCCATCCCAGCTATGCAAAGAGGCTGAGATTGGGAGGATAGCAGTCCTGGGCAAAAAGCTCATGAGACTCTCATCTCAACAGAAAAAGCTGAGTGTGGTGGTGTATGCCCATCCTAGCCACAGATGGAAGCAAAAACAGAAGGACTGCAGCAGTCCAGGCTGGCCCAGGCAAAAATAAATAAATAAAAAATAATCAAAGCAATAAATAAATAAAGGGGGGGGCTAGAAGCATGACTCAAGCAGCAGTAGAGCACCTGTCTAGCAAGCATGAAGCCCAATTCAAACCTCCTCTACCCCACGGGGGGGAGGAAAAAAAGAATAGGAAGGAATTAGAGACAACAAATGTAGAGGTGAGACTTACGTAAATCACTAACTTCACCTATAGTTGATGATAATGATATCTTTTTCTTTTTTTAGTACCACTGGGGTTTGAACTCAGGGCCTGGCACTATAAACGTTCTACCACTTGAGTCACGTTCCCAGCACTTTTTAATAGGTAGTGTCTCACACTTTTGCCAAGATAATCCTCAGACCACAATCCCCCTACCCCTGTCTCCCATGTAACCAGGATTATGGGTGTGCACCACCACACCTTGCCTCCTTAAATTAATTTTAACTATGGGGCCTATTTGGGGTGAGATAGAATGAAGGTTGGAAGGCTAAGGTGAATAGATTTGTAGAGTTCTAGAGAAAAATATAAAAATATTGGATTACAAGAGAAGATCATAGACAAATATGTATAATGTCATAGGGAAATGTCAAATTCCACACTGAATAGGATGTGAGGACAGAATTCTCCAGAGAGGTAAGGCTCTGCCTTGAAGAGGGCTGTCACAGAATCAATAAAACTCTTCATGTGTAAGCTTTTAAAAAATAAGGCCCTGTTATTAATATTAATGTAATTTTTGAGATGCTAATGGGCATGGTCATTCCTAACAGCAAGTTCATTCCCTGCCAATGACAAGGTAGGTGATTTAACTCTTAAGAAACATGGACAATTACTGACATTAGTACTCATACAATATTCTTTAAACCAAAAGAACATGAATGAGCAATGTTACAGTTTAATTTTCTATACTTAATGTTTATAAACTGTCTTATGTGAGGTTAAGTAACTATCAAGCTATGAAATAAAAACATAAGATAGTCTACCACGCCTGCCAAAAGAAAATGCCAATGTATTTTCCTCCAACTCTCACCAAATGAGCTTGTTGGCTTAATTAAACATTTTGAAGATTGCAAACCATCATCTTAACATTAAAAGCAAAGACCAAATGACAGTCATTCTTTAAAAACAAAGACAGCTGAAATAAGCCAGTCACAAAATGGCAAACACTATCTGATTCCCCCTTATAAGATACTGAATCAGTCAAATACACAAGGACAGAAAATAGAATGTCGTATACAAGGGTTATGAAGAGGAGAAAATGGGGAAATGTTGCTTAATGGATGCAGTTCCAGCTTTGCATAATGAGAAGAGGTCTGGAGATGGATGATGTGATGGTTACACAATAATGTGGATAAGTGTACTCAATGCCACTTAGCTATACACATAAAAGTGGTTAAGTAAATTTTATTTTACATATTTTTTCCATGACTTAAAACAATAAAAAGAATAAAAAAAGGAATGGGTGAGAATTTTGCTCCTGTCCATAATGGAGTAATCATAGTAGGACTTATCCTTCTGTAGTGAACAACCAGAAAACCAATTAAAAAAAATATAGGAAGCAATTTATTTCAGACATTGAACAGCAGACTGCACAAAATTATGATAAGGATAAATTGTACAACTGCCCTGACTTTTTTTGTTTTGTTTTTTGAGACAGGATCTGGCCCAGGCTGGGGTCCAGAACTTGCTATATAGCTCAACCTGGTCTCAAACTTGCAATCCTCCTGCCTTGGCCTGCTGAGTGCTGGGATTACAGGTATGTGTCACCATGCTCAGATGCAACTGCCCTAATTTTCTTAGCAAAAGGACTATCCAGGTTACAGGGTGAAGGGTGGACACAGTTGGGTTTGGTGAAACAGATCAAAGCTCAGGAAGGCTGGGACACGGGGTATTGTGAAGAGGAGATATGGGACAACTCCCAAGGGAAGAGAGTTATCCATAAAAAGAGCTCCTAAAAATCTATATAGGATTCGCCTTTGACCTGTTGCCAAACACAAAGCAACATAAGGAACTCAATGAGGCAAGGCAAAACTGCCCAGAGAGTTGTAAAATGAAAGTTCACATTGTTCAAAATAAGGTTGAGAGAGATTTCAAATTTTGACCAACCAGAGCAAAGAACTAACCTCTCTCTACTGGTTAAGCCACCAATAGAGAAAGGTTATACCTCAATAGCAGGGCTAAGCTAGTTGGAAGGATCATGGTTCAAGCCCAGTCAGTGCAAAAAACTTAGCATGAGTCCATCTCAATCAATAAGCCAGGGATAGTGATGCATATCTGTGATCCCAGCTACATGGGAAGTCATGTAATGAAATACTACTAAACAACAAAAATGAGCTATTGATGCATGGACATCCTGGAGGAACCTCAAGAACACCATGTTTGGGGAAAGAAGCTAACCCCAAAAGGCTGAATATCATATGATTCCACTTAGATGTGAAGAACTACACAGCAGAACAGATGGGTGGTTTCCAAAGGTCAAGAGCAGGGGCTGGGATGGAGAATGGATATAAATACAAAATGGAACACATGGTAGTTGTTTTGTGGTGGTGGCCACTCCCATATCTGGACTGTGGCAGTGGTGACCTATGTCCACACAGAGAATATAGAATATAACTGTACAGAAACAGAGAGTGAGAGAGAGAGAGAGAGAGAAGCAGGTTAGAAACACAGAGCAAACTGAATAATGCCTGTGATGTAATTAACAATAACAGGTCAACATCAAGCCCTGATACAAATACCATGTGAGTTATAAAAAATATCACCACTGGAGGAAGCAGGAATCAGAGCACACAGGAATCTTCCTATTATTTGTAACTTCCTATGAGTCTATAGTTGCTTTAAAATAGAAAGTTGTGAAAGTATATGGAATAAAGCTAAAGCAGTGCTTAGAGAGAAATTCGTAAGTCCAAATGTTGGTATCTAAAAGAAAAGTATCCAAAGTCAATTATCTTGCACTTCTGCCTTAAGAAGCAAGAAAAAAGAACAATGAAGTCACCCTAGGCAAGTAGGAGGAAAGAAATGATAAAGAATAAAAAAAAATCAATAAAAGTAGTAAGTGGCAGAACTAAAAATAAAATCAATAAAAAGAGAAACAGTCAAAAAGAGAAAAATCAATGAAAGCAAAAATTTTTCTACTTGAAAAACTCAATAAAACTGATAAACCTCTGACTAGACTAATTAGGGAAAGAGAAAAGTAAAGGTTATAAATATTAGTAGTGAAAGAGAAGAGCATTATAGATCTTACAGCAATGAAAAGGATAATTATGTAAAATAGAGGGAAACTTTATATCATTGGTTTTATAACTTTGAAAAACATAAATTATTTTACAAAAAAAATACATTAAAATTGGCCCAGGACACAAAACTATGAAAAGCTTTATAAAGCTAAATTATTAATTTTAAAATTTTCCCACAAAGAAAAATTCCCCACAAGGAAATTTTCTAGATGAATTCTTTCAAAAATTTAAGAAAAAAATATAATTCGACACCAATTCCTTCTGAAAACTGAAGTGGGAACACTGCCCAATTCATCTAATTAGGCCAGCTTTATCTTGTCTCGAAACCCAGCAAAGACATTAGAAGAAAATAAAACTACTGATTTCCCTCTTGACCACAGATATAAAAATCCCTTTAAAAGTACTGGCAAATCAAACTCAAAAATATACATAATATAGAGATATTGATGTAGGTAATCCATCAGGACCAAGTAGCACTCAATTTAAGAATGCAAGATTGGTTTAATCTTCAATAAATGCAATTCAAAATATGGAGAGAGCCAAATGTAGTAGCACACACCTGTAATCCCAGCACTGGGAAAGTGGAGGCAGGAAAATTGAAAGTTCATGGCCAATCTGGACAACATAGCAAGTTCCAGACTAGTCTAGGCTACATAGCAAGACCCTGTCTCAAAAAGAAAAAAAAATTGATAGAATAAAAATATATATGTATTCTACAGCCATCTCAAGAAGTGCAGAAAAAGCATTTGACAAATTTTAACACATATTTCTGATAAACAATAAATTTTAAATTAGGAAATAAGAGAAAGAAGGGAACTTCCTTAAACTAATAAGGGATCTATGAACACCTAAAATGAATGAATGAACAAGGCAATAAAGATCCACTCTTACCACTTCTATTCAAAATTGTTCTGGAGATCCCAAACAAGGAGGCAGGGAAAATACATGCAAGGAATTCATATTAGATAGAACTAAGTAAAACCATCTTTATTCACAGGTGACAAGATCATGGAGAAAAGGTTATCACATTTAAAGAATAACTTTGGCTAAACTGAGGATACAAGTTCAATATACCAAAGAAACTTTCTATCACTAGCTAACAATTAGAAATGGAAATTTGTAAACCACTATTTATAAAAGTACCCAAAAATATGAAACATTTAGAAGATAAATTTAAAATATGTGTGCAGGACTAATATATTAAAAACTTCAAAACAGTGCTCAAAGAAATTGAAGACTTACTAAATGGAGAGACTGATGTGCACTGATCAGAAGACTTGGAATTAAGACATCAGTTCTCCTTGGTCTTCTGATTCAAAGCTATCTCAATCAAAATCATAGCAGGCATTTTGCCAGAAGTTGGCACATTGGTTCTAATTTTATTTAATGTAAAAGACCTGGGATAGTCACAACCATTTAGGAAAAGAACAAAGTTAGAAGACGTGGTTTACTTGATTTCAAATAGCCAGTAACCAATACAGTGTAGTATCAGCAAAAGGATAAAACATAGATATGGAACAGAACAGAGAGTCTAAAAATAGACCTAAGCATATATGGTCAACTGACTTTCAACAAAAGTGTCAAGGCGTTTCAATGGGAAAGGAAAGTATTTCCAACAAACTGCGTCAGAAGAACTGGGTAACCATAAAAAAAAAAAAAATGAGCCTTGATCCTTACCTAACCTGCATTCAAAGGTTAACCTAAATATGGAATGAAAATCCATGAAATATTTAGAAGAAGTCAAAGGAGAAAAGTCTTTCTGACCTTGAGGTAGACTAGGATTTCTTAGAAACATCAAAAAACAAAAAGGCAATACACCAATAAAAACAAAAAATTTTACTTAATTTTTCATGAAAGTTTTAAAATCATGTTCTCTGAAAAACACCACTTACAAACGAAAAGGCACATAATAGAATGCAAAAATATTTCTCAAATATTAATCTGAAAAAGAACTCAGTTACAAAGATCTTCTGTAACTCAATAATAAGGAAAACCAGCCCAATAAAAGCACAGCAAAATATTTCAGCAGACACATCACAGAAGACATACAAAAGGCTAATAAGTGTATGAAAAAGATACTCACCATCATTGGTCTTAAGGAAAATAAAAACTAAGATCACAATATACTATATACACCTAGTGGAATGGCTAAGATAGAATGACAAGTATTGATACAAATGGCAGTGAACTATCTGTCATACAGAATTAACAGGGACATAAAACCATTCAACAACTCTGAAAAACAATTTGACAGGTCCTTATAAAGTCACTTACCATAGCACTTACCATTCTTAACTATTCCACTCCTGGGTATTTTCTTAAGAAAAATGAAAACATATTCCCACATGAAGCCATGTACAAGGTACAAATCACAGTTTTATCTGCAACAAGACCAGTATCTGTCTACTGACAGCCAAGTAAACAAATACACCCTAAAGTGGAAGACTACTCAGTTAAAAAAAGGAACAAACTACATCCACACAACATGGACTGATCTTAAAAACATAAATGCTGCATGATTCTATTTACATGATAAAAGAATACATGTAATTGCCCAGAACTAGAAGGTGAGAGTGGGGTATCTGTGGTGGCAACTAAGCAGCAGTATACATTTATCAAAAAAAATCATTATTTATACTCTTTAATCAGATGCATCTGATCATTACACAGAGGAAAGGAGTATCCTGACTTCAACTAGACATGTACTGAGTCAGAGCAGGCCCACCTACCAAATGCAACAAGCACACTTTTTTTAAACAATACATTGCAAATACTATATTTCTAACATCATAAAAGCAATGAAGCTATATGAATTTCAATTTCACACAAGAAATAAACTGAAAGTAAGCCACTTAATTTTGAACACTACATGAGAATCAAGGTTGGCCCAGCTGAAGGATTCTGCAGTTAGAAAGCAAAACCAGCAGAGCCTTCCTGTGGCCCAGGAACTGCAATACTGCAGCAGACCAGAAACTAATGCTGCTCTCCTAACCAGACAGCTGTTGAGCTCTGGGACTGTGCAAGAGGCTGGGTGGAATGGACAGCAAGATAGGATGACAGTTCTCCTCTATCTCCTGGTGTCTAAGAGAGAGTCACTCTGAATAACAGGGGCCTGCAACAACACACAATCTGTCTCTTCTTCAAGTCATCTACCAGAACTTGAACCTATCAGTATGTAAGGTCCCAGGACAGCCACTCAAAATCAGTGGCAAACTAGGGGTTCCTAAAAAGGCCTTAGATTCTACTTCCAAAAACTGGGGGTACCAAAAGCAGATGAAGGTATTACAAGAAAACAAACTTATAGGTCAATTTTACTTATGTAGTTAGTCACTAAAATCCTTAAAACACTATCAAATCCAATCCATAAATATTTTAAAACAATAAAACGTCACAACAAAACAGGGTTCATCTCATGAATGCAAGGTTGTCTTAATATTTATGCATGACTGTTCAATGTAACTTACCCTATCAACAGATTAAAGGAGAAAAACCAGATAATTATCTTAATAAATGTAGAAAAACATTTAACAATATCCAACACTCACTGAAAACAAACTAGGAACAGATAGGAATGTTCTCAACCTGATAAAGGATGTCTACAAAAGCCCTACAGCTGACGGTCACACTCTGAGGTGAGACACTGAACGTGTTCCTCCTGAGACCAGCAAAATGGCAAGGATGTCCACACTCACTATGTGATATTGTACAGATACCCAAATTAACATGATGACGCTCCAAATTATTACATTAAATGAAAGATGCCAGAACAAGAAAGAGTACACAACACAAGACTCCTTTAACATAAAACACAAATGGCTCAAGTGACAAAAAGCTTGTCTGTGTTTTCCTGAGATCCAGAGCCAAGGAAGGAATGGGCTGTAAAGGATACCAGGTTTTGGGGAGAAGCAAATGCTCTCATTCTACAAACAACTGTTAAAACTCACCAAATTATACACTTTCAATGACTGTAGTTTACTTTATGTAAATCAATCTTTAATAAATCTGATTAAAAAATAGGAAAGGAGGAACGAATGGATAAAAAGATGAAGAATTTCAGCAGTCTTAGAGTCTACTTAAAAATAATCAAATAGACGTTTTATAACTGAAAAATATAATACCTGCAAATAAGAATTGGGGGTTGGAAGTGTGGCTCAAGAGATAGAGCACTTACTTAGCAAGCAAAGAAGCCCTTAGTTCAAATCCCAATACCAAAAGAAAAAAAATTTTTTTTGGATGTCTTTAACAGTAAAGTAGCCACATGTAATTACAGTAACTCAAAAAGGCCCAAATGGAAATATCAAAACTAAAGTTTAGAGAGAAAAGATGTTTAAAAAAAAAAAAAGAATAAAAACTTACAGCACAAGGTATAAGGAGGTATGTGGGACAAAGACAAAAAGTATATAATCAAAAAAGGGGTGAAGGAACACAACATTTGAATGAAAATGAGAATTTTCCAAATATGATTTAAAAAAAAGTCAGTGAACCTCAAGTAGGACAAATACAACACACATATGCACATACATACACATGGACTGGCACAAAGGAGAAAAATCTTAAAATTGAGCATTTTATTGTTCTCACAGGAACAATAAAATCAAAAGCCAATTCTTCAGCAGGCACTATAAAAGCCAACTGAAAATGATGACACACTGAAGATACCAAAAGAAAATAACTGTTAATCTGCAATGCAATGTCAGTGAAATAGTTCTCAGAAGTTAAGGCAACAAGGGCCAGGCATGGCAGTCCATGCCTGCAATCCCAGCTATGTGGGAAGCAAAGGCAGGAGAATTCCACTCCTAAACCAGGCCCAAGGCAAAACACATGATCTTATCAAAAAATAAACCGCAATAAAAAGGGATGAGGGCATGGTTCAAGTGACAAAATATCTGTCTAGTAAGCTCAAGCCCCAAGTTCAAACTCCATTACTGCCAAAATAAATGAACTAGTAAATAAGTAGATAATAAATAAATAAATGCAACACCAATGTTTTGCTAAACAAAGGTCAAGAGAATTTGATAATTTGCTATCAAAGACCCTTACCATAAAAATACTTTTAGGAAATCTCCACACTAAAAGAAAATATTCCCAAATGGAAGCAAAGACTTGTAGGAAAGAATGAAGAACATCAGTAAATACAGGAAAAATATTTTTAAGTATTAACTATTTAGAACAGATAAATATCATGTTAATTCTCCAACATACATGGAAGTAAAAATGCATGACCATATCAGAATGCAGGTCTGGAAACAGTCTGTAGTAAGACATGATATAACTAAAATTTCCTAGATAATCACTAAAAAGACAACATGATAATGAATAAAAAGATGAATTACAATAATGGGATAAAAATACCTTATTATCCAAATGAAGGCAGCCAAGAGGGAATAAAAGGTAACAAAAGAAATAATGACCCTATGGCTATTGTGAATAGTGCTGCACAAACATGGGTACACAGGTATCTCCACTGATGGATGAATGTAAAGAAAATGTGGTATATTTACACAATGGGGTTTACTCAGCCACTAAGAAGAATGAAATTATGTTATTTGCTGGAAAAGGGATGGAACCAGAAATTATCATGTTAAGTGAAATAAGCCAGTCCTACAAAGACAAGTATTGGACGTTTTCTCTTATTTGTGGAAGTTGGGGGTGGGGAAGACCAAGGTCATGAAAGCTCTTGACTTAATAAGGAAAAAAAATTGTACAGCGAGGTTGCTAAGATCTATGGTAAGTTATTATTGTTATTTTTTACTGTGCCTACTTTGTAGATTAAATGTCATCATATATATGTATGGACAGGAAAAAGATAGTTTATATAGTTTGGTAATATCCTAGGTTTCAGGCATCCATTGGGTGTCTTGGAGCATATTCCTGTGGATAAGGGGAACACCATACCATAAAGCTTCAGCTATCAGTATAGTAGCAATAACACAAGACAGAGAAACTGAGAGAGAAACAGGACTTGCCATGTGAGGTGTCCCAGTCACCTACTTGTGCCTCCCAGCCCCAAACCTACCTTTCTTGGCCTGCTTAGTAATGCTGGTGATGGGCCCTGAGAAAGTTCTCCTGGCCAGCCAGCCAGCACATGATGGGCTTTTCAGAAGACAGACTAGATAGACACTGCACGTAGAAGGGGCTTCTCCCTCAGGCTTGCTTAATGGCATGGCAGCTACATCCTGTAGATGATGTGCCCATGAGTCTCAGACTTCCTCCATGCATCTAAGCCACGGTCTCTCCAGCAATACCTGAATCTCAGACTTGGTGGACAGTTTCTTCTGACTTACTCTGTTTTCCCTGAACTGCTTCTATATCTACTTTTCCTGCATTCTTTACATTCTTTTGATTTTTAATCCCTTTTACTAGTTAACAATTCTTTATATTGATTCCTCCTATTCAGATTACTGGTGCACTTAGTGTCTCCTGACTAAACCCTGAAGCATGAAGTCAGTTGATTTTTAGCAAAGGCACCACCTACATTTCATGGGGGGAAAGATCTTTTCATTAAGTGGGACTAGATTAACTGGCTATGCATATGGAACACATGAACCTAGACTCCCATCTCCTACAGATGCAGGTAGATTGGGCCAAATGTTTAGGAAAGCACAGAAGAGCACCATCATGGTGTTGGGGTCAGCTCACTTTTCTCTAACCAGAAACAATAAGCACTGCATATAAAAAGAAAAGATTAATAACTTGGAGTTCATCAAAAATAAGATTTGTCCCCAAAATGTTCAAAAATGGGTAAAAGACTTAAGCACTTCACAAAAGAAACACTGTAATGGCTAGTAACTTATAACATGGTCAGCACTATCAGTGATGAAGAAAGTGTAGATCAAAACCAGTGTGATACCACCACCCAACCTCCAGAAAGGCAGGCATGGAAAGACAGAAAACAGCAAGGGCCAGCAAGGAGAGACTGCAACTGAATCCTACTTTGCTGGCTGACTACAATCCAGCTCAACCACTTTGAAAAACTATAGGACAATTATTTACTAAAACTAAACATGCACCAACCCTCTGACACCAATTCCACTTCTGGATGCTATGCAAGAGAAGTGTGCATAGATTTGATCAAAAGAAATCTACAAGCAGCATTATTGTAATGTTATAGCCCAAAACTGGAAATATTCAAACTATCCATCAGTGGTAGAACAGCATGTACACTGGAATACTACATAGTACTGAAAAAAATCTAAACATGTTTATGGCACAAACTTACGGAAAACGTAGTGATTTAATATTTTTAAACTTTTTCCCTTTACCACACTAACCACTTTTTTTAAAATCATAAAGGTACTATTTTCCTGCCTAAGTTACTTTATTGGTAGAACAAACTAATCTCCTAGGTGCTTCTCAACCCAATCAAATGACAGTCAAGATTAACAATCACAGTCACCATGTGCCACATCCAAGTACCCACCTGCCCAACCAACCCCCATCCCTGCTCCCCAAGCCTCTTATCCTGTCATTTAATCTTTGGGAGACATGGAAGATAACTTTTTTTCTACTGCAAATTAAAAACCAGAAGTCTAGACAATAAAATAACAATAGCTACCTTTTATTGCACATTATGTGCCAGCCCCTTTCCATAGACCTTCCAAAGTCAAGCTAAAAGACCTGTCCATCCTCTCCGAAGCTGTCTACCATTCCTGCAAAGAACAGCATGCTGCCCTTCTGTGGTTACCTGTATCAATGCGACATGGTGTTGAGGACATACATGATCTTACATTATACCTCACTGGATGGCATGCTTCTTGAGGGTAGGGGCCACTGCCTACCTTGTAAGTCACCAGGACAGGGATTTTCAATAACTCATTGAGCTGAATTACTACCATCGCATCTCAGAGCTCAGCCTGGGAGCGCTTTCTGGGACACAGAGACCTGGGGATCATCTGATGAAAGCAAGGACCAGCATGTGACAAAGAGGAAAAGAAAGAGCAATCTCCATGAGGGCCCTGGTCTGATGCAGTGACAGCACTAATTCCAGAGGAGCTCTTGGCCAGGAATGTGAGAGCCAAGAGCTGATTAGCTCATTGCTGAAACACTGGCAAGCATGCTGGCTTCTTGGCCCAGCCCCAAAAGAATGTGATGTGAACATTATACACCATTAGGCTGACTCAGAGAACAAATGACTAAGTTTTCGATAATCAAAGAGAAGATTGTTGGCATGGCTATTCTTCATTTCTATGCAATCTGAGTTTAATGTATCATGACAGATGATTCCGGTCCACCCCAAAGAAAACGTCTCTGTTGCAGGTTATGCATTCCCAGCCAGCCTCCTCATGGCAGGGGCTGGAGCATCTTACTGCCTTTCAAATGTTGTGCCAGCCATTTGGGATCCTCTGTGAATACTCTTCCTCAAAATCGGGCTATAAAGCAGGTGATTCTGTTTATAGGAGCTGTGCTATTTAAAGACCAGCCAGCTCATTAACGTCACTTGCCACAGTCCTGTGCTTCATGTAGCAACTCATACATGGCCCACAAATGGAGGAAAATCTTCATATACCATGGAAATGAAAGATGGAAATAAAAAGAAATGAAACAAGCACAGACCATCTAGTCCATACCTCTGTGGGTATCAGGAAGTAACTCCGAGCCAGGAGTGGCCCAGGGCTCCCAAATGACCCAAGGGTGAATAGTTCTACATCACTGTCAGCACTTTTGTTACTCCATTCTGAATATCTTATGTGCAAGGCTTAGGTTCCTAAGGCTTACTCTTAAACAGAAGGTGATGAAATTTAAAAAACAAAGTTCCATCTGCCCTCCCTCCACTGCACCCAGCAGAGACCTTAATCACACACCCTACTTCATACTAGTAACAAGCACAAACCTAATGGCAGGTGAGATCCAAAGTCACGTACAGCATGTCATATCAAGGGCTCTTACCCTTACCCAGGCTTTCTGACTTCATCTCCACCACTGAGAAGTCAAGGAACAGGACCTACTCATGCCAGTGACCGTGTCCACTGCAGTCAGGCAGGAGGCATGGCCATTGTAGGAAAAACTCTCCTGGTCACAGTTCTGCATAATCTTTTAGAAAGATTCACTCATGTTTAACATGTTGTAGGAAATAAATCAGAAATTTAACTTATGATTTAGGGAATTTTCTAATAACGGTCTGGAGATTGAGATGGAAATATTAATTGGTCAGAATTCCCTACTCTCAGATTCCCATGAGGAGAGGCCTGACTGTATTCCCACAATGAATGATGAAGCATCCCTCAGCAGAAGAGGATGAGCATGTGGACTACCTAGAACCCAGACTCTGGCCTGTGTCCCAGCACATCCCACAGGGACAGCTCCTTTCACAAATGGCTCACCCAGAGATGACGACCTAACTGTGCCAAGACATGCTCCTTCACCTTTGTTTCTCCACCGCACAATGCCCAGAGGCCCAGTTCATGCAAATTCACAAGCCACTGAGGTCTGCTTCCCAACACCAGGCACTGAAATTGGGACTTCCTGTCCAGGAGCTCTAACCTGACAGACTAGAGGACACCAGACTAGAGGACAGTTGGTCGCACTCCCTTCAGCTCAAAGCCCTTGTGCAGAACAACTGCTATGGCCAGCACCAACTTCCCCATCTTGTAGCTTTTTAGGCAGCTTTTCAGTTGGAAGCATGTCCTACCAACCTTCTTTCTCTCCAAAAGTACTCAACAAAAACCTCTAAGGAATAGAAAAACAACCTACAATACCCATGACCCTCTCCTCAGCACTTGACAGACTTCTGTACCCCAAGGCACTAATAAATGTTTTCAGATAACAGAACGATCTGGTTAGACCTCCTGTCACAGAGAAGAATTGCCTGCAGGGTTTGCTTCAAAAATCAAATTCTGACATTAATTTCTAAAATTGCTTATAATATCACAGTTGAAATGAATCCCTCAGAAAATTGACACTCACCCAAAAACAAACAAATGCCTTAGCCTTTGCTCACACTCATGGTGAAGATGGAGGACAGTGTGGTGACAGTTTACCATCTCAGTAGCTCCCCATGGCCACCAACTTTCCTCTCAGGTACCACAGCACCCTAGATTCTAGGCCAGTGGGTTCTTAAACTTTTGGGGCCAGGACCTCTTTCCTCTCAAACAACTTTTATAGTATCTATTGATATTTACTAAACAACTTTTATAGTATCTATGGAGATTTTAGTTATTTATCCAGTAATTAATTATAATGAATAGCAAATCCATTACACAAAAACATTTTTATAAAAAATAAATATTTTCCTTAACAAAAATAAATTAGTGAGAAGAATTTCTGGACCTTTTTAGTGTCAAGACTAATAGGAGACAGCCTGATTATCACACCTGCCTCTGCAATCAATCTGTTATAAAAGGGTGTTTGGGTTGAAGAATGTGAAAAAGAAAAAAAAAACAAAAACAAAAAACAAGCCTTACACAGACATGTGGCAGAACACAGGAGGAAGATTCAAATAGCTATCAGATCATGGTGGACATTCTTCTTTGATAGAACATCAAAGCTCAAGTAGTCATTTTTTCCCTAAAGGTTAGTGGCATGTGGAATCCCAAGCCCTACCAATAAACTTTGAGGAGTTTATTGGAATCCACTGTCTTCCAACAATATTTTACCCATGTATGGTTTTCATTACGTGAAACATCAGTCATTTGTAAAAGTTTCACTGAATAATGCAGATCTTCCGATGCTAACACATTACAACACAGAGTTGTTAAAGTCAACTCTGAACTCATCAAAAACAACTGTAAGCATTAGGAAGCTATCAAGCTCATCATGGCAGATACAGGTTTTCAAAAATTCTAACGTTTCTGTGAGGACTAAAATTTTATCATTTTCAACAAATGCAGGCACTTATTCCCTTTGAAGTAACAGGTTCAGTTAGTTCAAGTTCCAGACATTATCCACCAAAAACACAAGTCTGAGTAACTGGTTTATCAGCAGTTCTTCAAAGCAAAACCAGTATTCCATGAAAAGAGGAGCTAGTTTAATTCCCAACCCAACAAAACATAAACGTGTTTCCTCAAAACAATAGTTGTGCTTCCACCTGCATTATATGGAATAGGGCAAATTCCAATTCCATAATAGTCCATCAATATTAAAAAGAAATTCCAATTTTATTAGTCTAATTTTCATTACTACAACAAATACCTAAAGCTAGGTAACTTCATAAAGAACAGGTTTGTTTGACTCACAGTTTTGAAAGCTTAAAGTCCAAGATAGGCCCATTAGTTCAGCCTTAAGATGAACAACCTAACAGCAATGGCACCATGATGGCAGAAGTACATGTGGGAGTCCCATCACCAGGCAAAAAGCCAGGGAGATGTTCAGGCTTTTACAACAACTCACTTTCACAAGAAAGGACTCATTCTCACAGGAAGTACCTTATAAATCCCTTCACACAGCATGCCCCTGAACTAAGGACCTACCACTAGGATCCACCTCTTAAATGTCCCACCACCTCTACACAAACTGTGGACCAAGCCTCCAACACATGAATCCCCAGGAACACATCCAAATCATTCACCCACAAACCACATCCAAACCATAGCAGTGCTCATGTGTCAAATTTTAGCAAAACTAATTCTTACTGCTTAACCAAAGACATTCTTAAATGGTACTGGGTTTTGGATGTGTTATTGCAGTCTTGGTTTGTGCTGAAGCCTCCATTACCATTCTTGTACCATCAGTGCAATGTCAATAAGGAAAAGATACCACTGGATAAAGGGAAAAGGAATATAATGCCGCAATACCATTATGAAAATGGTTTTGACCTGAAAGATTTCCAGGGAGTCAAGAGGGTTTACAGATTACAACAGATTTTACTGGCTGACTGTAGGTATGAGGTAGTTGACTCCCAGTTCCACCTTCATCAGTAGTACTTCATCACACTTTGCATGCCCAATCCCAAATCCAATCCTTAGCAAACATTCACAAACCAGAGCCATCATAACTATTTTGTCTGATATTACTGTCCTCTCTGGGTTGCACCTTAATCATCTGTCAAATAGTAACCTGTAAGCTCTCTTCAAGCTCAATATTCCAATCTGCACCTTACCTAACAGACACTGTACAGAAGAGTGGTGGGGCCTTGCCTGTGGCTTCCTTTGGTGGCACCCCCCCTGTCTATAGGGGCATGCATACTTGAACAATATCTCCTGCAACAAGGACATCAGCCCAGCATATGCAACCCAAGACCTCAGCCTTGCCATCCAAAGGGGTACAGAATGACTAACCATGGTGTGTGCTCCTTGGACTGACCCATACCCTGCTATTCCCAGGAAATCCTTCTGGGCCTGATAGAAGGAATGCCCAAGAGACAGATTTTTCTCAGCAAGTCCTATAGCAAGTCCTCACCCCAGCTATGTTCCATTCTCTAGATGGAAGAGTATCTTAGGACCTGGTCACAGAACACCAGACAGCAGGGATATTCCCACAGTTTCAGGGCAACCCTTTCAACCTAGCAGAAGCTGTGTCCAGGAAATGCAGTGCAGTTCAGAGGAAGAGAAACAGAAACAGAAATGATGGATGCTGTGTGAAACATTCTTAGATCCAGAGGCCCCTGTGAACATCCAAATATAACAGCAGAAAGGGTGATTCTATGTGGGGGCTGCAGTCCAGCTTCAGGAAAGAGTTTGCCCAAGCATAGGACACAAAGCACTGGGGGAATCAAAGGTCCCCAATTCATTCCAGTACTCTCATATAAAGTAAGCTATTACACCTACCTCAATGTCAGTCTCCAAACTAGTTACATGTATAATACATGGGTTGGCTTTGAAAAGGCCATTAATCCAAAACTTTCAGCTTCCTAAAAAGACCTAGAGAAATATGGCTATGTCAAAATGAACAATTTCTCAGTAAGCAAAGTAACCTACTTTATTATTATCCATTTAATTAATGAGATAATTAATCAAGTCAAGACAATTTAGTGACAGTTTAATCAAAAAGGTTATGGAAGACATTAGTAAGAAATATTGTTGCTATGGTTTAAATGTGGTTTGTGTCCCCCTAAGGTTCAAATGTTGGGAATTTAGTTCCCAAGGTGGCAGTACTGGGAGGTAATGGAACCTTTAAGAGGTGGGGCTAGAGAGATGTCCTTAGACGACTGTGGGAGACAAATCTCTCAGCCCCTCTTTGCTGCCTGAAGTGGTTCACTCCACCACATGTTCCTGCCATTCTGTGCAGCCCTTGCCACAGGACTAAAGCCATAGGGCCACCCCCATCTTGGACTAGAACCTCCAGAATCATTAGCCAAAATAAACCTTTTCTCTTTATGAGGTAATTGTCATGGGCATTCGTTATAGTAATGCAAAGCTGACTAATGCAGCACCTAACTCAGTAAAACCCAGAAGGGCATGCTCATAGGCTCCTTCCCTCTACAGAGCTGGCAGTTCTCAGTCCTGGCTTGGGCACCTGACAGGAGGAGCACTTGTCCTCAGGGACAAACTTGGCGAGCTATGCAAATTATTTACCCCATAAAAGAACTTCAGGATGAAATAATAATGCCTTCTTTGCCCAGAGAGCTTTACTACTGAACATGTTTGCACATCAGTCATTTCACTTCACTTCCATAGTGGCCCCAGGAGAAGCACAGGGAAAGTGTCTGCCTTTCTTCAGAACATACACAGATTCAAGCAAGGGGTACAGGCACCAATCACCTCAGACAGAGAGGGATACCTCACAAGCTGTCCACATCATTGTAACTTGGATTCAAAACTGCTTTCTTCATCAACTTCATTAATCTAATTTACATTCCACTTTATTCCAAGAAAAGTGAAGTATCTCAGGTTCTTGTAAGAGAACAGAAAAGGCTTCATTTTCAGTTAAAAATAAAAAAGATGGACTACCAACCATGCCTTTATAAGGTCTTCCCAGAAAACTGCTTCATTTACAGGCAGCAGAGAAACCCAGAGAAATAGAAAATAGGTCAAATAATTCCCAAAGAAAGAGTTTAGATCAGAAAATTTCCTTTTTTAAAACTTCTCTATGATTAAGTACATATTTCAACAAAGATGAATTAATATAGAAATGGATTCTTTGAAGAGGAGTAATGCCAGAATAAAAACCATTGTTGGGTAGCTGTTAACAAGGAAGACCTACTTTATGCAGTGCAAAGCATTTGGTGAGACTGTTACCCCAATCACCTGAGGGCAGACCATGTGCACACCCACCCTCAGCTCAGGGAGAGAAGAAAAGGGAGTGCCAGCTGAATAGGAAGTGCTCAGCTGAGCATCACAGAGGCAAGCTTAGGCAGAAACTCTTTAACTGGAGAGACACAGAAAAGCATCTACAGTCAAGAAACAGAAAGCTCACCAAGTGGGAAAAGACACCTATTCTGCTGCAAGTATCTGAGCAGCATATGTTTGATAATGATAGAAAAAAATACTTACTATGGCCAAAAACAAAAACAAGAGATCAGAGCTATAAAAAGTAACAATTTTAATTTTTTTAATCTAAAACTGAAAAATAAAAAATAAAAAAAACTCATGAAG
This sequence comes from Castor canadensis, assembly GCF_047511655.1. NCBI lineage: Eukaryota > Metazoa > Chordata > Mammalia > Rodentia > Castoridae > Castor > Castor canadensis. The sequence goes on from NC_133390.1 coordinate 899,482, forward strand.
GGATTTTAAAGCAGATTAACTGCTGCTGACAAAAGAATTGATGATTTGGAACTAGATCAAAAGGAAATATTCAAACTAAGCATCAGAGGCCAAATCTGGGGATACAAAAGAGAGGGTATGAGACATCTAATACATATCTAAATAGAATCCCAGAAGAAAAGAAGAGAGAAGATGACACAGAAGCAGTACCTGAAGATAATGGCAGCAATTTTACAGACTTATGAAAGATATCATGCCATACATATAAGAAGACAACAGGTCTTAGGCTGGGATTCACAGAACTTACTGAAATTACAGAAACCTAAGGACAGTGAAAACATTCTTTAATGGCAAAAGGAGACACACGGGTTTTATGCAGAGGAGTAGCAGTTACATTAACTACTGACAACTGATCACGCACAAGAAAAGCCAGACACTGTGGACAGACACTTCCAGTGGGCTGAAAGAAAATAATGCCGATGTTAACCATAGTATACAAGAGGGAGAACAAGAACAAATGTGAGAGGGTGATGTTAGTAGTAAAAAAGCAAAGTAAGGATCTCCAAAAATCCTCTTTCATTGCCATGCAATGAAGACATGGCAAAAATTGTCCACATCAACTTTTTCAGGAATCTAGAAGTTTAACCACAGATTTGTTATAATCTGGGAAGCATTTGTTAAAGAAAAATGGTTGAGTATCCACCATTATCTACAGTGTTTTAATTGCCCTATTCCTATTATCTTCACTCCACAGTAATCTTAAAAAAACCAACAGCCTGGAAGCAGAGAACAGAACAGGATGGAGCTCCTTCAAAGCCTTATCCCAGGAAACACAACTAACAGTTTGCACTTGTGAAGCTACCTTCATTTGGCCTGACACAGAATTTATCAAGTGTAGAAAGTATTTTCCTCAGCGATTCCTGTCAAAATTATTAGAGACAAGTGCTTAATTCTGTGACTACCTGAGACACTGGACAACAGCTGGAGAAAATAACAGACCAACCTAAAATTTTACAAGGAAAAGCTGGGGAATGAAATTTGGAAAGTTTTGGTATGTTCCTAGAAATCTAGACAGTCACATGCATACATAAGAGTTCAAGGTTATGTGAATGCCCAGAAAGAAATTAGTCTGCTCTGGTTGGCCCAAAGCTCTCACATTGGGCTGACTCTGTATAAGCAGGAAGTAAGGGCTGAGGCAGAGTTGTAAACTGGCAGATTAAGGGTTGGGCAAGCTTCCAACACATACATTGACCACTCTGGGAAAGATTAGACTTACTAATTCCAGGAATTTAAGGAAATCTCTGTATAATCATTAGCTGACCACTAAGGTAGCCAAGCAGAGACTTCAATGGAGATGTATGACACAGAATACAGACTTCATATAATTAGTTCGGGAAAGTCACTAAAAAAAAACACAAATTACTATAACAAGCAACAACAACGACAAAATGCAGGGAAAGAAAAAGAAATCAGATTTCCAGAATCACTTTATTATATCATTTAAAACGTAGAGCCAAGCTGGGCGCCGGTGGCTCACGCCTGGAATTCTAGCTACTCAGGAGGCAGAGATCAGGAGGATCAAGATTCAAAGCCAGACAAGCAAATAGTTCCCAAGACCCTATCTCAAAAAAAAAAAAACAAAAAACTACCACAAAACAGGTCTGGTGGAGTGGCTCAAGGTATAGGCCCTAGTTCAAACCCCAGTACCACTAAATAAATAAATAAATAAAATGTAGATCCTTCAACAAATCATTACAACATATACAAACAAACAAGAAAGTACAGCCCATATACAAGGGGGAAAACAATCAACAGAAATTGGTCCTGAGGAAGGCTCAATGTTGGGCTTATAAGACAAAAATCTTAAATAATCTATTTTAAATATGTTTAAAGTACTAAAGGAAATTACATCTAAAGGGCAGAAAATCACCAGGAATTCACTAAAAAACTATTGTAAGTAATAAGTCCCAGATTAGAAACAGAACAGCTTCAAGTATAAGCCATTATACTCATCTCAAAACAAAATATCAATCATCAGAATCCAGTTATACATTGTAAGAATGAGCTGTCATAACCAAGTTATGTTTCGGTAGTGGTCACAGGTAAGTGGTAGGACTATCAAGACTTTTATTCTGCTTTTGATGCTACTGTTCATTTTAGAAATCTTTTAGAAAAATACCCATCCCTTTAGGATTAGGAAAAATATTTTTTAATTAATAATACTCTGCTGATCTCTCATCTTTATGAGGCCACCTAATAAATGGCAAGAAAAAAAGAACCAATGCTGACTCAGAACAGCCATTTTGTCTGAATAATGTAAGCCCACAAGGCCTTCTGTATCTTAGTGTCTGTATTTCATTGGCTAAAAACAAAGAAAGGGTAGATAGAAAAAGATTTACAAAGACAGGGAAGTGATAAGAGCAATTCGTAAGCTTTTCCCAAACATTAAGGGACCAATCTCACACACAAACATGTCTATAAATAGAATGCATATTGCACTTTAATGAATAATTTAAAAGAACTTTGCAAACAGGGTTAAGAAAACAAGAGCCTAAATGCTCAAAAATCAATAGTTCTGTCCTATCCCAACCTGGTGAATTAAGAAACAGACATCTAAGTTTAATGTTATTTTTTAGAAATGTTGAAAGCTGGATAGTTAAATATGAAAAGGTTTAAAAACATTTGCAGGCTTTGACCTAATACTTCTGCTTTTAGAAATTTATCCTTCAGAAGTAATCAGCAATATGCATGATGATTCTATATGGAATATTCACCAAAGTACTATTTGTGATGGTAAACATTTTAAAGCAGTATAAATGTTCAACTAAGAGGAAGAGGTTAGGTAAATTGGGACACCTATTGGAACAGTATACAGCCACTCAAAGTCATATTTAAGAAAAATGCATTATGATAGAATGAAGTGCTCATGATTTAATAAAAGTAAATTTTAAGCCAGGTCAGGTGGTTCAAACCTATAAACCTAGGAGGCCAGCCCAAGCAAAAAAGTTCTCAAGACTCCATCTCAACTATGGAGGGAAGCATAAAAAAGGAGATTGCAACACAGGTTGGCCCAGGAGGGAAAAAGTGAGACCCTGACTCTAAAATAACCAATGCAAAATGGGTTGGAGGCATGGTTCAAACAACAGAGCACCTGCCCAGCAAGTGGACAGTCCTGAGTTTAAACCTCAGTACCATCAAAAAAAGAAAAAGTAAATTTTAATTTTATTTAGTTAGTTAGTGTTAGGAATTAAACACAGAGCCTCTAACATGCTAAACACACACTGTAACACTGAACTACAACCCCAGCCTAAAGGAAAAATTTTGTTCATAAAATACATTATGGAATGAATCCTACCTTTAGGATATGCATATTGTATACACACGCACACACACACACACACACATACACACACACACACACACACACACACACACACACAATGAAAATGCTGGATATCCTGTGTGGTAATATTTTAGATGATGTTTATCTTCTTGCTACTTTTCTGCTTGCTCCAATTTTTCCACACAAAACATTTGTATTACTTTTGTGACTTGAACATTGTATAGTATCTCACTGCAGCTTTAACTGGTGTTTACATAATAACTTATAATATTAGGTAATTTTCAAGTATTTATTTGCCATTTGTTCTATTTTCTCAGAAAAGCCTATTTAAGTGCTTTGTCCACTTTCCTATGTTTTTCTTCTTCATTAGTGATATTTGCAGGCATTTTTCATACATTTGAATACAATATTTTGTCAGTTATATGTGCTGCAAAAATCCTGTTCCAGGCTGGCTTCTTTTTTACTCTCTTTATGGTACTTCTTGATAAAAGCTCTTAATTTAAAAAAAAAAACTCTTTTTAAAAAAAAAGAAAAACATTTTTTAAAATAAAATATAGAATAAACTGATCACCTCAAACAGATTTACTCTTCAGCAACTCAAACCCACTCTGAGTGGGTCTGACTTGGGAGGTAAATGGAGAGCTGTACATTAATTTTCTATTGCAGCATAACAAGCTACCACAAATCTAGCAGCTTCAAACAACAAACTCTTATTATTTTGGTCTCTGTGGCAGGAACTCTAGCAGACTTGACTGGTCCTCTCCTTAAGGTCTCAGGAAAACACAGTCAAGGCACTGGCCATGCTGTGTTCTAACCTAAAAGCCCAGATCTGGGAGAATCTGCTTCAGTAACGAACAGAATTTATTTCCCTGTACTGTAGGACTGAATGTCACAGCTTCCTACTGGCTGTCCGTGGAGCCCACCCTCAGCTCCTAGAGGCCATCCACAGTTTCTAGCCATGTCTGCTTCCCCAACATATCCACTTATTTCATCAAATCAAGTCTAGCAAGATGGGACTTTATATAACATGGAAGTGACATCTCATATTATATGGATTTGAAGTCACAGATTCCACCCACACTGATAGGAAGGGATTCTACAGAGGCATGAATTTTAGGAGACGGGGGGACCATGATGGAGCCACCTTAATTGTGCACTATATCTGGCTTCCCAGCAAAAAGAAGGAAAAGATTGTACTTGGATCTAAAGATTTCCAATCAGTTGACCACTCATAATCAAAACAACCCTGGCTCTCCGCACTGCAGAGGCAGGACAGTTCCATAGGAAGAAGTGACAGAGCTCACTAAGGGTCAGAACACATAGAGAGTTGCAGTAGTTGGGAAGACTACCCCAGTTTTGAAGGAAGGTTAAGATTTAGATAAATGGGAAATGGGAAGGAAAGAAAAAGGGAAAGTTGCCTCTGAAATAAAGAGTGACAGAAAGGCAGAATTCCCAAGATACATTCTGAAGAGACTAGAAATGATACTATGGTTTGTATGGGTGTCCCCCAACAGTCCAAGTGTTGGAAGGAAAGGTATTATGGGCATTTAAGAGGTGGTGCCTACTGGAAGGTACTTAGCTCACTGTGCTCTCAAAGGGCACTATGGGACCAGGGTCTCCGATTCTGCTGAAAACACAGAACTCCTTTGGACATGCACGCCTGCCTTGATGTACCACCCTTGCCAGGGGCCAAAACCCAGAGACCACTTGATCTTGGACTTGAACCTCCAGAATCATGAGCCAAATAAACTTCTATTTACTTCATAAATAGCTGGTGTCCAATATTTTGTTACAGTGACCAGTGGCTCACCTTGTAGTGCTAGCTACTTGAGATCATGAGAATCATGGTTTGAGGCCAGCCTAGGCAAACAGTTCGAGAGACCCCATCTCCAAAATAACCATAGCAAAATGGACTCAAAGTGTGGCTCAAGTGGTAGAGTGCTTGCTTTGCAAGTGTGAAGCCCTGAGTTCAAACTCCAGTCCCACAAAAAATGGCTGACAAATCCATATGGTTTATTTACAACAAATATAAGCCACATACAAGTCTACCTTCACATTCTAATTGGTCCCTTGAAGACCAACAAACACACCTGAAAAGCCTATGGACAAGACCAAGAGGGCAACACAGTACAGGTTTGGGCTTATCTGCCACACTAACATGAATTCCTTCCCAGTGGGTGAATATTACTAATATTTATCAGTGGTCAGTTTGCATGTACTTGTTGGACATGGAAAATTCTACCTCCTGGCCCCATTTAAAAGTAGGTGTGGTTCCGGCCAGTGCAATGTGAGCAGATGGAGCAGCAGTTAGTTGCTCACCCCAAAATCTGATGTTCTAAAAGGAAACAGACCCAGACCATTTAAGAAGCAATTTTGCCAAATTTCCAAGACAAAACATCATCCCTTTCAAAAATTGTTATTACAGAGAGGACGAAGCAATACCTTGACACCAAATCTGAATTAGGGCAATACAGGAAGAGATTACCATTGTCCAGTATCTCTTATGAATATGTATGCCAATCCTAAATGAAACACTAGCATATTGGATCCAATAAAATTATTTAATGTCTTACATCATGACAAGCTACAGTATACCCCAGGGAATTAATGATAACTTACAGTTAAAAGACTGAAATATCTCATCTTAGTCACAGTTTAAAAAAGAAAAAACAAAATTATCTGAGTAAATATACAAACATTTGATAAAAATCAAAATGTATTTATGGCATTTTGTTTTATCTTGTTTTGTTTTTCTGAGACAAAGTCTTGTTATGTAGCCTAGACTAGCCTCAAAATCACAATCCTTCTTCCTCAGCCTTTCAAGTGCTGGGATCCCAGGTGTGCATCATCACACTCAGCTGATTTTTTTAAATAAAAAAAGTTTTTATCAAACTATTAGTAGGTGAAACCACCCTTAACCTAGTAAAAGGAATCTACCAAAACATAATAGCAACGTTAAGGCTTTAATAGGATTACCCTTAAAATGAAAAGATTATATAAGGATAATCTTATCCAATTTCTATGAACTTTGTCTAGTGGTATGAGTAAAGTAAGACAAAAACAAAAGAGTTAAGGACTACCAAAAAATAAATTAAATTATCCTTACGTGCACAGAGAAACAGAAAACTGATCCACACCATTTGTGAAATTCGGTGTCTCAAAGGTAGCACTGCAGATCACTGGGAAAGGGTGGTTGGTACTCAGCAAATGGTAAAGGCACAATGGATTAGACATGTGAAAGAATTCTAAAACTGGATTTCTACTTCATCTCCCATACAAAATAAGTTCCAAGTTGAATACAAAAGGCAAATATTTGAACTTTTTTTAAAAGAGAAAGATATCTTATGACCTTAAAGTAACACTAGATTTCTCAAGACTCAATAACCAAAAAACATAAGGAAACAATTGATAAATCTGAACAGATGTTTAATTTTAAAAGGATGAAGAATGATCACAAATAGAATCCCAACTATATAAAGGACTTCTAAAGAGCTACAAAAAGGATAACCCAGACAATAAATGGACAAACAATATAGGATTACAATTTGGGTTTGGTGGTGTGGCTCAAGTGGTACAGTACCTGTCCAGCAAACAGGAGATCCTGATTTCAAACCCCAGTACTATCAAAAAAAAAAATTACACTTTATAGGACAGGAAGCCCAAGTGGCCAAAAAAAAAAAAAGAATAAAAATCCTCAAACTCATCAGTAATCAAGGAAATGCAAATTAAAAGTGAGATATTTCATACCTACCTGACTGACAATAACACACCTAAAGATACAAAGGATTAGTGACAAAGTGAAGAAGCAAGCTGTTGAAAAGCAACTTGACAACAGCAATGAGGCTGTGTTCATACAATCTCAGGGGTATGTACCTGACCCACTCTCTCCCAAGTGGCCAGCATGGAGGAAAGGTGAGACAATGGGGACGTGGCAATCAGCAGGGACAGAGGCTGAGCAGGCTGCTGGGAGGAGTCTAGAAACGGACTTCAGGTTAGGGAAGACTGCATCAGATGCCAGTCTTGCCCATGTCCACCTGAGGCAAACCCCCAAACACCAGCTGGATCGATTTATCTTTTAAAGTAATAAGATCGAGCTGGCAGAGTGACTCAAGCGGTAGAGCGCCTGCCTAGCAAGCATGAAGCCCCGAGTTCAAACCCCAGTGCTGCCAAAAAATAAAAATAAAAAATAAATAAATAAAGTAATAAGATCAAGTTATTTCCTATTTTCTAGCTATGACTATGAAGAGCAGAGTCCAGCCTACATTAGTTTCCAATTACTGCTGCAACCAGTTTCCACAAACTTGTTGTCTTAACACAGAACACTTTTATTATCTTACAGCTCTGGAGGTCACTAGTCAAACGTGAAGGCTCTAGGGAAAACCCACTTCCTTTCCTTGTGTAGAGGCTGCCCACATTCCTTGACTTATGACCTCTTCCTGCTTCAAAGTCAACGATGCCAGCTAGAATCCTTACCTTACATTACCCTGACACTCACTCTCCTGACTTCTCTCTTCTACCTTTAAGGATGCTTGTGATGACTTTGAGTCCACTCAGTTAATTCAGGATCATCTCCCTGTTTTAAATTCAGTTGGTGGCTACTCTTGTTGCATCTGTTACCTTAACTCTCCTCTCCAAGTAACATAACACGTTACAAGGTCTGGGGATTAGAACATGGACAGCCTTGGGAAGCCATCATTCTACCTTCCACACAACCCCTCCTCTTCTTTCCCACCATATCCCAATAGGGTCCCAACTCTTTCACAATGATCCGTGACACCTCTCCAGCTTCCTGTCAACACATACTCCATGCTCTAGTCACACCAACCTTCTCATCTCACCTTTTCTAACTAACTTGTACCCATCTGTGCCCAAACAATCAACTCATCCTACAAGCTCAGGTCAGAGTCCCTCCTCTCTGAAGATTTCTGAGTCTTAGCCTAATTGCTCACCCCTTCTTACACTCAGCAGGCTTTCTGTGTACTCCTTGCAGCACTGAGTATCCCGTACAACCATCTGTCTATACACTCTTCCTAAGTCCGAACAAGTGAGCCCTTCAAATAAGAACTCAGTGTCACTCCTTGAGGGCTCCAAGATCACAGGATAGGACTCAGTAAAGAGCACACACTCAGAGTATTCCTAAAGCTTGGTGAAGCAGGAGGCTTCCCTGAGGTTCCCTTAACCAAGGAGCTGTCACAAGTAACCTAGGATAAGTGTACAGCAAATGGAGCCAAATAACAAGTTCCATTCATACCAAAAAGCACTTCAAATATCCACTTGGCTTGATTTACTATCATGTGGAAGAATTCTGTACCACAAGTGACATACATCATTGCTTTTTTATTGCTAACTTGTGGAGCAATTCTAAGGTAACTAACAAAACTAACCTCAAGAGAAATAAAAGATCTATCTAAAATGATTTACATTCCTCAAAATTATACATGAGAGAGTAGATGCTGCTCTGATACAACAGGAATGCCTGGCAACAAACAAAGCTCACCACATATTCAGCACCTCTTCAGGAAAGATTCAGAGATGCAGGGGTGCTACAAGTGGCCCTGTTTAGGGACAAATTGTCCCTACCCACAGATACATGTACATATTGCAATAAACAGTTCTTTTGTTGGGCAGTGGTTATTAAGAAAACAGTCTCATTTAATTTCAATGCTTATTATTTGATGTTTATACTCTAGCAAGAAAACTCCCCACCTGGAGAGAAGAGTAAGCAGAAAAAAAGAGTGTGCTGAGTTGGCACAATTATCTGCTTTTCAAAAAGAGATACAGGGCCAGGTGCAGTGGCTCCTGCCTGTAATCCCAGCTATGTGGAAGGGAGGCATAGGTTGAATGATTGTGGTCTGAGGCTAACCCTAGCAAATGCTCAAGACCCTATCTGAGAAATAACTAAAAATGCAAAAAGGGATAGATGGTGTGGCTCAAGTGGTAGTGTTTGCCTAGCAAGTGCAATGCCCTGTGTTCGAACCCCAGTACTGCCAAACAAATAAATAAAAAGCCGTAGAGTGCCTGCCTAGCAAGCATGAGGCCCTGAGTTCAAACCTCAGTTCTGCCAAAAAAAATTAAACATTTCAAAAGCCACTCTCACACTGGAAAAGAAGACTGAAGCGGGGTGGAAGAGGACGCACTGAGGACACAGATTCAGCACCATGGACAGTGGACCAGCAACCTGCCTATGAGATGCAAAGGACAAGCCTTCTTCATCAAGAGGATGTACAGTTCCCATCTACCAAAACTTTACAATAAAACCCTGAGATTTCTGTGCAAATAGATATGACTTTGCCGTTGACACATAACTATGAGTTCAGGAACAGAACTCACTGAAATTGACAAATGGAATCCAACCTTATGGGGCCTTTACAAATTTACAAATGCAGCATGCTCTCTGCCTCTGTCCGATAAGAGAAAAAGAACAGCTTCTTTAAAACAGGTAATTGGGCTGGGTGTGGTAGCTCTAGGGAGGCTGAAGGAGGATTATGAGTTTGAGGCGAGCCTGGGCTGCACAGAAAGACCCTGTCTCAAAAAGCAAGCAAAAAAAAGTAAACAAGCCTGGTGCCAGTGGCTCACACCTATAATCCTAGCTACTCAGAAGGCAGAAATTAGGAGCATTAAGGTTTGAAGCTGGCCCCAGAAAATAGTTTGAGAGACCATATCTTGAAAGTATCTAACACAAAACAGGGCTGGCAGAGTGACTCAAAGGGTAGAGCATCTGCCTACCAAATGTGAGGCCCTGAATTCAAACCCCAGTACCATGCAAACAAAAAGTTAATGGGATGTACCTATACGTTATTTTTTTCTTATAAATGGCTACAAATTTCACATAAGTCTGTGTGGAATTTCTCCTGCCCTGGGTATTAACAGAGATATCTGGGAAAGCGATGCTAGGAGGTCCCAGTATGACCTCTGATTGGCACTACCACCTGTGGAAATGCCAGCTGTGAATTCTATACGAAATATCTAATCTTTTCAGTTATAAAGACCCCATCTACCATGAGACGTTTTTCAAAACCTTGTAATACGTGAAATTACATGAATTCCCAAACACGTGCCCTGAATCTGCACTGCATAAACACAGCATCCACACAGCGCACCGTGTCCCGCTTGCTGTGGACCTCAAGTGTGGACACCGCCCGGAACTCCGGCCCCTCGGATGCCCACGGACCCCTGCAGACTCCTTCTGGTCCAAAACGGCCATCTCTGAGCTGTCCTTGTCGGTGACAGCCTGGAGTGTGCCCCCAACAGGGAAACACCCTGCGCTTGCTTTGGGACCCGAGAAGAGGAAAGGGGCGCCGTGCGCCCCAGAAGGCGAGTTCGGGGCGGTCCCAGAGGTCCAGCCCCAGAAGGTCTTCGTGCCAGGCCCTGCGGCCCCCAGTGCCACCGGCTCACTTCGGCGTTCACAGGCCCTGGGGTCCCCGGCCCCGCCTTCGTCAACTTCGGAATTTCCCAGGCAAGGGACATCCTGCGACAAACTAGGAGTCCCCACGTCCGCCAAACAGGACTTGCAGGCAGGACGCGTTCAGAGCGCCCCTCTCCCCGCACGCCCGGCTGCGGGCGCCTGTGCGGCTCTGCCCTGGGCCGGGCGGCGCAGGCCGGGGACCGGAGGGGACAAGGTGGGGAAGAGTGGAGTCGACACCCCGCGCGCCCGCCGGCCCGGGCGGCCCCCATCCCGACCCGATCCCGACCCGATCCCGACCCCACCACGACCCCACCACGACCCCATCCCGACCCCATCCCGACCCGATCCCGACCCCACCACGACCCCATCCCGACCCCATTCCGACCCGATCCCGACCCCACCACGACCCCATCCCGACCCCATCCCGACCCGATCCCGACCCCATCCCGACCCAATCCCGACCCCACCACGACCCCATCCCGACCCGATCCCGACCCCACCACGACCCCATCCCGACCCCATCCCGACCCGATCCCGACCCCACCACGACCCCATCCCGACCCCATCCCGACCCGAGGCCCCCGAGATCGCATCTGCGGCCCACGGGCCCGCGAGCCCCCCGCCCCGCCCCGCCCCGGGTTCCCACGCACAACTTCGGAACTGGGGCGGGGGACGGGTCCACGCGGGGCACCCTCGCGACGCTGCGGTCCCCCGCCCGCCACTCCGGACCCCGGCTCTTCCCCGGGACCTCCTCCCTCCTCCGCCCGGGTGAAGTTTGCCGACCGCCGGCCACCCCGTCGCTCGGCCGCTCGCAGCAGTTCCGTCCTCCTGGGACGCGAGGGTGCGAGTTACCCCGACGCCGGACCCGCACCCTTGCCCGCTGCCACTCACTCACCTGTCCCGTTGCGGACAGCGAACCCGCGGGCCGGCGGCGAGGACCGGGACAACTGGGTGGGGCGGATGCGGCGGGCGGGCCGGGCGGGGTAGAGGCGGCGGAAAGGCGCCTCGCAGATTCTGAGGCGGCAACCCAGCAGCAGCCACCGCGTCTCAGGGTTGAGGCGGTGGTAGCTGCTCCTGGAGCTCCAGCCCAAGCGCAGCGCGCAACGTGGACCCGCCCCCTCCGCGCCACAGACCAATCGCGCGCGACCCGCGGCAGCTGGCCCAGCCCCCGCCCAAGGGCAGGGCCCGCGAAAGCGGGCACCACGAGCCAATCGAACAGCGGAACGGTAACCGGTGTGGCCAATCCGAGTCCAGGAAGCGCTTAGTCAAGAAGCCAATAAGCGTCGAAGGGCGGGGGCGGAGTTAAGTTAAGATAGACTCCTCCCACTGAGGCGGGGAGGAGGCGGGGCGTTGGGAAAGCTAGTCACTGGTACACCGGTAGGGGCGGAGCCAGAACTGGGGCGGGCCCCGGGACAGAAGTGGGAGGGGCAGCAAGTGGGGAAGGGCGGGGCCGAGGGCGGGTCGCCGAAAGGGGCGGGCCTTGGACGGAGGGGGCGGGGCCACACTGGGATGGGCCAGGCAAGTCCCCGAACCAGTAGTTCGGCAGGAGTGAATCTTCCAGTGGGGGCAGGGCATGGGAGGGGTACTGGAGCCCTGGGCCCCGCGAGTCGCAAGTCCGGGGTTGGGGCCACGAGTGGAAGAGCCGGAGACTAGTGGACGCGGCCTGGCCGTGAGGCCCCACAGGCCCGGGCAGCCCGCCTGCTGATCCCAGCGGGTCCCCCGCATTCGCGGCTGGCTGGAGGCTGCGGCTCGCAGAGTGTCACGCGCGCCGCCCCTGGGCATCCCGAAGGCCTAGTCCGGTGACCCGCCAGACCTCTTCCCGGGCCCTTCTCCACGCGCCGGCTTCTGTGCTCCATGCCGGCCCAGATTGCAGACTAGGCTTGCAAGCCCATGCTCACAGGTGTAGGCCTGAACACCTGTTCACAGGTGGCAAGAGGACTGTGACTGAGACCGTCTGAAGAACTGGCTTGTCCTCCAGAAACGGACTGTCTTCGTTATTTTCATTTCATTATCCTCTGTGCACCCTTCCTCGGCTACGTCTTGCTTTATTTTGTTTCTATTACGGTCATTTTCGTCAAACTGAGCTCTGTGTGTCTCATCTGTGATTGTGGTCTATTATTAGCATAGGCTTCCAGCACAGCATCAAGGAAATAGAGCCAGGTCATATCACCATTGGGGACAGCGGTGCTAGCTGGGGATCCCCAGACCTTGCGTTCCACCAGCACCGGAAACCAACTCCAAAGGTCAGCCTTGCTGGTTTCCTAAGGACTTGGGCAAGGAAAAGGGCCTGCC